>NW_004443987.1:2130811-2148703 GCF_000243295.1 Trichechus manatus latirostris
TTGTCCTCTGAGGACTGCCTTTGCTGTGTCCCAAAAGTTTTGGTATGATGTGTTTTCATTCTCGTTTGCTTCTAGGAATTTTTTGATTCCATCTCTGATTTCTTCTATTACCCATTGATGTGTAAGCAGGGTATTATTCAGTTTCCATGTAATCAATTTTTTTTCCTTGCTCTTTCTGTTGTTAATTTCTACCTTGGTGGCATTGTGTTCAGAGAAGATACTTTGAATTAACTCAGCGTTTTGGATCTTGTTGAGGATTGCTCTGTGGCCTAAGATGTGGTCTATTCTGGAGAACGTTCCATGTGCATTGTAAAAGAATGTGTTCTTTTCAGCTGTTGGATGGTCATGCATTTTTTTTAATGAAAAAAAAAATATCCAAGGCTCAGTTTAGATCTCAGTGTCACAATACCTTACTTTTTAAGACTACAGTAGCCATTTTCTCAATTATCACCCCATATAAAGTAGACATAGATTCAGGAAGGCCTATGTTGTTAGAATAGGTGCTTTCTGTTAAAAGTCTAAACTCATAGATGCATGTTTACTTGTTCATAGCAAGATAGATGGGTCCAATCTCATGAAGACAAGTAACTGAGAGAGCAGTCCCAGATGCAGGGGCTAAGAGAAGAGGTTCAGCCAGGCAGATAAAGTATGCTGTCTAAGAGGTAGAACAATCTACAGCCACAGTAAAATAAACTATGAACATGATGGGAGGACAATGGTTGATAATCCAAGATGAAGCTATGTGATGCCTCAGTAGGTGGATAGGGTAAAAGAACAGGGAATCTGGGAGCATATAATCTAAGCAAGAGATGGTAGAAGTCTGAGACTTCAGTTTTCTCACCTGTAATATGGAGCTAAATATATTACCTGTAGGGGAAGGATTTGGGGACAATTGAATGAAATAGTGTATATGAAACATTTAGCACACTTCTTGGTACTTAGAAAAATCTCAGCAAATGTTAATTCTTTTAAGACTGACTAATAAAGAGTGTGATCAAATTCTTTGTGTATGTTTTTTTTAGCACACTTCTCGGTCATCATTGCAATAATACTGCAATGCTAACTCCCACTTAGCTTCCAGGTCTTTTAAGCTATACTTATTTTTAATGAGATCTCTTGTATCCTGTATTTGTGGTTGTCTTTTTTTATCTTTATGTCTAAGCTTGTTGCTAAGACTTTGTGCCTTCTATTGACACCATTCCTGCTTCATGGGACCATTTTGCCAATATATCAAGTTAAATTTGCGTGTTATTTCTGTATCTATAACTTTGTCTGATTAACTCCGTGTGGAAATTTGATTAACATATACTTAATTTCTTAGTTCTAGAAACTTGACCAAAAGCCTTGACCCATTGCCTTTGTTCAACAGGGGTGCTAGCTCTGTTCAGAGGTCTACAAATACCAAATAAGTGGCTAGCAAAGGAAGTGAACCACATTACATTGTTTTGTAACGTGAATTTTTACCGTGACTTCTTTTGGACCCTAGACTTCCAGTTCCAGTCTTACTTCAATGGCTGAATTGGGTTGTTTCTATATGGCTTCTGTTTTTCAGCCACCCAAGACTTAATTAATGGCAATTTGACTCCCACATTGTGGGGACAACGACAGTCCTTGGGATGTGACTTATCACAACTCAATTAAAGTATCTCATAAATGTATAATAAAATACAGAATGAAATAGGTTGAAATTTAGCTCCTCATTTTTAATCTGCTTATTGAAGAATTCAAATAAATCTATATGAGATGCTTCCTAGTTTCTGTGAATGGTAAGTATGTTAAAGTAGCTATTGTTCATTGCAGATTGCTTGTGTTTAACATATCTTCTGAAATGCAAATTGTTTTTATGGAGACAATTGAAAGAAATTAAGAATGAATCATTGAATTTAGCTATAGTATGAGTCTGTCCAAAAGTTCATCAATTCACATTACATAAAGAAATTGAGAAACTAAATGGGCATAATTCGATCTAATCTTCAGAGTAATTATTCTTCAGTTGATTTAGCATACTAGGTAAAAATGAAAGTTAATGCCTATGCTAATTGGGGAAATCTTTGTTAGCTTTTTTATTGAGTACTGAAATGCACGTAGATTAATTCTAAGCTTTATCATATATTGCATTTAGATCACTATCATATATAAAACACATAGAACAGAGAATGTCAAAATTTAGCTATAATATGAATTAATGCAAGACACATTCAATCTCTGTTAGAGAAAAATATTTCCCTGGAGAATAATAAATAATGGGGGAGATCACTTCTGAAATATTATTTAGGGTTATTAGGGGCCACAGGCAAAGAAGAGGTGGTGGCAGTCCCGCTTCTCCCCTATGTTAATGAGAAAATAATTGTTAGGGGATGTCTGTGGTTCCATGCAAAATCCCAGCAGAGGGTGCTTTGAGGATTTGTTCTTCATACCCTTTGACAGAAGAGAGTGCTAAAAAGACCTTATAAAGATGTTAATCAAAATTGTTAAAGTTTCAGTCTTCTAAATCTCCTTCACCGATGGGGGTGGGGGTGGGGGCGGGGGGATTCAAATAAACTTCCTTCTCCATACAGGTGCCTGTTTTTTATTTTTACTTCACTTCCCTTTCCCTACCTCCTTTGTAACTACTACTCTTCTTTTGTATTGATGGAATTACCTATTCTAGATATTTCATGTAAGTGAGATCATACAATATTTGTCCTTTTCTGTCTGGCTTATTTCACTTAGCATCATGTTTTCAAGGTTCACCCATGTGGTGGCATGTATCAGAACTTTATTTCTCTTTATAGTTGAAAAATACTCTATTGTGTATATATACTACATTTTATTTATCTGTTTATCTGTTGATGGACACTTGAGTTGTTTCTACCTTTTAGCTATTGTGAATATGCTGCAATGAACATTCTTGTACATGTATCTCTTTGCATTCCTGCTTTCAATTCTGTGGAGTATATATCTAAGGGTGGAATTGCTGTATAGTATGGTAATTTTATGTTTAACTTTTTGAGAAACTGCCAGAATGGTTTTCCACAGCAGCCGTACCATTTTGCATTCCCATCAGCAAAATATCAGTGTTCAGAATTCTCTACATCCTCTCCAACACTTGTTGTTTTCCGTGTTTTCAAATAATAGCCATCCTAATTGGTGTGAAGTGGTATCTCACTGTAGTTCTGACTGCATTTTTCTGATGACTAATGATGTTGAGCATCTTTTCATTATTTGTTGACCACTTGTATATCTTCTTTGGAAAAATGTCTGTTCAAGTTATTTACCCATTTTTAAATTGGATTGTAAGTCTTTCTGTTGTTGAGTTTTAGAAGTTGTTTATATGTTCTGGATATTAAACCCCCATCTGCTATATGGTTTCCAAATATTTCTTCCCTTTCTGTAGGTTGTCTTTTCAATTTTTTTGACGATGTCTCCTGATGCTCAAGCACTTTAAATTTTGATGATGTCCAGATAATCTTTTTTTTTTTTCTCTTGTTGGTTGTGCTTTTTGTGTCATATCTAAAAATCCATTGCCTAAAAGACAGTTCTGAAGCTTTACCCCTGTGTTTTCTTCTAAGAGTGTTATGGTTTTAGTGCTTACATTTAAGGCATTTTTCCATTTTGAGTTAATGTTTTGTATATGATGTGAGGTATGGGCCGGCTTCATTCTTTTGCATGCGGAAATCCTGCTGTCATAGTACTATTTGTTGAAGACACTATTCTTTCCACATTGAATGGATTTGGCACCATTATAAAAAAATCAATTGGCCATAGATGTATGGACTTATTTCTGGATTCTCAATTCTATTCTACTGGTCTGTATGTCCAATCCTTATACCAGAACCACGTTGCTTTTGTTACTGTAGCTTCGACATTTTGAAATTGGGAAGTGGGATTCTTCCTTTTTTTTTTTTTTCCTCAAGATTGATTTGGTTTTCTGGATCTCTTGAAATTCCATATAAATTTGAGAATCAGCTTTTTCATTTCTGCGATAAAGGCTGTTGGAATTTTAATAGGAATTACATTGTATCTGTAGATTGCTTTGAGAAGACCTAACATCTTAACAATATTAAGTTTTCCATTCCATGAACACAGGATAGTTTCCAATTTATTTAAATCTCTTTTAATTTCTTTCAGCAGTGTTTTATAGTTTTCAGTGTAAAGAAAGGTCTTTCGCCTCCTTGGTTAAACTTATTCCTACATATTTTATTCTTTTTGACACTATTGTAAAATAAATAGCTTTCTCCTTGGCTAAACTTATTCCTACACATTTTATTATTTTTGACACTATTGTAAAATAAATAGCTTTCTTAATTTCCTTGTAAGATTATTTGTTGCTGGTGTATAGAACCACAACTGATTTCTGTGTTTTGATCTTGTATACTGGAACTTTGCTAACTTTTTTTACTAGCTCAAGTAGCTTTCTTGTGGAGTCTTTGGGATTGTCTGTATATATAGTATCATACTATCTGCAAATAGTGATTGTTTTACCTCTGCGTTTCCAGTTTAGATGTCTTTTATTTATTTTTCTTGCGTGGTTGCTCTGGCTTGGACTTGCGGTAAAATCTTGAATAGGAGTGATGAAAGTGGGTGTTTTGTCTTTTTCCTGATCTTAAGGGGACAGCTTTCAGTCTTTCACCATTGAGCATGTTCACTGTGGGTTTTCATAAATACCCTTCATCATATTGAGGAATTTCCCTTTCTATTCTTAGTTTACTGAGTACTTTTATCATGAAAGAGTATTGGATTTTGTCAAATGACTTTTCGGCATGAATTGAGATGATCATGCATTTTTTTCTTTCATTCTAGTAATGTAGATTAATTTTCTTATATTGAACTATCCTTCTATTTTTGGGATAAATTCCAATTGGTTGTGGGGTATAATCCCTTTAATATGCTGTTGGATTTGGTTTGCTAATATTTTCGTGAAGATTTTTGCATTTATATTCGTAAGAGATATTGGTCTGTATTTTTCTTTTTTTATGGTGTATCTGTTTTTGGTATCAGAGTAATGCTGGTCTCATAGAATAAGTTAGGAAGTGTTCCCTCCTCCTCTATTTTATGGAAGAGTTTGAGAAGAATTGGTGCTAATTCTTCTTTAAATATTTGATAGAATTATCCAGGGAAGCCATCAGGTCCTGAACTTTTCTTTGTTGGGGGATTTTTGATAACTGACTCAATCTCTTCCCTTGTTACAGGTCTGTTGAGATTTTCTATTTCTTTTTGAGTCAATTTAGGTCATTTATATGTTTCTAGGAATCTATTTTATCTAGATTATGTAGTTTGTTAGCATACAATTATTCATAGTATTCTCTTATAATCCTTTTCATTTCTATAAGGTTGGTAGTAATGTTACCACTTTCATTTCCAGTATCTATATCCATTTTTTTTTAATTGAATTTGTCATTGTGGACACATTGTGATGTACTTAATATAGATCCCTCTTGAGTTCCCCAAGCACCTTGACTCTACTTCATTTGATTCCTGCCTCAGCACACCACAGTGGTTCTCCATAAAGTATATTTGATGATCATGTAGATGTTTCAAGAAGTGACACCTCCCTGGGAGGTTTAAATTCTTTCTCCAGAATAAATGAAAACTTCACCTGCTCCTTTCAGGATCCTTGCAGAAGACTCCAAGAAATGGAAGTGATTTTCACTCAACCCAGAGTTCTCAATTTATTTTACATTATGTTTAGTCTGGTGACTCTTGGCTTTGTGTCTAGATTTGCTGAATGAGAGATTAATTTACTTTGAAAGATATTTGTATAATACAATAGAACTTCAATTTATCAAGATTCTAACAGAATTTTTTTCCTTGAACTTGACTTCAGGGAGAAAGAAGCAAGACAACAAGCTCTCATCAGTGATTTATTCTAATAACTACTTTGTTGTGTCTTGGAGTCAGTATAAATTTGTTTTAGAAACCTATGCTTTCACTTATACTCCTAAACAATCATAATTAATAGCCAGAATGCTCTGCCGGTTGTCAACAAACAGATATTTGTTTAGTTTACTATGTGATTCACTAAAATTCAATGATTTTTCCATATGCTTTATTTACTATGTCAGAAAAATGGATGAATACACATTGTAATGATGGCCAACAAAAACAGCTGAAACAAAAAAGAATTTCAATAACCAGAAGACTCCATTTCCTGAGTATTTTGGTTAAAGAAGCTTCATTGAATACAGAACCCTCACTGGTACAATTATCCAGCTTTCAGTTCCATAACTAGTTTAGATGAAGTCTTGTTCTTCTCAATTGGAATTTTATAGTCATCATGGCAACTGAAGTGTAGGAACTAGGATTGGAATTTGTCTTGTTATCTAGTGCTGCTATAACAGAAATACCACAAGTGAATGGCTTTAACAAAGAGAAATTTGTTCTCTCAGTATAGGAGGCTAAAAGTCCGAATTCATGGTGCCAGCTCCAGGGGAAGCTTTCTCTCTCTGTCGGTTCTAGAGGAAGGTCCTTGTCATCAATCTTCCCCTGATCTAGGAGCTTCTCAGCACAGGAAACTCGGGTCCAAAGGATGTACTATTCTCCTGGCTCTTATTTCTTGGTGGTATGAGGTCCTCATGTCCCTCTGCTTACTTCTGTCTTTAATATCTCAGAAGAGATTGCTTTAAGACACAGTGTGATCTTGTAGATTGAGTCCTGCCTCATTAACATAATTGCTGCTAATCTCATCTCATTAAATCATAGAGGTAGGACTTACAACACGTAGGAAAATCACATCAGATGACACAATGGTGGACAATCACACAATACTGGGAATCATGGACTAGCCAAGTTGACACATATTTTAGGGGAACACATTTCAATCCATAACAGCATCTGAGGACCTAAGTTCAATTAAAAATTTTGCTGCTAATCAGTTGTGTGACCTAGTTAATGAATTTCCCCAAGTCTCAGTTTTCTCGCATGCAAAATAAGGATGATAGTTCTCAATGTACAAGGCTGTTATAAAGGTTAAACGAGATAATGTATAACAAAATGCCTTGAAAACTGTAAAATGGTCAGCTATCATTATTATTATTTACACAATTGATGTTTTAAAGGCTGAGAATTGTTGTGTTGATTTTATACTCGCCAGAGTATCCAAATCAACTTGGTGCTTAATCCTTATTTTTTTAAAGCACTTAAGTGCTCCATTTCTACTCAAACCACTCTTGAGTATTGGTACCAATTTTCATGTGATCGATAAAGATAAGGGATAGAGACAGATACAAGAATACCTTCGCATCCAATGCTGATTAACAAAAAACCCAAGAGTTACTGTATTTATAAGTGGCAGCACCTCACACTTCATTTAACTGCCTTCTTGGCTAAGTATTCAGATACATGTCGATTCAGTCCCCGAAAGGCCGATTTGCTGGGTAGTTTCTTTTTCCCTTCTTTTCCTTTCTTCCCCTGGATTTCCAGGTCAGTCTGCCTAATTCTCATTGATATTTCTTGAATATGTTAGATGAGTGAATGACATATTGACATTCTGTCTCTTTTTAGTAAGTACATTTGGGCTTTTCAAGGGGAAAGTAGTTAGTTTCCTGAAATTCCCATTGCTCCCAACTAACTGTCCCTTGGCAAGAGAACTAAGCACTTTCGTCTGAGCACTATTCACCTATTGGACAGTGTTCCAAAAGAATTAGTAAAAACATTTATTGTCCAAATAATTTTAAGTTTAGCTGGACCAAACTCTGGAGAAGGTCCTGGAGGAAATAGTGCTGCAAAATTGCTTTAAGACCAGGAAGTAAAATAGAACTTTTTTTTCTGAATTTATTTTGCTGTTGTTGAAAAATACATCTTTAAATAAGCTTTTATTTACTATGATTTTAATGTTAATTTTATACTATTTGTTTTTATTCATTGAAACTAACTTTTAATATTAAACAGTTAGTTATCTGTGGGGATAGGAAAAACCTGTATAATTGAAATCCACTGATAATCATAAATGCCTTGATTTTAGCTTATAGCTTCAATCTTCTTCCCCTTAGATCATTGAAGTAAAAAAAGAAAAAGGTTAAAAAGCAGCAAAATGTGGTGATTGTGCTTTCCTCCTTCCTTTCTCACCCTGTGTTGGAGATGTTAATGAACAAAGACATGCCTAAAAACCAGGCAGTCAGGAGGAGGAGAAGCAGAGGTCATGGCTAATCTGGAAAGTGAATAATAAGTGCCTTGATAATGAGATAGCTGCAATCATGTTTATGTACAATTCCTCTTAAGTGACACAAACGTCTTCCATGCCACCTGCTACTTCAGCGGCTTGATTTCCTGTCTTTCTTAGGTAAGAATGTTCAGATTTGCCTGTTTTGTTGTTTCAAAACCATCCATAGAACTACAGAATGACAGAGATGGAATGGACTTTACAAGTCATCAAGAAATCTCTTACATTTTGCAGATGAGGAAGCAGCATGCAGAGAAAAAATGACTCCCCCAAAGTTACACAGCTAGGTAATAGCAGACCTGGAACTAAAATCCAGGTTTTCTGACTCCTAGTTCAGAGTTCATTCCATCACATCACACTTGTCAATATCAATCCATAATTGCTTTAAAGCAGTCGCTAGGAAGTCAGCTCTGTTGACTTCATCTCTTCATCTTCTCCCTAGGATGGAAGATGCTAGACATTGTCTCTCCCGACGCTCTTCTACTATGTTCTGTCCTCTTCTCTCCATCCACAATGTCATTCACTGCTTTAGTTCAGGCTCTCACTATCTCTTCTCTAAACTCTTGTGTTTGTCTCACAACTGGTCTTCCTGCCTTTGATCCCCTTCCAATCCATCAACCACATTGCTATTAGACTGGATGTTTATAAATAGATCTAAGTATGGTTGTCTTCAGTTACTACAGCATGAAAGCCAAACAAGCCTTACTATGGTCTAATCCTTAAATGTTTCTCTCTTTTATCATTCTTCTAAACCCCTAATCAACTTATTTCACTTTATGACACAGTTTTAAAAGAATACTTGCAATATCCCTATGGTGCCATGGTTGTTCTTGTTTCTGAGCTTCTTCTGTTGTCCACTTAGTAAAACACTCATGCTTCAAGATCCAGCTGAAATATCTCCTTTTGATGAAGCTTTCATCATCACTTGAGCAGAGTTGATTGCGTTCTTTTTGTGACATCACTATACTATTTAGATACTTTCATTATAGCAATGTATTATAAATATTTACACGCCTATTTTGTACTGTGAGCTTCTTGAAGGAAAGAACCTTGTCTTAATTCCCACCTCCCCTTCTTTTTGTACACAGTATCTGACTGTGGGCTCTATAAATAAGACTCAATGTGACCATGCACAATATACTTTGTACATTACAGAGATGGCCAGAGATTAAACTTAATAAATATATAGACTATTTAAGTTGAACTTTGTCATCCTGGTTAATATAACCTCCATGTTAATTTTTAATAGTGTCAATCAATCATACTTTTGAAGATCTTGCATAGAAGGCAGAAGATAATGAATTTGTTTGAAAAGCACATTTACAAGGTAAGCCCACAACAGAGAACTGTCTGTGTAACATATCACTTTTTAATAATGTAAATATATAAACATTACAGCTGCCTTTTCAATCCTTAGTACCTAAACCTTATATCACTATCAGAAGTAAATATAATTAGATATCTGAAATGTGAAAAATTCTAGTACATTAACACTGAGAGTCTCAATATGTTGTTTTCCTTGGCATATCATTGACAAACATTAAGGGAACACGGTGTTCTTTATTCATACTATGAGGTGGAAACAAACCTAATGCAACAGGACGATTTTCTGTGCTAACAGCTAAGCAGGATATTTAAAGAACTGAAGCTTGAGTATTTTTGTTTGTTTGTATTTTTGTCTAAAAGTTGACATGACTGAAAAGTTGATAAGTACGAAAATATGGGACCATTACTTATGAGACTGGGCGGTGTTATGAGTCAGAACTGACTTGATGGTACCTAACAACACCACATAAGAATTCTTTGCCTGCACTACCACTGCCTCTGCTTTTCTGCTTCCTCCTCCACCTCCTCCATCTTCTTTCGATATCATTTGCTTTGAGAATTCTGACAATTGCAGAAAGAGTGGAGTGGCTCTTGACTGTTCTAATGATATTCTTGTGCATACAGCTTGAGGTTCAGGTTAGGGCATCATTCACCATGAACCTAGAATCTTGACTCCTTATGTAACAGAGGTTGCTGCATCTCTGGAGGGTCCTTGTGGTATTGTGCAGAGAAATCAGAAATTTTCAAAATTACCTATTTTGCTAGAATTTGCCAAAAGTATATTAGTGAGGAATTAACACCACCAAAGAAGTGAGTTTGTTCTCCATAGTTTAAAAGGAACGGTTGATCCAAAAATAAATGTTAGCCACTTTATTAATTCCTTGATGAAGTCTTTTATTTTCAGAGTAGATTCCAGCTACCTTCATTTGAAGCTTTCTTGATGATCGTTCCCTAGGCATTCACATATATCCTCAAGATGTTAAAAAATCCCAAGGCTTATATATTGGAAAAATGTAATACAGTATTACCACATTAAAATGTCATACCTAATGGATTTGTTGGAGCCCTGGCGTCATAGTGGTTAAGAACTTGGCTGCTAACCAAAAGGATGGCAGTTCAAATCCACCATCAGTACATTGGAAACCCTATGGGACAGTTCTACTATGTTCTATAGGGTCGCTGTGAGTCGAAACTGACTTGACGGCACCTAACAACAACAATGGATTTGTTACTCTCATACTAAGGGTTATGATACCTGTATATAAAGATGAAAGATATATAGTCTTTGGGAACAACAAACTTTCTTAATTTTCCTTATAAGGTTATGAATTTTATATGCCTAGGGGAAAATCCAACCATTTGTCATTGTGCCCTTGGTGTTCTATCAGTCAAACCATAGCTTGGAGCAATTTTAGAACAGGTTAGAGGGTAACCCTATGCTGTAGTGCAAACAAAAAGTCTAATTCCACAAGCTTAGTTCTGGTTGTTTGAGTGGCTAGACAGAGTTTACTCAGACTTTGGTTCTAGAAATAAATGACCTTATAGATAAACAATGAATGGCTGAATAAATAATTGAATGAATGATGATAATTCAATGCCAGGGTGATAGAATAACATTGAATGTGGGGCCATTTAGTGTTAAAGGAAATGGAGAATAAACGTTAATTAGTTCCTTTTATGGGAAAGGAGAGTAGCACATAGGTGTTTTCAAGGCAAGCCCTGATCATGATGAGGAAGTTGGCACAGTTAGGCATGAATTCCTTTTTGACCCTTCTTATACACAATTTTGGAGCCCTGGTGGTGAAGTGGTTAAGAGCTCAGGCTGCTAATCAAAAGGTCGGAAGTTTGAATTCACCAGCCGCTCCTTGAAAACCCTATGGGACAGTTCTGCTCTGTCCTACAGGGTCACTATGAGTTGGAATCAACTCAACAGCACATGACGACAACAACAACAACATGCACAATTTTATTTTTTTTCCCATTTCTTATGCACCTGTCCTTGGGGAGACTTCAGGCTCCCTGAAAACTATGGGTGCTGACTTTCTCCACCACACATTACCTCAATGCTCTAGACCTTTCCAGGTCACTTTTCATTACTCACATGCCCTGGGATTCACCTTTTTTGGGGTCCTGCTTTGTTGTTGTTAGGTGCTATGGTTCTGACTCATAGCCACCCTATGGACAACACCCTATGGACAACAGAATGAAACACTGCCCAGTCCTGCATCATCCTCACAATCTTGCCATGTTTGAGCCTATTGTTGCAGCCACTGTGTCAATTCTTATAGTTGAGGTCTTCCTCTTTTTTGCTGACCCTCTACGTTACCATGCAAGGCGTCCTTCTCCAGGGACTGGTCCTTCCTGATAACATGTCCGAAGCCATCCTCACTTCTAAGCAACATTCTGGCTGTACTGCTTCCAAGACAGATTTGTTCATTCTTCTAGCAGTGCATCGTATACTCAGTATTCTTTGCCAACACCATAATTCAAAGGCATCAGTACTTCTTCAGTCTTCCTTACTCATTGTCCAGCTTTTGTATGCAATATGAGAAGACTGAAAATACCATTGCTTGGGTCAAGCTCATTTTAGTCCTCAAAGTGTCAACTTTGCTTTCTAACACTTTAAAGGGGTCTTTTGCAACAGATTTGCCCAATGCAATACATCTTTTGATTTCCTGACTGCTGCTTCCACGGGTGTTGATTGTGGATCCAAGTAAAATGAAATCCTGGACAACTTCAATCTTTTCTCCATTTATCATGATATTGCTTATTGGTCCAGTTGTGAGGATTTTTGTTTTCTTTATGTTGAGGTGTAGTCCATATGGAAGCCTGTAGATTTTGATCTTCATCAGTAAGTGCTTGAAGTCCTCTTCACTTTCAGCAAGCAAGTTTGTGTCATCTGCATAATGCAGGTTGTTAATGAGTCTTCCTCCAATCCTGATGCCACATTCTTTTTCATATAGTCCAGCTTTTTGGATTCTTTGCTCAGCCTACAGACTGAATAAGTATGGTGAAAGGATACAACGCTGATGCATACATTTTCTGATTTTAAACCACGCAGTAGCTCCTTGTTAACCAATCCACTGCTTAACCAACAAGTTTATAGCTAACTAGGTGACTCCTCTTCAAAAGTGACACTTGTATTTCCAAGCCGTAACCTCAAGGAATGATTAACATTTCACCAAACATATTTTAAACAACTGCTGTGTCTTGGAACAACTCTGAATATAAGGAGATGAGGAAGACACAGTCCCTATACTCCATTTTAGTGGAAAAATTGATATGTAAGTAGATGCATAACGGTGTGATATGTTAATTGGTACATTAGAGAGATGAACACCGAGGAGGGAGAAGTCTAACTCTGATTGGGGAATTGGAATAAACTTCACAGTTGAAGTGAAGTTTGAACTATCATAAAAAGCTAATAGTAGTTTGTGAATTTATATTAAAAAATTATTCTAGCAGCAGAGGAGAACTCGGAAGAGGTCAAGACTAGATTTCAGTGATCCAAGGAAGAGACGTTAATAGTGTGAACTAAGGAAATAGGAAGGAAATGGAGGAGAGTTGATGATTTTCATTTTAAATTTTGTAGGTAGAATCAATAACACTTGATGATTTTTTGTATATGAAATGTGAGAAAGAAGGAGATGTCTAGGACAACTCCCAGTTTTCTGGTTTAGGAGAATATGTGAATGGTGGTGATATTAAGTGAGATTCATATTATGGGAGAAGGAGCAAATTTGGGATGGGAACTGGAAGACATTAACTTTTCCTTTCCTGTCAAAAGGATAAGTAATTTGGGATGGCCATGACTGGTGGGCATGCATAGGTCAGTTCTCCAGCTCTTTTCCAGTTAAGAAGTTCTAGCCAAACTTCATTATCCATATTGTTCAGAGCCCTGTGTTTCTATTCTTGGCTGTCATAATCATGCTATAGATTTGGGCCAAGTATATCCAATACTATAGGGTAGACTTGGGGAAAAACAAAACAAAACAACCCTTTTTTATCAAGAAAAATGTCATCTACTGTTTTTTCACAGTGCATGAAATTCCCTGTCATTTATGGTAACTCTTCAGGCTTAAGATACTGTAATATCTGGTAACAAGATTGCCAGAATTGGTTTATTGTAGTAAATGAATACTACTACCATAAGGGGTTAAATTTTGAGAGACCTGGGAAAAAGCAATTTGAGAACATAAAGTGCTCACCTTCTAGAATCAGATAGGACCTCTCTGAAAGGAAGTCATGGGCTGTATGGGTATACCTTGTAGGCCCTCGGTGCCTGGCAGAGGAGGGGCAGATCACAAAAATATTTGCTCATTTCTCAGTTTTGCCTGGGCCTGGGCCTGTATGAATGTTTCTTTTTATTAGAAAGCTACCTACAGGAGCATTATGAGATTTAATTAATCGTTGCCAAATGCTTGGCAAAGATAATGTCATGTGTAAATGATTAATAATTGTTGCAGAGAACAACTGAGACTCTGTTAGGGAATATACCCTGAATTATTATTTTCTGCTATAGGAAACGGGAGCAGGTGTGAAATGAATATAAGTGAGGAGCAGAGGTATACACATGGTTTGATGAAGGCTTACATATCTCTAGTCAGAGCTTAAATTCCTTGTCAAGGAAAGGTTAAGGGGTAGTAAAGAAGGGCTTGGTCTTAGTTCCTAACCCCATAACATTAATGTCCCAGCAGTTGACTGGCCAGTTTGCCATTGTGGATAACTGGGTCCTCAAACATTGGGAACCTTCAGACTGGCTACAAGTTGTCAGACCAGAACCAGAACAGCTTTCTTGGCTTATCCTCTCAGACCAATTAGAAGCATTTCATTTTCTTTCTTTCTTTTATGGCTTCATTCTCCACAATCAATCTTGGTAATTCTATCCATTGAACCTCTAGAATGTCTTTCTCATCTGTGCCCATTTGTAATCCCTTTTCATCCTTCCTCAGGACCTCAGAGTATTTTGTTTGGGGAACTCTGATAATCTCCTGATAGGTTTCTCTGCATTCCTTTTTATTAATCATCACATTGGGGAGAATCATATTAAGCGCTACATACAGTTGTCCTTGACTTTGACTTGGTTGATAAGAATAAGTCGGACTAAGTAGCATGAGCTCAATATAAAATCTTTTTTAAAAAATTTATTTTGTTGTTGTTGTTGAGAATATACACAGCAAAACATACACCAAGTGAACCTTTTCTACATGTATAATTCAGTGACATTGATTACATTCTTTAAGTTGTGCAGCCATTCTCACCCTCATTTTCTGAGTTGTTTCTCCCCCATTAACATAACCTCATTGCCCCCTAAGGTTCCTTTCTAATCTTTCAAGTTGTTATTATCACTTTTATCACATACAGATAGTTCTTAAAAGAATATAATGCTCAAGGCAGACATTCTTAACTAATTAAGCTAAACTGTTGTTTGGTTTTAAGAAGACTTCAGGGGATATTTTTGGTTTAAGTTTTAAATATTATCTCAGGGTAATAGTTTCAGGATTCATCCATCCCCTATGGCTCCAGAAAGTCTGGATTCCATTAGGATTTGAAATTCTGTTCTGCATTTTCCCCCTTTTGATTAGGATGCTTCTACAGAATCTTTCATCAAAATGTTCAATTTTGGTATCCAGGCACCATCCAGTTCTTCTGGCCTCATGACAAAGGAGGCGGTTGTTCATGGAGGCAATTAGCCACACATTCTGTATATTCCTCTTATTCCTGACTCTGACTCTCCTTCTTCCTCTGTTGCTCTACACAAATATAGACACTTATCTTAGTACTACTTTGGGAGATGATACAAATGATGTTTTGATGTTTCAGTAGAGATAAAATAATGTTACATAAAAAGGTTTAATATGACTCAGTGGTTAACAGCGTGGCTGCTGACCAAAAAGTCAGCAATTCGAATCAACAGCAGTTCCTTGGAAACTCTATGGGGCAGTTCTACTATGTCCTATAGGGTCTCTATGAGTAGGAATTGACTTGACGGCACTGGGTTTTTTTTTTTTTTTTTGGTTTTTCTTTTTCATTTTTTTATCGTTGTAATTAAATGAGGTTTACATTTCAAGTTAGTCTCCCATACACGATTTTTTATACATACATTGTTATGAGACCCTAAATGCTCACCCATTCTGCGACGGCACACTCCTCCTTTCCGCCCCTGATTTCCCATGAACATTCAACCAGCTCCTAACCCTCTCTGCCATCCCATCTCACCTCTGGACAGAAGCTGCCCCATTGGTCTCTTGTATCTACTTGACTAAGAGGCACATTCTTCACGAGTATCACTTTATGTCCCACAGTCCAGTCCAATCCATGTCTGAAGAGTTGGCCTCGGAAATTGTTTTAGTTCTGGGCTGAGAGTCCAGGGGCCATGCTCTCTGGGACACCTCCAGTCTCAATCAGACCTTTAAGTCTGGTCTTCTTACTAGAATTTGAGTTCTGCATCCCAACCTTCTACTGCTCCATCAGGGACCCTCTGTCGTGTTCCCTGTCAGGACGTTCATTGGTGGTAGCTGGGAACCATCTAGTTCTTCTGGTCTCAGGCTGATGAAGTCTCTGGTTCATGTGGCCCATTCTGTCTCTTGGGCTAATACTTTTCTTGTGTCTTTGGTGTTCTTTGTTCTCCTTTACTTCAGGTGGTTGGGACCAATTGATGCATCTCAGATGGCCGCTTGCAAGCTTTTAAGACCCCAGACGCCACTCACAAAAGTAGGATGCAGAACATTTTCTTCGTAAGCTTTGTTATGCCAATTGACCTAGATGTCCCTTGAAAGCGTGGTCCCCAGACCTCCTACCCCTGCTACTCTGTCTCTCAAAGTATTGATTGCATTGAGGAAACTTCTTAGCTTTGGTTTAGTCCAGTTGGGCTGACTTCCTATGTAGTGGGTGCTGTCCTTCCCTTCACCTAAGATGATTCTTATCTACTATCTAGTTAGTAAATAACCCTCACCCTCCCTCCCCACCCCAGTTACCATCAAAGAATATTTTCTTCTGTGTTTAAACCTTTATTGAGTTCTTATAATAGTGGTCTTGTACAGTATTTGTCCTTCTGTGACTGACTAAATTCACTCAGCATAATAACTTCCAGCTTCCACAATGTTATCCGATGTTTCACAGCTTCATCTTTGTTCTTTATTGTTGCATAATATTCCATTGCATGGATATACCATAATTTGTTTATCCATTCGTCCGTTAATGGGCACCTAGTTTACTTCCATCTTTTTGCTATTGTGAACAGTGATGCAGTGAACATGGGTGTGCATATATCTATTCGTGTGACGGCTCTTATTTCTATAGGATGCATTCCAAGGAGTGGAAGAGCTGGATCATATGGTACTTCTATTTCTAGCTTTTCAAGGAAGCCCCAAATCGATTTCCAAAGTGGATGTACCATTTTACATTCCCACCAACAGTGTATAAGTGTTACAGTCTCTCCACAACCTCTCAGGCATTTATTATTTTGTGTTTTTTGGATGAATGCTAGCCTTCTTGCGGTGAGATGATATCTCTCTGTAGTTTTGATCTGCATTTCTCTAATGGCTAATGATCGTGAGCATTTATTCATGTGTCTGTTAGACGCCTGAATATCTTCTTTGGTGAAGTGCCTGTTCATATCCTTTACCCATTTTTTAATTCGGTCATTTGTCTTTTTGTTGTTGAGGTTTTGCAGTATCTTATAGATTTTAGAGATTAGACGCTGATCAGATTTGTCGTAGCCAAAATTTTTTCCCTGTCTGTAGGTTGTCTTTTCACTCTTTTGGTGAAGTCTTTTGATGAGCATAGGTGTTTGATTTTTAGGAGCTCCCATTTATCTAGTCTCTCTTCTGGTGCTTGTGCATTGTTACTTATGGTTTGTATAGTGTTTATGCCATGTATTAGGGCTCCTAGCATTGTCCCTATTTTTTCTTCCATGATCTTTATCGTTTTTGATTTTATATTTAAGTCTTTGATCCATTTTGAGTTAGATTTTGTGCATGGTGTGAGGTATGTGTCTTGTTTCAGTTTTTTGCAGATGGATATCCAGTTATGCGAGCACAGTTTGTTGAAGAGACTGTCTTTTCCCCAATTAATGGACTTTGGGCTTTTGTCAAATACCAGCTGCTCATCGGTGGATGAGCTTATATCTGGATTCTCAACTCTGTTCCCTTGGTCTATGTATCTGTTGTTGAACAAGTACCAGGCTGTTTTGACTACCGTGGCAGTATAATAGGTCCTAAAATCAGGTAGTGTGAGGCTTCCCACTTTGTTCTTCTTCTTGAGTAATGCTTTATTTATTTAGAGCTTCTTCCCTTACAATATGAAGTTGGTGATTTGTTTCTCCATCTCATTAAAAAATGCTGTTGGAATTTGGATCAGGATTGCATTGTATCTGTAGATTGCTTTGGGTAGAATCGACATTCTCACTATGTTGAGTCTACCTA
>NW_004443987.1:2148953-2149944 GCF_000243295.1 Trichechus manatus latirostris
GTGTATAAGATCATATCATCAGCAAATAGAGATACTTTGACTTCTTCCTTACCAGTTTGGATGCCCTTTATTTCTTTTTCTAGCCTAATTTCTCTGTCTAGGACCTCCAGCACAATGCTGAATAATAGTGGTGATAACGGGCATCCATGTTTAATTCCTGTTCTCAAAGGGAATGCTTTCAAAGTCTCTCCATTTAGGATGATGTTGGCTTTTAGTTTTGTATAAATGCCCTTAATCATACTGAGGAATTTCCCTTCTATTCCTATTTTATTGAGACTTTTTATCATGAATGGGTGTTGGACTTTGTCGAGTGCCTTTTCTGCATTGATTGATAAGATCATGTGGTTCTTGTCTTTTGTTTTATTTACGTGATGGATTACACTGATTGTTTTTCTTGTGTTAAACCATCCCTGCATACCTGGTTTAAATCCCACTTGATGATGGTGAGTTATTTTTTTGATATGTTGCTGAATTCTATTGTCTAGAATTTTGTTGAGGAGTTTTGCGTCAAAATTCACGAGGCATGTCAGTCTGTAATTTTCTTTTTTTGTGGTGTCTTTACCTGGTTTTGGTATCAGGGTTATGCTGGCTTCCTAGAATGAGTTTGTGAGTATTTCATCCTTTTCTATGCTCTGAAATGCCTTTAATAGAAGTGGTGTTATCTCTTCTCTGAAAGTTTGGTATAATTCTCCAGTGAAGCCATCCGGGCCAGGGCTCTTTTTTTATGGGAGTTTTTCAAAAAACCTTTTAAATCTCTTCTTTTGTTATGGGTTTATTTAGTTGTTCTATCCCTTTTTGTGTTAATTTAGGTAGGTAGTGAGTTTCTAGAAATTTGCCCATTTCCTCTAGGTTTTCAAATTTGTTAGAGTACAATTTTTCATAGTAATCTGTTATGATTCTTTTAATTTCAGTTGGATCTGTTGTGATATCACCCATCTCATTTCTTATACGGCTTATCTGCTCCCTCTCTTGTTTTTCTTTTGTCAGTTTG
>NW_004443987.1:2159458-2167529 GCF_000243295.1 Trichechus manatus latirostris
AGTCATCTGGTGTTTTATTTTGGATGCCTGCTGGAAACATCCTGTTCTGTTTTTGTAAATGTTTTGGTATTGTCTGCTGTCTTCGGGGCATTCAGTAGTTATTTTTCTCGTTTATTGATTGTAGATTTATTTGTTTCATCTGTTTTTTTCTTTTAAATATTTGACTATGTCTAAGAAAGCAGACTGTGTGTTCTTTGTTGTTTGCTCGTCTGTGAGCACAATAGTTTTCGCCTCCTTCTCCAACTGGCAGGGTCAGTCACTCAGATATGGTACGGCAGGGCTGGTCTAGCTGAAGAGGAGTTACTACGACGGGTTGTTTGTGGCACTTGCTACAGCCACCAGAGAGGGTCAGTTATCAGTGCAGGGCAGGTTCCAGTAGGCCGTGCCTGTGCTGCTTTGTGGTGTGATGTCAAGTGCACAGAGCAGGTAGGCAGGATGCAGCAGGGAGATTGTTATGTGTGGAGCTAAGATGGATATGGGAGATATGAGAGAGGAAGAGGAGTGAAAAACACACAAACAAACAAAAAGGAATGCTAGGGGAGCTTGCCATTGGAGTGGAGAGATGAGAGACTATGAAATGTAGAAAAACAGAAAGGGGAAGTAGAAGAAAAGAAAAGAATGAATAAATAAAAATCAGAAATGTTAAAGAACCACAAAGTTACCAGGGATCCCACCGGTGCAGTTATGAGGTCTGGGGATGTCGCTCTCAGGTGTTGCAGTACAGCATGTCTGGAAGGTGTAGAGGTATACAACGCCAGGTATTCAGGGAACAGAAAGAGAAGGGAGATATAGAGAGACGAGAAACTGAGCAATGAAGAAAGACAAAAAAGGAAAAAGAGGG
The DNA here is from genome assembly GCF_000243295.1 of Trichechus manatus latirostris. Lineage (NCBI taxonomy): Eukaryota > Metazoa > Chordata > Mammalia > Sirenia > Trichechidae > Trichechus > Trichechus manatus. Next base: position 2,160,300 of record NW_004443987.1, read on the forward strand.
AAAAGAAAACAGAACAAATTAAAAAAAACAGAACAAGAAAGCCCCCCCAAAAAACAGAAAAAATAAACCAACAACAAAAGAAATGTCCTCAGGGATCCGTCTGCAAGTCTGTGGAAGCTGAGGGGGAGTCTCCTTACCACGGAGCTCCGCCTGGTCAGAAAGGGCTCCCAACTCAAAAAAAGGAAAAGAAAACAAACAAACAATTCAAAACAAACAAACGAACAAAAGCCCCGGGATCCCACCCGCGTGGCCGCCCAGACCGGGAAGCAGCTCCACACTTGAACGGAGCTCCACAGCCCCTCAGGAAGAAGCAAAGATGGCGCACGGAGGTGGATACTGGAGCAAAAGGAGTGGGAGGTGGGAAGAGGCAAGTAAGAAATCAAAAGAAGCAGAAAAAAATGAAACACTAGTAGCCAACAAATGGCACTCAGAGAGCCAGCTGGTGGTGGCTGGTGTTTCTGGACAAGAGACTGTATCCGCGGGAAGCAGAGGGGGCTGAATGTGGGTGAAGAAGGGTAGAGAGTGAGAAAGCGTATATGACAAATTAACGGAGCTGTACACCCCTCAGGAAGAAGCAAAATGGCGCACGGAGCAAGGTATTCGAGCAAAAGGAGTGGGAGGTGTCGAGAGGAATTAAGAAATCAAAAGAAGTGGATAAAAGCAACACCAGCAGCCAACAAATGGCACTCACAGAGCCGGCCCGTTCGGGTGTGTAGAATCCAAGCAGCCAGTGTTTTCCGGTCAAGAGATTGTGGCCGCAGGAAGCAGAGGAGGCCGAGTCAGGGTGAAGAAGGGTTGTGGGTGGGAAATCGTATATCACAAATTACCAGTTGTTTTGCCTCCCGCTGGATGCTCTGTGAGGCTGCTTTCTCGTACCCTCTGTTTGCTGGTCTCTGATAGGAGTCCAAGATGGCAGATCCACGCTGTGTTAGCTGGTAGGGGACCTCTGCATGAATCTCTCCTCGCTCTCCGTTCTCTGTCAGTTTTCTCACTCCATTTGGTGCTTGTCTGAGTTCTTTATCTCTTCATTTGATGTTTTAGGGTTTCAGGATTGTTGTATTATCTGTTTGGCTTAGTTTTTCAGATCTTTGCTGTGGAGGGACAGTGTGGTGCTTCTGTCTAGAGAGCCATTTTGCCGGAACTCCCCTTCCTTAATTCCCCCCTCTTTCCTCGGATGGACACAGCAGCTTAGGACCTCCTGCTCTTTTATGAGTGTTGTTTTCTTGATGTATTTTTTCCATCCCTGAGTTTTAGCCTGTTTGTGTCTTTAAGTCTAAGGTGCGTCTCTTTTAGGCAGCGTATAGATGGATCATGCTTTTTTATGCAATCTGCCACTCTCCGTCTCTTTATTGGTGCATTAAATCTGTTTACATTCAGGGTAATTTTTTATAGGTATGAGTTTAGTGCTGTCATCCTGATATCTCTCTTTTTGTTTTGTTTACATTTTCTTTGTTCTCCTTAATTTTATGTGCTGAGTCGTTTTTCTTTATGTTTTTTTTTCATGTTTTTCATTGTTGTAGATTTTGTGTTTGCTGAGTCCTTATGTTTTTCTACTTTTTTTTTGATTTGTAGGATTGTTAGATTCCTTTGTGGTTACCTTAATATTTACCCCTATTTTTCTAAGTTTATACCAGTCTTTTATTATTTTTTATCACCTTGAATTCCACTCCATATGAAAAATCTATGTCTACATTTTTTAAGTCCCACTTCTTTGTTTTAATGTTGTCCTTTTTAAATATTGATATCTCTGTTTCCCTATTTTCTATGTTTTAGCTTTGATGTATTTTCGACTTCGCTATTTGAGTCAATATCTGATTGCTCTGTCCTGTTTTCTAGTCTTGCATTGTTATCTGCTGTTATTGATTATTTAACCGTAGGATTCCCTTTAGTATTTCTTGTAATTTTGGTTTGGTTTTACAAATTCCCTGAACTTTTGTTTATCTGGAAATGCCCTAATTTTGCCATCATATTTGAGAGACAGTTTTGCTGGATATAGAATTCTTGGCTGACAGTTGTTTTCCTTCAAGGCTTTATATATGTCATCCCATTGCCGTCTTGCCTGCATGGTTTCTGCTGATTAGTCAGAGCTTATTCTAACAGACTCTCCTTTGTAGATGATTTTTCTTTTATCCCTTGCTACTCTTAAAATTGTCTATCTTTGGTTTTGGCAAATTTGATTATAATATGTGTTGGTGACTTTCTTTTAGGATCTACCTTATGTGGGGTTCGATGAGCATCTTGAATAGATATCGCCTCATCTTTCATGATATCGGGAAGTTTTCTGTCAACAAATCTTCAACAATTTTCTCTGTATTTTTTGTTATCCCCCCTGTTCTGATAGTCCAATCACTCATAGGTTATTTCTCTTGATAAAGTCCCACATAACTCTTAGAGTTTCCTCATTCTTTTTGATTCTTTTGTCTGATTTTTCATCAAATAAGATGGTGTCAAGTGCTTTATCTTCGATGTCACTAATTCTAACTTCTACTGCCTCATTTCAGCTCCTGTCACTTTCTACTGAGTTGTCTAATTCTGAAATTTTATTTTTAATCTTCTGGATTTCTGATTGCTGTCTCTCTATGGCTTCTTGCAGCCTATTAAATTTGTCATTATGTTCTTGAATAACTTTTTAAGTTCTGCTACTACTTTGTCTGTATGTTCCCTGGCAATTTCTGTATATTGTAGAATTTCCTTTCTAATTTCTAGAAGAGTTCTGTGTATTAATCTTTTGTATTCTGCCTCTGGTAAGTCCAAGAAATTCTCTTCCTCCAGAGGATTTATCAATTCTTTATTTTGGGAGCTTGCTGAAGCCTTTAAGGACTGCCTCTTTATGTGATTTTATATTGACTGTTGTCTCCGAGCCATCGTTAAGTTATTATAATTTTATTTTATATTTTTAGTGAGTCCTAGTTCGTTTTGTTTTGTTTTGATATACCCCAATTGGCTTCTAGTGTGAGCTAGTTTGTTTATTGGCACCTTTGAAGCTCTAACGTCCTGTCACCAGGTAGTTAGTTCTGTAACTAAGTATGTGCACTCAAGAGTCTGTTAAATTTTCCTGTATGGGTTCAGCTCCGGTGTCCAGGCAGTCGGTCATGAAGTGTGTGGTGCAGGCTCTCACCTACAGTCCTAGAGAAGCATGAGTGATTGGTGCAGGCACTGGACTCTGGCTGTGTTAGGGGATCATGCACTGAGCCAGGCAGGAGGCAGACAGCTGCCTCTGCGAGTCTGAAAGGAAAGCGTGTCCCTATTCCCTACAGTGAGTTGGTAGGTGAGTTTTACTGCTGGACTATGAGCACCCCACTTTGTTGGCTGTAAAGACTAGAGGGCACCACTTTTTCTTGGACTCCTGTAGCAGTTGACTAGCTGGTTTAGGTGACATCACCAGTCCTCAGGTCCCTGCTGTGGATCAGCAAATGTGCCTACTTAAGGGGCGGGGCTGTTTCGAGGGTCACAAGTCTGCCACTTCACAGCTGAAACAGTTGAAGTTAAACTTCAGATGTTTGCCCTGTTGTACTGTGGTAGTGAGGGCTAATGCTGTTGAGATGGGTCCTCACAAGTCTCTATAGGGGTGTAAGGCACTCAAACTCTGTGGACCCCTCATGCCTATGCCTAGCAAAGGAACTGTGCCAACCCTGAGTTCCTGGCTTAGGGGAGCCAGTAGCTTATTTGTTCCCTCTCCAAGGCCAGGAGAATGGGTCAGGGCGCCTTTTGGGATCTACTTCCAGCCCAGCGGACTCCCGGTGGATAGCGTGGAAGGAGGAGGTATAAGGGAGAGAGGTTTTTCCCAAATGGGCTTTTTTTCTTAAATCCCCACGAAAGGCCACACATACGTACTTATCTTTAGCCACATGGGAGCTGCTTTTCACTGGTTTGGAGTGTCCAAGCAGAATCTCTGCTGCCGGATCTCTCTTGACGTGGAAACTGTTTTCCGAGTATATGCACAGCTGTTTGCCTGCTTCACTGTGGTCCCGGCATGGCTGAAGAGTTGCCAGTGTGGCTGAAGTGTTGCTGTCCCGCCACCGCCTCTCTGGTGATGCTGGCTTGTTCCGAACTGTCTCGCTCTTCCTTAGCCACTCAGTCCGATTTCTCAACTTTGCCTTGTTCAGAGCTCCTAGATATTCATATATAATCAAATCACTTGTTTTTCCAGGTCTTTGTTGTAAGAAGGATATAGGAATGGTTTGACTACACTGCCATCTTGGCTCCACCCCACAGTTTTCTTATAGAGAATAGAAAGATAAAAATTATCCAGTATGAAGATGGCATGGTTTTGACTGGCTATTCTGGATATACTCCATTTCCTACTGTAGATCTACTTTCCAGCCATTTCCACCTTTATGTGTTCCATGGGTGGCAAACCTCTTTGAACTATGTCAACAATCTCCCTTCTGCTCTGACTTCTGATTGTATATGATCAATGAGATGCACTTGCAGGAAATCAGAAGGCTGGAGAAAAGAGAGATCAGGCTGCAAGTTTGATGTGGTTTCATTTTTTTCCCCGAAGGCTAGGGCTCCTCTTTTTGAATTCTGGGAACCATTTTATCCCCTTTACCCCTTCAGCTCTAGAAGCCATAATGCTTCTACGTTATTGTTAGCCTGGGATGTTATATGATACTTGTTTGGTTTCCTTAACCCTCTTAGTTTCCCTTAACCCTGCTCACACTTTTAAAAAGTCCCTTTATAAAATAGTCCACAATTACCACGTTTGAATTTGCCATCTGTTTCCTGCCAGGATCATGACTGATACAGTGGCTTTACTGGACACTGGTCTATTTAATTGCTGCCAGAAAAAAGAGATTCTTAGAATACTCCAAAACCAAAATTATGTGGGTTTTGTTGGTTATTTTTTAAATTTTTTTATTTAAATGAAGTTTACATTTCAAGTTAGTCACCCATACAAAAATTTATATGTACATTGCTATGTGACCCTAATTGCTCTCCTCATACTGCGACAGCACACTCCTCTTTCCACCCCTGATTCCTCATGTCCATTCAACCGGCTCCTAATCCTCTCTGCCTTCCCTTCTCACCTCCGGACAGAAGCTGCCCATTTAGTCTCCTGTATCTACTTGAGCTAAGAGCCACACTCCTCACGAGTATCATTTTATGTCTCACAGTCCAGTCCAATCCTTGTCTGAAGAGCTGGCCTCAGAAATTGTTTTATTTCTGGGCTGACGGAGAATATAGGGGCCGTGTTTTCCGGGGTGCCTCCAGTCTCAGACCATTAAGTCTGGTCTTCTTTCTAGAATTTGGGTTCTGCACCCCACTTTTCTCCTGCTCCATCAGGGACTCTCTGCTGTGTTCCCTGTCAGGATGGTCCTTGCTGGTAGCTGGAGACCATCTGGTTCTTCTGGTCTTGGGCTGATGAAGTCTCTGGTTTATGGGGCCCTTTCTGTCTCTTGGGCTAATACTTTTCTTGTGTCTTTGGTGTTCTTCATTATCCTTTACTCCAGGTGGTTGGGACCAGTTGATGCATCTTAGATGGCCACTTGCAAGCTTTTAAAACCCCAGACGTCACTCACCAAAGTAGGATGCAGAAGATTTTCTTAATAAGCTTTCTTATGCCAGTAGACCTAGATGTCCCCTGAAAGCATGGTCCCCAAACCCCTACCCCTGCTACTCTGTCTCTCAAAGTGTTTGATTGTATTCAGGAAACTTCTTAACCTTGGTTTAGTCTACTTGTGCTGACTTCCCCTGTAGTGTGTGCTGTCCTTCCCTTCACCTAAGATAATTCTTATCTAGTATCTAGTTAGTAAATAACCCTCACCCTCCCTCCCGACCCTCGTAACCATCAAAGAATGTTTTCTTCTGTGTTTAAACCTTTTTGTGAGTTCTTATAATAGTGGTCTTATACAATAGTTGTCCTTCTGTGACTGACTAAATTCACTCAGAATAATGAGTTCAAACTTCATCCATGCTATGTTTCACGACGTCATTGTTGTTCTTTATCTTTGCGTAGTATTCCATTGTGTGTATATACCATAATTTGTTTATCCATTCCTCCATTGATGGGCACCTAGGTTGTTTCCATCTTTTTGCTATTGTGAACACTGTTGTAATGAATATGGGTGTGCATATATCTATTCGTGTGGGGGCTCTTATTTCTCTAGGATATATTCCAAGGAACGGGATAACTGGATCGTATGGTACTTTTATTGCTAGCTTTTTAAGGAAACGCCAAATCGATTTCCAAAGTGGGTGTGCCATTTTACATTCCCACCAACAGTGTATAAGTGTTCCAGTCTCTCCATAACTTCTCCAACATTTATTATTTTCTGTTTTATGGATTAGTGTTAGCCTTGTTGGGGTGAGATGATATCTCATTGTAGTTTTGATTTGCATTTCTCTAGTGGCTAATGATCGTGAGCATATCTTCCTGTGTCTGTTAGCCACCTGAATATCTTCTTTGGTGAAGTGCCTGTTCATATCCTTTGCCTATTTTTTTAATTGAGTTATTTGTCTTTTTGTTGTTGAGGTTTTGCAGTATCTTGTAGACTTTATAGATTAGATACTAATCAGATTTGTCATAGATTTTTCCCAGTCTGTAGGTTGTCTTTTTACTCTTTTGGTGAAGTTTTTTGATGAGCATAAGTGTTTGATTTTTAGGAGCTCCCATTTATCTAGTCTTTCTTCTGGTGCTTGTGCATTGCTACTTATGGTTTGTATTGTGTTTATGCCATGTATTAGGGTTCCTAGCATTGTCCCTATTTTTTCTTCCATGATCTTTACCTTTTTCGATTTTATACTTAAGTCTTTGATCCATTTTGAGTTAGTTTTTGTGCATGGTGTGAGGTATAGGTCTTGTTTCAGTTTTTTGCAGATGGATATCGAGTTATGTCAGCACCATTAACGGACTTTGGGCCTTTGTCAAATATCAGCTGCTCATAGGTGGATGAATTTATGTTTCGATTCTCAATTCTTTTCCATTGGTCTATGTATCTGTTGTTTTACCAATACCAGGCTATTTTGACTACCACGATGGTATAATAGGTTCTAAAATCAGGTAACATGAGGCTTCCCACTTTGTTCTTCTTCTTGAGTAATGCTTTATTTATTCGGGCCTCTTTGGTTTCCGTGAGAAGTTGATGATTTGTTTCTCCATCTCATTAAAAAATGCCAGTGGAATTTGGATCGGGATTGCATTGTATCTGTAGATTGCTTTGGGTAGAATTGACATTTTCACTATGTTGAGTTTACCTATCCATGAACAAGGTATGTTTTTCCACTTAT
>NW_004443987.1:2167682-2168747 GCF_000243295.1 Trichechus manatus latirostris
TCTTTGGGGTTTTCTGTGTATAAGATCATATCATCAGCAAACAGAGACACTTATACTTCTTCCTTACCAATTTGGATGCCCTTTATTTCTTTTTCTAGCTTAATTGCTCTGTCTAGGACCTCCAGCACAGTGTTGAATAAGAGTGGCAATAAAGGGCATCCTGGTCTGGTTCCCGTTTTAAGGGGAATGCTCTCAAAGTGTCTCCATTTAGGATATGTTAGCTTTTGGCTTTGTATAAATGCCCTCAATTATATTGAGGAATTTCCTTTCTCTTCCTATTTTGTTGAGAGGTTTTATCATGAATGTGTGTTGGACTTTTTTGAGTGCCTTTTCTTCACTGATTGATGATATCATGTGGTTCTTGTCTTTTGTTTTATTTATGTGATGCAGTACATTGATTATTTTTCTAATGTTGTACCATCCCTGCATACCTGGTATAAATCCCACTTCATCATGTGAATTATTTTTTTTGATATGTTGCTGAATCTATTGGCTAGAATTTTGTTGAGGATTTTTGCGTCAATGTTCATGAGGGATATTTGTGTGCAATTTCCTTTTTTGTGGTGTCTTTACCTGGTTTTGGTATCAGGGTTATGCTGGCTTCATAGAATGAGTTTGGGAATATTGCATCCTTTTCTATGCTCTGAAATTACTTTAGTAGAAGTGGTGTTAACTCTTCTCTCAAAGCTTGGTAGAATTCTCCAGTGAATCCATTCGGGCCAGGGTTTTTTCTTGCTGGGAGTTTTTATTTTTTACTTTTTTATTTTTTTATTGTACTTCTGGTGAAGGTTTACAGAACAAATAGTTTCTCATGAAACAGTAGTAGACATATTGTTGTATGACATTGGTTAACAACCCCACGACATGTCAACCTTCTCCCTTCTTGACCTTTTTTTTTTTTTGTGAAAATATACATAGCCAAAGATATGCAATTTCAAAAATTTCTACGTGCATAGTTCAGTGACATCGACTATGCTCTTCCAATTGTGCTGCTATTCTCACTTTAGATGAAGGTTTACAGAACAAAATAGTTTCTCATTAAACAGTTAGTACACTTGTTGCCCT
>NW_004443987.1:2169062-2190084 GCF_000243295.1 Trichechus manatus latirostris
TTATATGGGTTATCTACATCCTCTCCTGTTTTTCTTTTGTCAGTTTGGCCAATGGTTTATCAATTTTGTTGATCTTTTCAAAGAACCAGCTTTTGGTTTTCTTAACTCTTTCAATTGTTTTTCTATTCTCTATTTAATTCTGCTCTAATTCCTATTATTTCCTTTCTTCCGGCATCTGAGGGCTTCTTTTGCTGCTGTCTTTTTTTTTTTTTGTTCCAGTTGTAGGGTTAATGTTTTGATTATGGCCCTTTCTTCTTTTTGATGTTTGCCTTTATTACTATAAACTGATCTCTGAGCACTACTTTTGCTGTGTCCCAAAAGTTCTTGTAGGATGTGTATTCATTCTTGTTTGATTCTATGAATTTTTTTATTTCATCCTTAGTCTCTTTTATAACCCAGTATTTTTTGAGCAAGGTATTGTTCAGTTTCCATGTGTTTGATTTTTTTTTCCTTGCTTTTTGTGTTGTTGATTTCTACTTTTGTGGCTTTATGGTCAGAAAAGATGCTTTGTAATATTTCGATGTTTTGGATTTTGTTAAGGCTTGCTTTATGGCCTTTGTGGTCTATTCCGGAGAATGTTCTATGCGGGTTGGAAAAGAAAGTATACTTGACTGCTATTGGGTGGAGTGTTCAGTATACGTCTATGAGATCAAGTTGTTCTGTCTTTCACCGAAAGTGACATGTTGAAGTCTCCTACTACTATTGTGCAGCTCTCTGTCTCTCTTTTCCATGCTCTTAGAGGTTTTTTTTATGTCTTTTGGAGCCCTGTCTTTGGGTGTGTAAATATTTATTATAGTTTTGTCCTCCTGGTGTCTTGACCTTTTAATCATTATATAGTGCCCTTCCGTATCCATTGTGGTGGATTTTAAACTCTATTTTGTCAGAGATTAATATTGCCACTCCTACTCTTTTGAGTGTTGTTTGCTTGATGTGTTTTTTTCCCATCCTTTGAGTTTTAGCTTGTTTGTGTCTTTAAGTCCAAGGTGTGTCTCTTGTAGGCAGCATATAGATGGATCGTGTTTTTTTTTTAATCCAAGCTGCCATTCTCTGTTTCTTTATTGGTGTATTTAGTCGGTTTACATTCAGCATAATTATTGATAGGTATGAGTTTAGCGCTGTCATTTTGATGTCTTCTTTTGTGTGTTTTTCACAGTTTGTTTCCCTTAATTTTCTGTGCTGAGTTGATTTTGTTTATGTATTTTCTTGTCACCTTTTTCATCGTTGCTGATTTTTTGTTTGCTGAGTCTTTATATTTTTATTTTTATTTGTAGGATTGTTAGTTGCCTTTGTGACTACATTAATATTTACCCATATTTTTCTAAGTTTATGCCAATCTTTTATTTCTTTATATCACCTTGACTTCCCCTCCATATGTAAAATCTATGTCTACATTTTTAAGTCCCTTTTTTTCTGTTTTAATGTTGTCCTTTTTTACATATTGATATCTGTTTCCCTATTTTCAATGTTTTAGCTTTGATGTATTTTTGTGACTTTCTTATCTGAGTTGATACCTGTTGGCTCTGTCCTGTGTTCTAGTCTTGCGTTCTTATCTGATGTTATTGATTTTCTAACTGGAGGACTCCCCTAAGTATTTCTTGCAATTTTGGATTGGTTTTTGCAAATTCCCTGAACTTCTGTTTATCTGGATATGCCCTAATTTTGCCATCATATTTGAGAGACAGTTTTTCTGGATATGTAATTCTTGGCTGACAATTTTTTTCCTTCATGTCTTTATATATGTCATCCCATTTCCTTCTTGCCTGCATGGTTTCAGCTGAGTAGCCCAAGCTTATTCTGATTGACACTCCTTTGTAGATGACTTTTCTTTTATCCCTAGCTGCTCTTAAAATTCTCTCTTTATCTTTGGTTTTGGCAAGTTTGATTATAATATGTGTTGGTGACTTTCTTTTGGGATCTACCTTATGTGGGGTTCGATGAGCATCTTGGATAGATATCTTCTCATCTTTCATGATATCAGGGAAGTTTTCTGTCAACAAATCTTCAACGATTTTCTCTGTATTTTCTGTTATCTCCTCGTTCTGGTACTCCAATCACTCATAGATTATTTCTCTTGATAGAGTCCCTCATAACTCTTAGAGTTTTTCCATTCTTTTTAATTCTTTTATCTGATTTTTCCTCAAATAAGTTGGTGTCAACTACTTTATCTTCAGTGTCACTAATTCTGACTTCTACTGCCTCAATTCTGCTCCTATGTCTTTCTATTGAGTTGTGTAATTCTGAAATTTTATTGTTAATATTCTGGATTTCTGATTGCCGTCTCTCTGTGGATTCTTGCAGCCTTTTAAATTTGTCATTATGCTCTTGAATAATTTTTTTTAAGTTCTGCTACTGCTTTGTATGTGTGTCTTTTGTGTTCTCTGTGTGTTGCAAAATTTCCTTTCTAATTTCTTGAAGAGTTCTGCATATTAATCTTTTGTATTCTGCCTCTGGTAATTCCAAGAAATTCTTTTCCTCCAGAGAATTTATTGATTCTTTATTTTGAGAGCTTGCTGAAGCTGTCATGGACTGCCTTTTTACGTAATTTGATATTGACCGTTGTCTTCGAGCCATCAATAAGTTATTATAATTTTATTTCATATTTGTTTAGTGTGTCTTAGCTTCTTGTCTTGTTGTGTTTTGATATAGCTCGTGTGCGCTAATTTCTTTATTGGCACCCTTGAAGCTCTAACGTCCTGTCACCAGGTAGTTAGGTCTGTAACTAAGTATGTTTGCCCAGGAGTCAGTTAAATTTTCCTATATGGATTCAGCTCAGGTGTCCAGGCAGTCGGTCATGAAGTGTGTGGTGCAGACTCTTGCCTACAGTCTTAGAGAGGTATGGGTGACTGGTGTAGGCACAGGTATCTGGCTGCAGTAAGGGGTCACATGCTGAGCCATGCAGGGGGCTGACGGCTGCCCCTGAGTGTCTGACAGGAAAGCATGTCCCTGTTCCCTAGAGCAAGTAGGTAGGTGAGTTTTGCAGCTGGACTATGAGCACCTTACTCTTTTGGATGTGAGGCCTGGGGGCACCACTTATTCTTGGACCCCTGTAGCAGGTGGCTAGGTGGCTCGGGTGGAGCCACCAGTCCTCTAGCCCCTGATTCAGACAGGTAAGGTGCCTGTTTAAAGGGCAGAGCACTGTCAAGCATCACAAATCTGCCACTTCACAGCTGAAGCAGTTGAAGTTAAACTTCAGGTGTTTACCCTGTTGTACTGTGGTAGTGAGGGTTTATGCTGTTAAGATGGGTCCACACAAGTCTTTACAGGGGTGAAAGGCACTCAAAGTCTGTGGACCCCTTATGCCTGTGCCTATCATAGGAGCTGTGCCAGCTCTGAGTTCCTGGCTTAGGGGAGCCAGTAGCTTATTTTTTCCCTGTTTGTTAATTTGTTCCCTCTCCAAGGCCAGGAGAATGGGTCAGGGCGCCTTGTGGGATCTACTTCTAGCCCAGGGAACTCAGAGATCGCTAAAGCCAGCTGGACCTAGTGCAGAGCAGGGAGGGAGGCGGTAAATGGGAGAGAGGTATTTCCCAAATGGTTTTTTTTTTTAAATCCCTGGGAAAGGCCACATGTATGTGCTTATCTTTAGTCACTTGGTTGGTGCTTTTCACTTGTTTGGAGTGTCCAAGCAGAATCTCTGTTGCCGTATCTCTCAATGGGGAAACTGCCTCCCAAGTAAGTGAGTGGAGCTGTTTGCCTGCCTCTCTGTGCAACCCGAGCCGATCCGAGCTGAAGGGCTGCGGCTCCTGCCGGGTCAGGTCAGGCAACTCCTTGTTGCTTCCGAACTGTCTCTCTCTCTCCCCGCCACTCAGTCTGATTCCTCAACTTTGCCTTGTTCAGCGCTCCTAGATATTCATATACAATCAAATCACTTGTTTTTTCATGTCTTTGTTGTAAGAGGGACATAAGAAACCATCTGACTACTCTGCCATCTTGGCCCTGCTATTTGTTTTTCGTTTATGTTACCCAACATCTATCTGAAATAGATAAGGATTCTATACAGTAGGTAAATTACTTCAGTTATTTAGAAGTACATTCTGTAACCAGTTTATCTGGGTGTTTATCAGGGAGTTATACTTTATATGGATTCTTTACTAGTCATGATAGTCTAAGCTTATACTGCAGTAACAAAGAGCTTCCCTCACTTCCTTAGTCTCAGGGGATTAACACAACAAAAGCTTATTTCTGACTTTGTTTAAGTCTGCTGGGAATCTTTGTGACTCCCCGGGTGTGGTTGCCCTCCATACGATCTTGTGATTTCACCATCTCAAAGTAAGTCTTCTCCACCATTATACTAATGGGAAAAGAAGGATACTGGAAAATTGTCCAGGGCTTCTCATTCCCTCAGCCCATAAGGGACATGGATCACTTTCAATCACATTTCATTGATCAGTGCCAATCATATGGCCCTGCTAAACTTCAAGGGAACTGGGAAGTGGTTTTTGTGTTTCTAGGAAGGAGAACCATATGCCCAAGAAATGAGGTTTGCTAAACACATCTGTCACAGGTGCTGTAATGAGATTGCTTTTATAGTTGAGGTTGATATTTGGTTACACATACTTAATTTTTTTTTCCAGTTTAAAATTATTGTAGCTTTGATCTTACATTTGTCTCTTAAGGTAAAGTCAAAATTGTTTATGGAGAACTTTTTCCCTGCTTATAGTACTCTATGGAATGCTCCCAGGCAGAGTTAGAATTTTCTTCTTCTAGTGAGGTGGGAACCCTTATAAAATCTTTAGCTTTTCTCTCTGCACTTAAACAAGCAGAACAGAATAACCCCATAGCTCCATTCCAGGTAATCATCAGAAAGTATAGCCTTGAAGTTTTTGCATAAGGGATCTTATAACTGGCCATTGTATTTCATGTAAGGTTGCTGCTTAGGTTAGTGTTTTCTACATTTCACAGCATCCTTTTTATGAGGACCTGTAGATAAATTCTGCTCTCAATAATGGGAAAAGCTTTGCTTTTTATCAATAGCTTAAAATAATCTCAAGGACAATGCAAATTGTGTAGATAGCCATACTTCCCTTTCATGGTGGCTGCTAGTTCATTCGGAGCCAAATTTATGGTTTACTTCTGACAAGTATAACTGCCTTTGTAAAGTGCATGTGGCTTCACTTCTGGTTTCATCTTATTTTTCTTGCAATTATTTTCCTTTCACCCTGATTTTATCACAGTTCTACTTCCAATTTATCTGGCTATATTGTTTACATGTTTATATGCTGTCTTGCAAAAGTAGCATATAACTACACATAAAGCCACATTCTGGTACTTGTATGAGACTCTAAATACTAAATTTTGCCACTAGCTAGTGACTGCAACAATGAACTCAAGCATAACAATGATTGTGAGCATGGTGCAGGACTGGACAGTGTTTCGTTCCGTGGTGCATAGGGTCGCTATGAGTAGGAACTGACTCGACGGCACCTAACAACAGCAACAACAACAGTGTGATTTCAGCCTCTGGAAAATTTCTTTTTCAGTGGAAATTTAGTATTTTGTGATAAGAATGAAACAGAGTTCCTAGATGTGTTTTTAAGCCTAACTAAAATCTCATTGTAAACATAAAGTCAGTATTTTATGCAAGGTTTTCAGGGATAGTATCTCCAAATTTGCCCCATTGTCTGGCATAATATGATTAAATAGACCCATCATTAACTAAAATGAAAATGTTGCAAAATACATGAAAGGATGCTCTCATTTACTTTAGGCTTGGGAATGATTTCAACAGTGAATCATTTCATTCGGATGTTGAAACCTTGAGGTATAAACAACAATAAGCGATTTGAGGCTCAGGGCTGGCTAACAACTTTAATTTATCAGGCTCCTAAATCTCTGATTCAGAGCCTGGGGCAAATATTCTTAGGGGTTTTGGACACTGCTTCATGAAAGATGCTTGTTTTTCTCTGCCGCTATTACTCTGAGGGAAGAATAGATATGAATGTTTAGCTATATAAATCTATCTATCTATCATCTACCTATCTGTCTGTCTTCCTGTCTGTCCATCTATCCATCTATCCATGTAGCTGTCTATCTATCGTATCTATAATCTAAACATCTGTCTTTAGCTTTCTCTTCCTTTTGTTATTCGCTTTCCATTTTTTTACTGCCTCCCCAATTCTGTCTAACGTACTGATATCTTTTTCCTTCCCACTCTGTTCAGAATCTCTTTCATTTTCAGTTTAGTTTCTCTGTCTGATATTTATTCCCCTTCTGTTCATTGGCCTTTCCTCCACCTTCTTTCCCAGACTTCAGAGACTGGCTTGCATGTAGTTTAGCTCCTACTTACCTCCCTTTTCCTCTGCCCTCTCTGTCTGCTTGCCACCCAGCTTAACTGGTTATACTGCAAAGGTGTTTTCAAAGGCAGAGCCATTTGCTGCACAGAGCTGGTGGATTATGTGAAAGGCAGGGAAATGCTGTAACTGTTATCACTTCATTTTTAAAGGGAATGTTCTATTTGCAATTAACTTCCCTATACTGGGGAAATTTTAGCCTATGTGTTTTTCTTCTGAGAACCATTACAAAAGAGGTTATTAAGTTTTTTCACTGTGGAAACAGACCAATTAGGAGAATTTATGCCCCCCCCCCACCACGTAGCATTTGCTTTTTACAGTCATCCAATCTCCTCTTTCTACCCCCTTGCTATTTTCTTCAACTGGTCATGTAAAAGGATCTGCATTCACAATAGTTTTCCAATTTTTGGCTTTGAGAGAAATGGTATGTCCATCATGAATGAAAAATGTACTCTTTTGTAGGACTTAGTATCTTGGGGAACTGGCCAAATTCTCATTTTCTGTCTAAAAATGACTGAGTCAGTTGTGCTCTTCCTCACCTCTTGTTAAATCTGCTGAGCTGTGTGGCAGTCTGGTGGTCTGCCTGTCATATCAGTTCTTAAAGGAGGGTGAAAGTAAGGAAAGTTGATCCACAAAGCTTGGTGATTCTTGAGGTTACAAAACACTGAGTTATCCAATTCAATGGAATAGTGTATTACCCCATCGAATCCTGAGTTCTATCCATATTATACTTACCTGGAAAAATGCTAATTCATTCATGAATCATTTATTTAGCATTTACAACATGCCAGAAGCTTGCCTAAGTCTAAAGCAGAGATCCTACTCTCCAAGAGAATAGGGGCAAGAGTTCTCAGTGTTAGCTACATACTGCAGTCACTTTGGGAACTTTAAAACATACTTAAACCTGGGTCTCACCCTTAGGGATTCTGATTTTAATTGGTATAGTTGTGGGTTGGACATTTGGATTTTTAAAGCTTTCCAGATGATTCTAATGTTCAGCTAAGATTGAGAGCCACTGGTCTAGGGCAGTGGTTTTCAAAATGAGGTCCCTAGATTAGCAGCATGAGCATCACTTGGGAATCTATTAGAAATGCAAATTATTGAGCCTCATTCCCACCTTACTGAATCAGAAACTCTAGGGATGGGACCCAGAAATCTGAGTTTTAACAAACTCTTTAGTTCAGGAGGGCCCTGGTGGCACAATGGTTTAAAGCTCAACTGCTAACCGAAAGGTCAGCAATTTGAATCCACCAGCAAGCTGCTCCATGGAAACCTTATGGGGCAGTTCTACTAAGTCCTATAGGGTCGCTATGAGTTGGAATAGACTAGGTGGCAATGGGTTTAGTTTTTTTGGTTGGCCAGCAAGGAGCCCTGGTGGCGCTGTGTTTAAAATACTCAGCTGTTAACCAAAAGGTCAGTGGTTTGGACCACCAGCCACTCCGCAGGATAAAGATGTGGCAGTCTACTTCCGTAAAGATAACAGCCTTAGAAACCCTATGGGGCAGTTCTATTCTATGAGTTGAAATCAACTCAATGGCAGTAGGTTTAGTTTTGGTTTTAGGTCAGCGCTCAGCAAACATTTTTTATGAAAGGCCGGATAGTAAAGTTTTTGGGTTTTGTAAACCATAGGTTTCTGTTACAGTGACTCAGCTTGGCCGTCGTAGCATGAATACAGCCATGGACAATGTGCAAACAGTAAGTGTGGCTGTGTTACAATAAAACTTTATTTACAGAACAAGGGTCAGGGTCAAAGTTGGCCTTTGAACAGTCATTTGTTGACCCCACTCTAGATGAAGGAGCCCTGGTGGCACAGTGGTTGAAGTGCTCTGCTGCTAACCAAAAGGTCTGTGGTTTGAACCCACCAGCCGCTCAGCGGGAAGAAAAGATGTGGCAGTCTGCTTCTGTAAAGATTTACTGCCTTGGAAAGCCTATGGGGCAGTTCTACTCTGTCCTACAGGGTTGCTATGAGTTGGAATTGACTTGACAGCAGTGGGTTTTGGTTTCACTCTTGATGATTCTGATACATGACAAAAACTGAGAAACACTGATCCAGGGAGAATGACAAATACATAGAAAACATGTTATCAGGTTTGGTAAATTATTTGTTAGGAAAGTAAATGGTATCAAGAGAACGCATAAGAAGGCACCACACCCAGATTTAGTGGGTAGAAAAAGGATTCTAACAGAAAGTGTCAGCTAATGAGAGTTAGATAAAAAGGCAAAAAAAAAAAAAAGTGGCCAATAAGCATGTCTTAGTCATCTAGTGCTGCTATAACAGAAATACCACAAGTGGATGGCTTTAAAAAAAGAGGAAGTTTATTCTCTCACAGTCTAGTAGGCTACAAGTCCAAATTCATGGCGTCAGCTCCAGGAGAACTCTTTCTCTTTCAGCTCTAGAGGAAGGTCCTTGTCATCAGTCTTCCCTTGGTCTGGGAGCATCTCAGTGAAGGAACCTCAGGTCCAAAGGACGCGGTCTGCTACTGGCATGGCTTTCTTGGTGGTACGAGGTTCCCATGTGTCTCTGCTTGCTTCTCTCTTTTATATCTCAAAATAGATTGGCTTAAGATACTATCTAATCTTGTAGACCTCATCAGTAAACTGCCGCTAATCCATTTTATTAGATCATAGTGATAGTTTACAACACATAAGGAAATCACATCAAGTTACAAAATGGTACACAATCATACAACACTGGGAATCATGACTCAACCAAATTGATATACACATTTTTTGGGGGACATAATTCAATCCATGACAAAGCACATGAAAAGATGCTCAAAATCATAAGTTATTAGGGCAATGTAAATCAAAACCACAATGAAATACCATTTCACACCCATTAGGATGATTATTGTTTAAAACAGAAAATAACAAGTGTTGGCAAGGATGTGAAGAAATTGGAACCCTTATTCATTCCTGGTGGAAATGTAAAATGGTGCTGCTGCTGTGGAAAACAGTTTAGTGATTACTCAAATAGTCAAATATAGAATTACCATATGATCCAGTAATTTTACTCCTGGGTATATAACCAAATGAGTTAAAAGCAGGGACTCAAATACCAGTGTTCATTGTAGCACTATTCACAATAGCCAAAAGGTGGCAACAACTCAAATGTCCATCTACAGATGAATGGATAAACAAAATATAGTATATATATATACAAAGGAATATTATTCAGGCATAAAAAAGAATGAAGTTCTAATACATGCCACAACATGGAAGAACCTTGAAAACACTATGCTGAGTTAAATAAGCCAGACAGAAAAGGAAAAATACTCCATGATCCCACTTATATGGCAAATCTTATATTGTAAATATTTTACCACAATAAGAAATAAAATTATATAACAAAGGAAACAAACCACATGATCATCTCAATTGACACAGAAAAAGCATTTGACAAAATCCAACATACTTTCATGATAAAAAGTATGCAACAAACTAAGCATAGAAGGGAAATTTCTCAATATGATAAAAGGAGTTTATCAAAAATCCACAACCAACATCATTCTCAGTGGAGAATGACTGAAAGCTTCTTTCCCTTTAAAATCAGAAAGTAGATAAGGATGCATGGTCTCACCACTGCTATACAATATTGTACTGGAAGTCCTAGCCAGAGCAATTAGGCATGAAAATGATATAACATTTATCCAAATAAGAAGGAAGAAGTAAAACTATCCCTTTTCACAGATGACATGACCTTATAGATAGAAAATCCCAAAGAATCCACAAGGAAGCTACTAGAGCTAATAAATGAATTCATCAAAGTTGCAGGGTACAAGGTCAACAAACAAAATTCAGTCGGGTTTCCATACACCAACAATGAGCAATCTGAAAAGGAAATTAAGAAAACAATTCCATTTACAAAAGCATTTAAAACAATAAAATACCTATGTATAAATTTTACCAGGGATGTGAAAAAGTTGAACACTGAAAAATATAAAACACCGCCTGAAGAAATTAAAGAACACCTAAATACACGGAGAGGCATCAGTGGTTCAGTACTAGAATTCTCACCTTCCATTTGAGAGACCTGGGTTCAATTCCTGGCCAATGTACTTCATACACAGCCCCCACCCATCCAACAGTGGAGGCTTCTTGCATGTTGTTATGATGCTGAACAGGTTTTGGGGGAGCTTCCAAACTAAGATGGACTAAGAAGAAATGCCTGGTGATCTACTTCCAAAAATCAATCAATGAAAACCTATGGCTCACAATGGTCAGATTTGCAACTGATCCTGGAGATATCACAGGACTGCACAGTGTTTGGTTCCATTGTGCATAGGGTCGCCAGGAGTTGAGGGCCAACTCAATGGCAGCTAACAACAACAACAAATACACAGAATGACATTCCTTATTCATGGATTGGAAGATTTAATATTGTTAAAATGTCAGTACCACCCAAAGAGATATGTAGATTCAAGGCAATTCCCATACAATTCAAACAACCTTCTTTACAGAAATATAAAAGGCAATCTTCAAATTTATGTGGAATTGCAAGGGGCCCTATTGCCAAAGAAATCTTGAGAAGAACAAAATAGGAGGAATCACACTTCCCTATATCAAAATATTTTTTTTAAAAAAACCTTCTGTAATCAAGAGTCTAGTGTTGTTATTCTTAGGTGCCGTCGAGTCGATTCCCACTCATAGTGACCCTATGTACAACAGGAAGAAACACTGGCCAGTCCTGCGCCATCCTCACAATCATTATTATGCTTGAGCCCTTTGTGATAGCCACTGTGTCAATCCATGTGATTGAGCGTCCTCCTCTTTTTTGATGACCTTCTACTTTACCAAGCGTGATATCCTTCTCCAGTGACTGATCCCTCCTGATAACATGTTCAAAGTATGTGAGACGAAGTCTCACCATCCTTGCTTCTGAGAAGCATTCTGGCTGTACTTCTTCCAAGACAGATTTGTTCGGTCTTCTGGCAGTCCATGGTATATTCAATATTCTTTGCCAACACCTTAATTCAAAGGCATCAATTCTTCTTCAGTCTTCCTTATTCATTTCCCAGCTTTCACATGCATATGAGACGATTGAAAATACCATGGCTTGAGTAAAGTGCACCTTAGTCCTTAAAGTGACATCTTTGCTTTTTAACACTTTAAAGAGGTCTTTTGCAACAGATTTGCCCAATGCAATGCGTCTTTTGATTTCTTGACAGTCACTTCCATGAGTGTTGATTGTGGATCCAAGTAAAATGAAATCCTTGACAACTTCAATCTTTTCTCCATTTGTCATGATGTTGCTTATTGGTCCAGTCGTGAGGATTTTTGTTTTCTTCATGTTGAAGTGTAATCCTTACCGAAGACTGTAGTCTTTGATCTTCCTCAGTAAGTGCTTCAAGTCTCACTTTCAGCAAGCAAGGTTGTATCATCTGCATATTGCAGGTTGTTAGTGAGTTTTCCTCCAATCCTGATTCCCCATTCTTCTTCTTATAGTCCAACTCTTGGATTATTTGCCCAGCATACAGATTGAATAAGTATGGTGAAACGACACAACTCTGATGGACACCTTTCTTGATTTTAAAGCACGCAGTATCCCCTTGTTCTGTTCGAATGACTGCCTCTTGGTTTATGTACA
The DNA here is from genome assembly GCF_000243295.1 of Trichechus manatus latirostris. Taxonomy (NCBI): domain Eukaryota; kingdom Metazoa; phylum Chordata; class Mammalia; order Sirenia; family Trichechidae; genus Trichechus; species Trichechus manatus. The sequence continues at coordinate 2,180,937 of NW_004443987.1, forward strand.
GGTTCTGCATAAGTACAATTAAGTGTTCTGGAATTCCCATTCTTCACAATGTTATCCATAATTTGTTATGATTCACACAGTCGAATGCCTTTGAACAGCCAATAAAACACAGGTAAATATTTTTCTGGTATTCTTTGCTTTCAGCCATGATCCATCTAACATCAGCCATGATATCCCTTGTTCCACGTCCTCTTCCGAATATGGCTTGAATTTCTGGCAGTTCCCTGTCGATGTACTGTTTCGATCACTTTTGAATGATCTTCAGCAAAATTTTTCTTGTGTGTGAAATTAATGATATTTTTTGATAATTTCTGCATTCTGTTGGATCACCTTTCTTCGGAATGGGTACGAATATGGATCTCTTCCAGTCAGTTGGCCAGGTAGCTGTCTTCTAAATTTCTTGGCATAGATGAGTGAGCACTTCCAGTGCTACATCCATTTGTGGAAACATCTCATTTGGTATTCCATCAATTCCTGAATCCTTGTTTTTGATAATAGACACATAGGCCAATGAAATAGAATTGAGATTTCAGAAGCAAACCCATACATCTATGGCCAATTGATTTTTTTTTTTGAGTAGATGAATTTTATTGCATCTCAAAAATATCTCCCGTAAGTCTTAGGAGTCATCCAGCCTCATTTCCACAGCTGGACAACTTTTAGATTTTACTCATCAGCCTGTTGAACTGTTCCTTTTTCAGATACATAGATACCATCCAAAATTTTTCACGTATTGTCATGGATTGAAGTATGTCCCCAAACATTTGTGTATCAGTTTGACTGGGCCATGATTCCTGGTATTGTGTGATTTTCCTATATGTTGTAAATCCTGCCTCTATGATGTTAATGAGGGAGGATGGGCAGTAGTTGTGTTAGTGAGGCAGGACTCAATCTACAAGATTTGATTGTGTCCTGAGGCAATCTCTTGAGATATAAAAGAGAGAAGTGAGCAGAGAGAAGAGGAGGACCTCACACCACCAAGAAAGCAGTGCCAGGAGCAGAGCGTGTCCTTTGGACCCGGGGTCCCGGCGCGGAGAAGCTCTTAGTCTGGGGGAACATTGATGAGAAGGCCGACAGAGAGAGAAAGGCTTCCCCTGGAGCTGACACCCTGAATTTGGACTTTTAGCCTACTTTACTGTAAGGAAATAAACTTCTCTTTGTTAAAACCATCCACTTGTGTTATTTCTGTTAGAGCAGCACTAGATAACTAAGACACATATCGTTGTTTTTAACTGTCATGACTTGCTAATTTAAAGCAGTTGAGATTGATACAAGTTCAATATCATTTCCTTCACGAATTAACTCATTTTTCTGGGCTTGAGATACTGAATAAGCAACACCTGTCCTCATTCGAGCCCTACGGATGTATTTTTCACCCAAGAAGTTTTGGATTTCAACAAGAGACTTCTCTCCTGAATAACGATGTTGGTGAGGAAGTGAGCATACATAGACTTCATCTTGAAACAAAAGCCCAGTGTAACACCATGGATTATATTCTGTACATGACTACAGATAGTGCAAACTGTAGCCAGTTCTTTTCTATTTCCCCACCATTTGTCAATTCGAAGCCTTTTCTTTTTCTTTGCAAGTAGACTGAGTTCTACATTGATGTTATTAAAGTCCCTCCACAAGTTTCTTCTGGGGCCCTTTACAATAGCTGTGCATCCCTTCAGAGTGATGTCGACGTTTTCTGGAATGTCGACATTCTGGTTGCTGGTGTTCATTCTCGTAGTAGATGTGACAAAGAGAGCTGGCAAGGGTGATAAGTACATTCAGTAGGGAAAAGAATAGTCTCTTCAAATACACAGTGCTGTAACAACTGAATGTCCACATGCAAAAAAAACGAAGATGAACCCATACCTTACACCATATAAGAAAGTTAACTCAAAATGGATCAAGGATCTAAATGTAGAACTAAAACCATAAAATTCCTACAAGAAAATAGGAGTGATGCTTTTGGACCTAATATTGAACAATGGATTCTTAAATATGATATCAAAAGTATAAGCAACAAAAGATAAAATAGATAAATGGAACTTCATCAAAATTAAAAACTTTTGTTCATTAAAGGACTTTATCAACAAAGTGAAGAGACAGCCTACAGAATAGGAAAAAATATTTGGGAACTATATATCTGATAAGGGTTTAATACCCAGAATATATAAAGAACTCCTACAACTCAACAACAAAAAAGACAAACAACCCAATTAAAAATAGACAAATAACTTGAATAGACATTTCACTAAAGAAGAAATACAAATGACCAATAAGCACATGAAAAGATGCTCAATGTTACTAGTCATTTTTGTTGTTGTTGTTAGGTGCCCTCGGGTCAGTTCTGACTCATAGCGACCCTATGCGCAACAGAAGGAAACACTATCCGGTCCTGTGCCATCCTCACAATCCTGTCATTGCTATGTTTGAACGCATTGTTGCAGCCACTGTGTCAACCCATCTCATTGTGGGTCTTGCTTTTTTTCATTGACCCTCTGCCTTACCAATCATGATGTCCTTTTTCATGGAAGGGTCATTCCTGATAACATGTCCAAAGTGAGACAAAGTCTTGCCATCCTCCCTTCCAAGGAGCACTCTGGCTGTACTTCTTCCAAGACAGACTTGTTTGTTCTTCTGGCAGCCCATGGTATATTCAATATTCTTAGCCAACACCATAATTCAAAGGCATCAATTCTTCTTGTATCTTCCTTATTCATTGTCCAGCTTTCACATGCGTATGAAATAATTGAAAATATCATGGCTTGGGTCAAAATCAGGTAAGCAGCCTCCATTATAGAATAATTCTGTCTTAATGAGGCTTATTTCTCTCTGGGTCTGTTATAAGTGATACAAAGTCATGGAAGAAAGAGAGAGAAGTGTTTTTAAGAGAGTAATTCAACATAACTCTAATACAGAATGGAGCCCTAGTGGTAAAGTGGTTAAGAGCTGGCTGCTAAGCAAAACGTTGGCAGTTCAAATTCACCTTCCTCTCCTTGGAAACCCTATGGGGCAGTTCTACTCTGTCCTACAGGGTCGCTATGAGTCAGAATTGACTCCACAGCAACGGGTTTTCTATATTATGTGTACTGTTGCCATCCAGTCCATAGCAGCCCTGTAGGACAGAGCAGAACTGCCACATAGGGTTTCCAAGGAAAGACTGGTGAATTCGAACTGCCGATCTTTTGGTTAGCAGCTGAGTTCTTAACCATTGCGCCACCAGGGTTGGTGGGATTTGGGGCTGGAGAGGTGAGTGGAGCCTTATAATCAATGCTAATAAGTTGGGACTTTACCCTGACAACCATAGTAAGTGATAGTGAAACCTGTGAGAGCTGGAGCTCAAGGGGACTGCCTTGCTTTTCTGGGTCTGGAAAGTTTACCACCTTTCACACAGTGCAGTCTTACCACTTTTCTATCACTTGTTTTAATGGAAAATTTTTGAGTTTTTCTTCTTCGACAGGTTTCCGCCTTACACAGGTTCCGGCTTTCGAGGTTTTACTGTATTTTTAAACATGGAGTGGCATGTTTTGTTTTGTATTTTGTAAAGATACTCTAAAAACTATATGGGGTAATAGACTGGAGAGAGGCAATACTGAGTAGGGAGAAGATAGTGAATTTCATTTTGGGTATGTTGCACTGAGATGCCTCTGGAACATCCCTATCTTCTTCCTCACCATCACACAATTTCCTACATCAGTTTATCAGTTGGAGCTCCCTATTCATGCCAAAATCCCTCCTGGATTCACAGCTCATTTAATGAACTCAAAATTAGCTATTAATAATCTCATATGAATATAGAATCAGAAAATAACAAAAATATTAACACAGGAAGGAACTTTAGTGAAATTAAGTAGTCCAGCCTACCCCTTTCCCAAATTAGGAGTCTCAGAGACGTTAAATGATTTGCCCAAGGTCACACTTGGAACGGAGTAAGACTCTAGTAGAAAACTTAATAACTTTTTCCTTCTATTTCAGTGATTTTTTTTCATTATACCATCCTGCTTTGTGCGTGTGTGTGTGTGTGTGTGTGTGTGGCAGATATATGTACTAATACAGTATTTTACACAGAAAACATCACAGTTAATATTCAGCCAAGGTTAAATTCCAACAATTGCTAGATGGCTGTCTTATATTTAATAGAAACTGAACCAACAGAAAAACATCCCTAGAGAATTTTTATGGTTGTACTTTTCATAACTAATCCAATAAATTGGACTGGTTCTTACATCAAAGGGAAAGAATTATTTCATGAGTTTCAGATTACACTGAACATTAACCAGTCTCTTTGGCTAACATGAGCCATTAATCAGTGAACATGGCCTATAGTGGCTGTGCATGTTTACACATATGTATTACATAGACAAGTTTATAAACATTATAGAGCATTTGAGAAGTTCTGATTTACAAATAAATGTTTCCAAATTTTTAATAAACTATTTAAAATATCTTTTCAATATAGATTTTTAAATTAATGTTATCTCACATAGACTCTAAGGAGTCCACAGAATTAGAAGGAGTTAGTTTGAATTTGCTTACAAGTTATTTGCAGATGGGTGTGTGTGTCTGCAAATGAACACATTTTTGTAAATGAGACAAGATAGATACTGTTTATCTTTTCAAAATCAGCATTTAAAGAAAGAACTTTGGCTTCAAGGTGGAAAGATTCAACCTCAAAATATTTTTGGTTCGTGTAAGGGAGTGTCATGGATTGAATTGTGTCCCCCCAAAATATGTGTCAATTCAGTTGGGCCATGATTCCCAGTATTGTGTGGTTGTCCTCCATTTTGTGATTACAAATTTCCTATGTGTTGTAAATCCTGATCTCTGCCTGTGGTTAATGAGGCAAGATTAGATTTTGTTAAAGAAGATCATGGTGGGTTTGTAACACCCTTACTAAGGTCACATCCCTGATCCAATATAAAGGGAGTTTCCTTGGGGTGTGGCCTGCACGGCCTTTTATCTTACAAGAGAGAAAAGGAAAGGGAAGCAAGCAGAGCGGAGACCTCATACCACCAAGAAAGCAACTCCGGAAGCAGAGTGCGTCCTTTGGACCTGGGGTTCTTGCATGGAGAAGCTCCTAGTCCAGGGGAAGATTGATGATAAGGATCTTCCTCTAGAGCCGACAGAGAGAGAAAGCCTTCCCCTGGAGTTGATGCCCTGAATTTGGACTTCTAGCCTACTAGACTGTGAGAAAATAAAAATCTCTTTGTTAAAGCCATCCACTTGTGTTATTTCTGTTATAGCAGCACTAGATGACTAAGACAGGGAGGGAATTGGGAAAAACAATAGAAGAGAATTAAGACATTTATGTAGGTGTTCATGAAATAAATAAACATTGCCCATGCTAATACTTCCTGAGTATAATGTCTCATTTTACTAATAGTTTTTCCATTCTTGTCAAAAGGCTTTAGAATATCTGAACTGTGTAGATGTTAATTCTGGGGAAGTGACATGTTCTATTTACACCTATTCTTTTGCTTCTAAGGTTAATTGTAAATGCACTTTTGGGGGGTATATTAAGAACTCTAAATGACACCAAACACATTTTAAAAATGGGTACGACACTGGCAGCCTGCCCACCGTCTTGAATAGGCAAAGGGCTGTGCCTGCCAGCTTCTGTGATATAGGAACAAATTCCCTGTCTTTAAGCTATCTCCTTATTTAGATATGCTTCCTGTTTCTGGCCAAGCTGAGGAAAACAAGTGACTGGGGTCTCAGGACCAGCTGAAACTGGCAAGAACTAGATCTCGCCCACCTGACATGTGCAGAACCATCCACTCTGTCCTCTGGGAGACCCCGGAAATCTTCTCCCACTGGACGGAACCAAACTTTAGTGGCCCAGGATTGGGGGCAGGCTTTCAGAAGCGAGGGGTGCAAACCTAAGATCTGGTTTGAGAGGTCCGCCTTTTTAGACCGAGCAAGCACAGAAAGGCCAGAGTGTCCCAGGAACTCCTTTTTGGGCCAGACCAATCAGAAAGCTGGCCCACACCTGAGGTGTTCCTGAAGACCCTAGACCTGATTTACTTCACCAATATAAACCCCTTGAGCCATTGTTCTGGGAGTCATCTTGGTGACGCAAGTCCTGGTGTGCTCCTTTGCTTGGCCAACCAAATAAAGCTTCTTCTTTTGCTTTCACTCATTTCGTGTCTCTATGGCTGCACAGAACAGGACTGGAACAGTCCGGTTACAGGTATAAAACTAGACTAACAATACTAGTGGAATTCATAATTTGCAACACATTATTAAGTATTTACCGGAACATGCATATTGTGAGCAATTGCATATAGAAATTAATTTCATTCTTCAAGCTATCAGGTATTTTTGTTTTCAATTTTTATAGCTTTAGCAAAGATGCCCACCTCATTCTCATGTTACCTAAATTACAGATAAAACATGTTAGTATCTCTTGGATTTACTTTCCAGTTTCTCTCTTAGTATGCACCAATTGCAAGTGGGATTGCCTCTCACTGTCATTTCCTTGGATTCCTGAAGCCATCATTTCTTTGGGTTCATTTTTCATTGTTTAGAAGAGGACACTCTTTCTGAGGCTCAGCTTGTCCCTCTCTCTTGACTTGCTTTCCTGCCTCACCAGGTTCAGTACATCTTCCTTCTCTGACATGTTTGTTTCCTTTATGTTGTACTCTTTTTGCAATATCAGATAGTCACTATTAGTACTAAGACCTGAAAATGTTTGGGTTTTTTTCCCTCCAAAGAAAGAAACACTATTCATGATTTTGGTCAGTCATCCAGAAAGAAGGTTTCAATGCAAGTGTGACTATTCTTTTTGTCTCAATCTTTCTGACTTGGATTAGTTTACAGCATGCCATTTGAAATACATGCTGTGTCGTATGCATCCCTTGTTCATCATGTACAGTTTCAAAGAGGGAATGAAACCCATCTTTAACTTAACTTGATTTAGTTTAAGAAAAAGACATAACAAAAACAGATAATATTTTTCTTTTAAGTTCCCTTTCCTTTGTCTTTAAAGAAAGTTTCTATGTTACCTCTCTGGATCCTAGCAGGGGACACTTTGTCAGCTTTATTTCTTGTCCTAAAACATAAGGTTTGAAGTAAAATCCCTTTTTGATTCAAGTCTACTTCGTCTACAGGAAGATTGAAGGAAGAAAATCTATTTTCTTTCTTTCTTTTAAATAGCTTTAAAATGCGCCTTCATGGCTTCTTTAACCAAGAAATAACAAATTGTGCCAATCTGGAACGGAGATAAGAACAGATCTGACTTCCTTTAAGTTTCTACTTTTTTTTGTTATGACAAGTAAAAATAGATTTATAGAATTTATCAAGATATTGAAACAAATCAAAATTCAATTTGGCTTTTACACAAGGTGCAAACTAGTGAATATTTCTTAAAACCCAGAAAAACGGCTGATTAATAAAAAATATTTTCAAAGAAGAGAACATTTTCTTCCAAAAAAAACTGCTTTTGTTTCAAAATAAAAGTATGTTGAATTGTATAGAGAAAGCTTGGATTTTCCATAAAGGGATCTGACTTTCACAGTCAAAATAGTCTTTCCACATGAGAACAATTTTTTAAGAGACACTTCTGATGAGATTTTGGTTCTCTTCTATCAAATATATGGCAATTATACTTTGATAGGCTTGTTAAATAGCCACACCTCTTGAAGGAGTTCAGAATAACCATTAATTCATGCGTCTTTTAGTATTCATGGCAGTGACACCTAAGTTATGCCTTTTTTAAAACCACAAATTACTGATAATCTAGACTCTCAAAAATATCCGTATTTTAAGGAGGTAAAAAAATGGGGTGGGGGATTGACCAGGATATTCTGAAAATATTACTGCCAAAAATTGAAAGTCTAAAATTTTTACCTGCTTATCAGTTTTCACACCTATATCGTTTGAATACTTTGATTGATATGATTGTGTTAGTTGATTCCTCAGGCTTAACTTGTTTCTGTATTATCTGTCTTGTGAGAGATGATACTTTTAAGAAGTAACCAGAAAAATGGCGCTCTAGGCAGAAGCACCACACTGTCCCTCCACAGCAAAGATCTGAAAAACTAAGCCGAACAGAGAATACAACAATCCTGAAACCCTAAAACATCAAATGAAGGGATAAAGAACTCAGCCAAGCACCAAATGGAGTGAGAAAACTGACAGAGAACGGAGAGTGAGGAGAGATTCATGCAGAGGTCCCCTACCAGCTAACGCAGCACGGATCCACCATCTTGGACTCCTATCGGAGACCAGCAAACAGGGGTATGAGAAAACAGCTTCATGGAGCATCCAGCGGGAGACAAAACAACCGGTAATTTGCGATATATGCTTTCCAACCCCCCACCCTTCTTCACCCCGACTCGGCCTCCTCTGCTTCCCGTGGCCACAATCTCTTGACCGGGAAACACCGGCTGCTTGGATCCCACACACCCGAACGGGCAGGCTCTCTGAGTGCCATTTGATGGCTGCTGGTGTTGCTTTTTTCTGCTTCTTTTGATTTCTTCCTTGCCTCTCACCAACTCCCCCTCCTTTCGCTCAAATACCTGGCTCCGTGCGCCATCTTTGCTTCTTCCTGAGGGGCTGTACAGCTCCGGTAATTTGTGATATACGCTTTCCCACTCCTTAACCTTCTTCACCCACACTCAGCCCCCTCTGCTTCCTGTGGACACAGTCTCTTGTCCGAGGAACACTGGCCTGCACTAGCTGGCTCTCTGAGTGCCATTTGTTGTCGGCTAGTGTTGCTTTTTTTCTGCTTCGTTTGATTTCTTCTTTACCTCTCACCACCTCCCCCTCCTTTCGCTCAAATACCTGGCTCTGTGCACCGTCTTTGCTTCTTCCTGAGGGGATGTGGAGCTCCGTTCGAGTGTGGAGCTGCTTCCCGGTCTGGGCTGCCATGCTGGTGAGATCCCGGGGCTTTTGTTTGTTTGTTTGTTTTGAGTTGTTTGTTTGCTTTCTTTTCCTTTTCTTGAGTTGGGAGCCCTCTCTGGCCAGGTGGTGCTGCGTGCCAAGAAGACTTCCCCCTCGGCTTGCACAGACGTGCAGAGGGATCCCAGAGAGCATTTCTTTTTCGTTGTTCTTTTTTATGTTTTTTTGGGGGCTTTTATAGTTCTTTTTTTTTAATTTGTTTTGTTTTCTTTTCCCTCTTTTTCCCTTTTTGTTTTTCTTCATTGCTCAGTTTCTC
>NW_004443987.1:2196962-2217393 GCF_000243295.1 Trichechus manatus latirostris
AGAAGGCAGAAGGGGACAAGGAAGCTGGTGATAGGGAACCCAAGGTTGAGTAAGGATATTGTTGATGTGTTGTGAGATTGTTAACCATTGTCATAGGCCAACATTTGTAGTAACTGTTAAATGAGAAACTATTTTTCTCTGTAAGCCTTCCTCTTAAGTGAGCATAACAGCACAATTCGAAGAGTGTAGTCAATGTCACTGAACTGTGCATGTAGAAATTTTTGAAATGGTGTATTTTGGCTATGTGTATTTTCACCAAAAAAAATGTTAAGAAGGTAGAAGGTTGACATGTTGTGGGGTTATTAACCAATGTCATAAAACAATATGTGTACTACTGTTTCATGAGAAACTATTTGTTCTGTAAGCCTTCACCTGAAGTACAATTTAAAAAAAAAAAGGTAACCAAAATTCTTCCACAAACATATTTAATTTTATCTCCAATACTTCTCTTTAGTGATAAATTGTGTTTTATCCTGGAGTGTGCTATCATTCTATTTCCAGTCTTTCTTGCTTTTCCTTCAAAGCCTTTTGTTACTTTTAGACACAGCGGTGCTGTAACGGATTATAAGAATGTCATGGCTGAGGCTGGGAGTGGCACACTTTTCCAACAGAGTTGGTAGAAGTATGGGTACTGTGGAATCAATGTGAAAGTCTTGGGTTTCTGAGGGGTAGGATAGGCCTGTGTCAGGGAATATCTAAGGAAGGGAGCAAAGTCAGTGATAGGCTGGATACTGGTTTTAAGTACCATTCTCCCATAAAAAGGAACTAGAATTCCTTGGAAAAATGTGTTATTCTAGGGTTGGGCAAGGAATATATTAGATGAGCCTGGAGCATCTTGTAGTGCCAGAAAGTAAGGAAATACTCAAAAAACTAAATAATGGGGGTATGTCATAAGGGACACAGGTGACAATTGTAAGGGTTCCCAATGGCCAAAGCTGGAACAAAATAAATAACATAGTACTGGATTATAACTCTAAGAATAAAATAAATATATGTGAGCTCATACTGATATAAATAGATGATTGATTAAATAGATAAACAGATGATGAGTAAATAAACAAATGAAGGAGAATAGACAAATCTCTCATTCAAAAGAATTCAAAACAATTTATGCACACACTACCCCTTCCAGGATGTTAAACTTAATCCCTCTCCCTTGAGTATGGGCTTTACTTGGTGACTCATTTCCAAAGAATAGAAAATAAAAGGGGGGGGGGGAGGAGTAATTTTACAGTGGAGAAGCCTGGCAAACATTACCTCAGCCAGGCAATTAAGGTTAACATCAGTGATAAGTAATTTTGATAACATGTACCACTCATATGATGTGATGAAAATAGCACTTTGCCTCTGTGATATTCCTTCCAAAACCCACAACTCCAGTCCAACCACGAGAAAAACATGGGACGTACCTAAATTGATGGACATACTACAAAACACCAGACCAGTACTTCTTAAAACTGTCAAGATCATAAAGAAAAACAAAGGCTGAAAACTGTAATAGAGCAGTGGAAACTAAGACATAATTACTAAATGCAGTATAGGATCCTGGAATGCAAAAAAGACACTGTCGGAAAAACTAGTGAAATCTGAATAAAGTCTGTAATTTAGTCATTAGTAATGTACCAGCATTTTTACCTGTGTAAAATGTTTACCTGTGTTCTATTGACTACGGTAAGGCATTTGACTGTGTGAATCAACAAATTATGGATAACGTTGCAGAGAATGGGAATTCCGGAACACTTAGTTGTGCTCATGAGGAACCTGTACATGGATCAAGAGGCAGTTGTTCGAACAGAACAAGGGGATACTTCATGGTTTAAAATCAGGAAAGGACTGTGTCAGGGTTGTATCCTTTCACCATACCTATACTACTTCTTGCCCATCTGTGTTATCTCCAGTGTTAAAGCTTTCCTTACTTCCTTTGGAGCCCCCACCAGAATTGTCTTTGATGTCCATAATTCCACCAACAGTTTCTTCAGGGCAATCTAGGCTTTTACTATTAGGCACTTTAAAACTCTTCCAGCTTCTACCCATTACTCAATTCCAAAAAGGCTTCCACATTGTAGGTATCTGTTATAACAGCACCCCACTCTTAGTACCAAAATCTGTCTTAGTTATCTAGTGCCGCTATAAGAGAAATATCACAAGTGGACGGCTTTAACAAACAAATTTATTCTCTTACAGTTTAGGAGGCTTTAAGTCTGAATTCAGGGTGCCAGCTTGAGGGGAAGGCTTTCACTCTCTGTTGACTCTGAGGGAAGGTCCTTGTCATCAATCTTCCCCTGGTCTAGGAGGTTCTCAGTGCAGGGACGCCAGGTTCAAAGTACATGCTCTGTTCCTGGCTCTTCTTGCCTGTCAAAAGCAGGATCGCATATAAGAGGAATGAGTTGAGCTAACATCAGTGGTAGGAGGATGAAGATGAAGCCAAGTGAGAAAAGGTTCAGGTAAAGGCCACAATCCTCAAAGGGCATTCTGAACCATTTCAGGGAGGTTTCTTCTTAAAATTGCAGCTATTTTCAATTGAATGGGCCTTTAGGGCCAGCTTTGAGGGAAATCCCTCAGATGTACAATTGAGAACAAATTGCAAAGGCATTTAGGAGGTTTCATCTTGTGCGCCAGCTGGTTGAATCTCACAGCACCCATCTCTCCTTACTGCTTCTCTCAGATTCCCAAATTGCAAGGCTGTTTAATGAATATGAGACAGCAAGGTAAAGGAATTTCAGCACTTGAGATTTATATAGAGACGTGTCATTAAGACTTTTGTTCCCTTTTACTACTTCACAAATGCTACAGATTACCAGACAAAGATCTGTGGGATTTGTAAATCAGCTCAAACATAATAGTGACGTTTAGAATTTGTACTAAGTTTACTGGAGCTACTTCTTTTGGTCTTAGAGCTTTGCATAACCCTTTCTTACGTGCACTGTGATTGCATTTGTAGATAGATTCATAAATTACTCCTGATATATAGAATATGTGGGAGGCTGACTGTTTGCACAGCATGGGACCAAGACCTGAGTGTTCAAATATCAGAAGACAGCTGGAACACAGTCTGTGCAAAGGCAATCAGAGCCTCTAGGTCTATTCAATACTAACTTAGAACATCTAGTGAGAATTGGGAAAATCTCACTGAGTTATACGTTTATAAATTTAGTAACCTGGCATTCTCCCCTCTATTTCCCTCTCTTTCATATATTTTGATCGATAACATTAGCTTACTAGAGCACTTTGTCTTTGATATGCTGAGCTACATTTCCAAAAAATGGTAAGCCAAATTTGTCTGCAAGAGTTGTATACATGCATTTTTTTCTATAAGGAGGATGAGATCTTGGAGAACTCTTGCTTTTGAGTTGAGATTCTCTGCTGCCAACAAAGGATAGCAGAGACTGAATACTGCAGTATCTAAATTAAACCACCTTTGTGTCTCTCTTTGTTTAAAATTGTCTTTCTTTCTGAAAGTTTAGATGAGGCAGTTCCATAGGTTTGTGTCGCTTGCTTTCATATTGTTAATGTTTTCTCTTAGTGTATTAATTACTCTATATATGGAAGATAAATGATGTTGGAAGCCATATTTATGTCCTTGAGCATCACACTGCTGATTCTTATCCCTGCGGAAGTCTCCAGAGTGTTAGGTCACCATAGATCTGCCTAAAGGTTGTTCTGGTGAGGGACAGTCAGAAGTCTTTTTCCACTGGTTGGTGGCTCTTTGACTTGTTGCTAATTGTCTACAGATAGAGCTCTCCAAAGGGATCCAGATTGTTGAGACGTCAGATGGAAATACTTAATGACATCATGGAAGTTCTTGTTAAATGGTATATCACCAGAGTAGGAAGTCAGGGGTGTGTGTGTGTGGGGGGGGGGTGTTTCTGTCAAAGCAAATCTGAAATCTAGAAAATTTACCTTTAACCTCTAAACTATATTATTTTTGTCCACAGGCCACCCTCATTGAAAATTCTCTTTTGGACATCAGGAATCTAGAAGAAAAGAGCCAATAAGATAGACATACATTTTCCTAAGTCTTACTAAGTCTTCTGGAGGAAATTGTACTATAATATAGATGCATCTGGTACATTGCTGACAGAACTTAAGACTTCGAGTTTGTTTTTTTTAAAAAAACTTTCTTTCATTTTTCACTCACCAGTCTGTCCAATCTCTTTGGCCCCATGAAGATAAGATGTTACCAGTCAAATGACCAAAGATAAGCAAATGGAGAATTTTCAAACTCAGAATTACAAAGAATTTTTATATTACTCTCTGGATAAAGGTATGAGAAAACACACCAAAATTTAAGCTGAGTAGCTGTACAGTGCTCCCGCCCAAGAGCTGATGCTTATAATTTAGCAATATCCCATTTGTCCTATAGGATTGATTAATTCAATTTGTGTCTGTTTGATTACACATATTGTTATATTACTATGTATAAAGTTACGGAATAAAAAATGATTAATGAATCTGACATACATGTATAAGATTTATTAATTATATATATATATCCCTTTCATGACCAGTGGGATATATGGTTACTGTCATGGATTGCATTGTGTCCCCAAAAAATATGTGTATCAATTTGGCTAGGCCACGATTCCCAGTATTGTGTGATTGTTCACCATTTTCTCATCTGATGTGATTTTCCTACATATTGTAAATCCTACCTCTATGATATTGATGTGGTGGGATAGGCGGCAATTATGTTAATGAGGCAGGACTCAATCTACAAGATTGGATTGTGTCTTGAGCCAATCTCTTTTGAGATATAAAAGGGAGAAGTGAGCAGAGAGACAGGGGGACCTCATACCACCAAGAAAGCAGCTCCACAGTGTGTCCTTTGGACCAGGGCTTCCTGCACAGAGAAGCTCCTAGTCCAGGGCAAGATTGAAGAGAAGGACCTTCCTCCAGAGCTGACAGAGACAGAAAGCCTTCCCCTGGAGCTGACACCCTGAATTTGGACTTCTAGCTTACTAGACTGTGAGAGAATAAACTTGTTTGTTAAAGCCATCCACTTGTGTTATTTCTGTTATAGTAGCACTAGATAACTAAGACAGTTACCCACCAACATTTTCTGCCTCTCATGTTCGTTGGAAATCTGCTTTCCCACTGATGATGTATGCTGCAAGGCAGGGGCTTTTGCCTCCGTTTGAAACCAAAAAAACAGGTGTGTGCCACAAATTATTGTTTCTACAGGGTGTTGCTTGAGGTGCGTGCATTTTTGGTAGGAAAAATAGAAATTTTGAAAAAAAAATTTGGGATACATATGTCCCAGTGGACGGGGGGGTGTTCTCTGGGGGTGGAATTAGTGAGAAAAGTTATGTCCCTCTGGACTCTAAGAGTAGGCTTATGGGAGGGGGCAAGAACAAAAAATCCATACTATCTACCAAAAATTCAACAACACTCAATTATTCAGCATGCTTCCCCTAATGAAAACATGTAATATCAACAAAAAATTCATAACAGAAAATAATAAGGTCTTGAAAGGGATATGTATATATATATATATTCCTTTCAGTGCTACAACAATAAACTTGCTTTTGCAATTTTACTTGGAAGTGTAGGTTTGTATACAGAGTAGTTAATACAGTGTGACATCTCAATTATATTAAAATATGAATAGTAAAGGCTATGTGCTATTTACAGTTCACACGGGCAGAACCTCAGTGTATATAGAAAAAGTTATGCATGTGAATTGAGGATGCCATGAAGAACCCATCAATGCTACATTACGGAGATCATTTGGAGTCTTTTTTCTTTTTCCTTGGTAATGGTTTGTGCAAGCAGACCTTGAGTCTATGATGAGCCTCAGTGTTGCACAGCGACCCTATAGCCATTTACTTTTTCTTCTGAGGTGTTTCAGTCCAATTATCTTGTTTAATGTAATGTTTGGCAGATACAATATCACATACTCCTTTTCATCTTTGCACCATTCCTAAGTTGTAGAAATGTCCCACATTTTTTAAGCTCAACCTGTTGAGCTTATATTTAGTACCATTTCTTTAATGCTTGCCTATAAGACAACTACACTCCACAGCAATCTACAGTTAAATGTGACTTCTATCAGTGGAAGGATGCGATAAATATTTGCTTCTACTGATTGATGCTGAGAGTTGATATCTAGGCATTTCATAAAACCAGCATGATGATTTTGTCTGAAGTGCTGTGTTTTTTTAAGCATTTTAATGCACTATATTCTTTAACTTTTCATTATTTATAGATTTTCAGAGCCGATAGGGACTTGAGAGGTCATATAGTCCTCACAGCAGCCACACCAATTCTGCTCCTGCCTTTAAGAAGCACCACAAAGACTTCTAACGTAAAAGGAGCTGGTCTGTTTTCTTAAAGATCTTTGCAAAAGGAGATTCCTGACCTCCATAAATCACCCACTGATGTAACTAAAAGTCCTTACTGTCAGGAAATTCTTCTTTATGTTGAGCAAACTTGTCAGGTTGCTGTTAAGACCGGGCCCTTTTAATCTGCCCTTAGTAGATACGGGGAACTGTTACTTGTCTGGGGAAAAGAAAACAAAACAAAAACCCTGATAACAATTATGAAGCCACTCTTAGCCCTCTCTCCTCTGGGCTGAAGAGTTTCGATTCCTTTCTATTCCTTATTTGAATATATTTCAGTCACATTTGTCAATCCTTTCCAGATGCAGATTTTCGTTTTTTATATCTCTTTAAAAATGTGTACTGGGTGGGAATAACTAAAATCTCAAAATCTCAGTTCCCCAAAGCACTTTTCCACTTAGACCGTCATCCCCAAACTGTTGCAATCCAATTATAAGGAGAAAAAAGGTAGTTTCTGCCAATACTACTCGTTTCAGCCCTCTTAAATTCCAAGTCTGGACATAGGCCATTTTTTTTTTCATTTCCTTTTTTTAAAACTCTTTCAGGAAAGAAAAAATATTCTACACATTTTCCTCACTTATCCTATTTTCTACAATATTCAAATACATCCTCACTTGTCTGCCAAATCAGTGATGCAACAAAGATTTATTAAACTCAAAACTATGTGCATGGCACTGTTCTGGGTGCATCCCTGTGCTGGCTTAATTTTTTTTTTTTTACTCTTTCCAATATTTTCTTTTTTTTATTTTTATTTTTTATTGCTGTAGTTTAAGTGAAAGTTTACAATTCAAGTTAGTCTCTCATAAAAAAATTTATACATACATTGTTATGTGACCCTAATTTTTCTCCCTATACTGTGACAGCGAGCTAAGAAGCACACTCTTCACAAGTATCATTTTATGTCCCATAATCCAGTCCAATCTTTCTCTGAAGAGTTGGCCTCGGGAATTGTTTTAGCTCTGGGTTGACAGAGAGTCCTGGGGCATGCTTTCCAGGGTTCCTCCAGTCTCAGACCATTAAGTCTGGTCTTTTTACTAGAATTTGAGTTCTGCATCCCAATTTTCTCCTGCTCCATCTGGGATTCTCTGTAGTGTTCCCTGTCAGGGCTGTCATTGGCGGTAGCCAGGCACCATCCAGTTCTTCTGGTCTCAGGCTGAAGAAGTCTCTGGTCTATGCGGCCCTTTCTGTTTCTTGGGCTGATACGTTCTTTGTGTCTTTGGTGTTCTTCATTCTCCTTTACTCCAGGTGGTTGGGACCAACGGATGCATCTTAGATGGCCACTGGTTAGCTTTTAAGACTCCAGACACGACTCACCAAAGTAGGATGCATAACATTTTCTTAATAAGCTTTCTTATGCCAATTGACCTAGATGTCCACTGAAAGCATGGTCCCCAGACCCCTACCCCTGCTACTCTGTCCCTCAAAGTGTTTGACTGTATTCAGGAAACTTCTTAGCTTTGATTTAGTCCATTTGTGCTGACTTCCCCAATAGTGTGTGCTGTCTTTCCCTTCACCTAAGATAATTCTTATCTACTATTTAGTTAGCAAATAACCCTCACCCTCCCTCCTCACCCTCATAACCATCAAAGAATGTTTTCTTCTGTGTTTAAACCTTTTCTTGAGTTCTTATAATAGTGGTCTTACATAATATTTGACCTTCTATGAGTGACCAAATTCACTTAGCATAATGACCTCCAGCTTCCTCCACCTTATGTTTCACAGCTTTATCATTGTTCTTTATCAATGGGTAGTATTCCATTGTGTGCATATACCACAATTTGTTTGTCCATTCGTCCATTGATGGGCACCTAGGTTGTTTCCATCTATTTGCTATTGTGAACTGTGCTGCAATGAACACAGGTGTGCATATACCTATTCATGTGATGGCTCTTATTATTCTAGGATATATTCCAAGGAGCTGGGTAGCTGGATCTTATGGTACTTCTATTTCTAGATTTTTATGGAAGAGCCAAATCCATCTCCAAAGTGGTTGTACCATTTTACACTCCCACCAACAGTGTATAAGTGTTCCAGTCTCTCCACAACCTCTCCAGCATTTATTATTTTGTGTTTTTTGGATGAATGCTAGCTTTGTTGGGGTGAGATGATATCTCATTGTAGTTTTGATCTGCATTTATCTAATGGCTATTGATCGTGAGCATTTCTTCATGTGTTTGTTAGCCACCTGAATATCTTCTCTGGTGAAGTGCCTGTTCATATCCTTTACCCATTTTTTAATTGGGTTATTTGTCTTTTTGTTGTTGAGGTTTTGCAGTATCTTGCAGATTTTAAAGATTAGACGCTGATCGGATTTGTCATAGCCAAAAAATTTTTCCCAGTCTGTAGGTTGTCTTTTTACTCTTTTGGTGAAGTCTTTGGATGAGCTTAAGTGTTTGATTTTTAGGAGCTCCCATTTATCTGGTCTCTCTTCTGGTGCTAGTGGATTGCTATTTATGGTTTGTATTGTGTTTATGACATGTATTAGGGATCTTAGCATTGTCCCTATTTTTTCTTACATGATCTTTATCATTTTCGATTTTATATTTAAGTCTTTGATCCATTTTGAGTTAGATTTTGTGCATGGTATGAGGTATGCGTCTTGTTTCAGTTTCTTACAGATGGATATCTAGTTATGCCAGCGCCATTTGTTAAAGAGACTGTCTTTTCCCCGATTAACGGACTTGGGGCTTTTGTCAAATATCAGCTGATCATAGGTGGATGAGCTTATAGCTGGATTCTCAACTCTGTTCCATTGGTCTATGTATCTGTTGTTATACCAGTACCAGGATGTTTTGACTATGGTGGCAGTATAATAGGTTCTAAAATCAGGTAATGCGAGGCCTCCCACTTTGTTCTTCTTCTTGAGAAATGCTTTACTTATACGGGGCCTCTTCCCTTTCCAAATGAAGTTGGTGATTTGTTTCTCCATCTCATTAAAAAATGCCTTTGGAATTTGGATCAGGATTGCATTGTATCTGTACCTCACTTTGGGTAGAGTTGATATTTTCACGATGTTGAGTCTTCCTATCCATGAGCAAGGTATGCTTTTCCACTTATGCAGGTCTCTTTTGGTTTCTTGCAGTAGTGTCTTTTAGTTTTCATTGTATAGGTCTTTTACTACTCTGGTTAGATTTATTCCTAAGTATTTTACCTTCGTGGGGACTATTGTAAATGGTATTGATTGGATGATTTCCTCTTCGAGTTCTCTTTGCTGGTGTAAAGGAATCCATCTGATTGTTGTGTGTTTATCTTGTATCCTGATACATTGCTGAAATCTATTATTTCCAGTAGTTTTCTTGTGGATTCTTTGGGATTTTCTGTGTATAAGATAATACCTTCTGCAAATAGAGATATTTTGACTTCTTCCGTACCAATTTGGATGCCCTTTATTTCTTTTTCTAGCCTAATTGCTCTGGCTAGGACCTCCAGCACAATGTTGAATAAGAGTGGTGATAAAGGGCATCCTTGTCTGGTTCCCATTCTCAAGGGGAATGCTTTCAAACTCTCTCCATTTAGGATGACGTTGGCTGTTGGCTTTGTACAAATGCCCTTAATTTTATTGAGGAATTTCCCTTCTATTCCTATTTTGTTGGGAGTTTTTATCATGAATGGGTGTTGGACTTTGTCAAATGCCATTTCTGCATCGATAAGATAAGATCATGTGGTTCTTGTCCTTTGTCTTATTAATGTGATGGATTACACTGTTTGTTTTTCTAATGTTGAACCACCCCTGAAATAGCTTGTATAAATCCCACTTGATCATGGTGAATTATTTTTTTGATATGTTGCTGAATTCTACTGGCTAGAATTTTGTTGAGAATTTTTGCATCAATGTTCATGAGGGATATTGGTCTATAATTTTCTTTTTTTGTGGTGTTTTTACCTGGTTTTGGTATCAGGGTTACGCTGGCTTCATATAATGTGTTTGGAAGTATTCCATCCTTTCCTGTGCTCTAAAATACCTTTAGTAGTAGTGGTGCTAACTCTTCTCTGAAAGTTTGGTAGAATTCTCCAGTGAAGTTGTCCGGTCCAGGGCTTTTTTCATTGGTAGTTTTTAAGTTAACTTTTCTATCTCTTCTTTTGTTATGGGTTTATTTAGTTGTTCTACCTCCGTTTGTGTTAGTTTAGGTATGTAGTGAGTTTCTAGAAATTTATCCATTTCCTCTAGGTTTTCAATTTTGTTAGAGTATAGTTTTTCATAGTATTCTCTTATGAGTCTTTTAATTTCAGTTGTATCTGTTGTGATATCACCCATCTCATTTCTTATATCGGTTATATGCTTCCTCTCTTGTTTTTCTCTTGTCAGTTTGGCCAGTGGTTTATCAATTTTGTTGATCTTTTCAAAGAATCAGCTTTTGGTCTTGTTAACTCTTTTAATTGTTTTTCTGTTCTCTATTTCATTTAATTCTGCTATAATTCTTATTATTTCCCTTCTTCTGGCACACAAGGGCTTCTTTTGCTGTTCCCTTTCTACTGTCCCAGTTGTAAGGTGAATGTTTTGATTATGGCCCTTTCTTCTTTTTGGATGTGTGCATTTATTGCTATAAACTGACCTCTGAGCACTGCTTTTGCTGTATCCCAAAGGTTCTGGTAGGATGTCTTTTCATTCTCGTTTGATTCTATTAATTTCTTTATTCCATCCTTAATTTCTTCTATAACCCAGTCGTTTTTGAGCAAGGTATTGTTCGGTTTCCATGTGTCTGAATTTTTTTTTTTTTTTGCTTTTTCTGTTATTGATTTCCACTTTTATGGCTTTATGGTCAGAAAAGATGCTTTGTAATGTTTCGATGCTTTGGATTTTGTTAAGGCTTGCTTTATGGCCTAATATGTCTTCTATTCTGGACAATGTTCCATGTACATTGGAAAAGAAAGTATACTTGGCTTCTGTTGGTGGAGTGTTTGGAATATGTCTATGGGATCAAGTTTGTTGGTTGTAGCATTTAGATCTTGCGTGTCTTTGTTGAGCTTCTTTCTGGATGTTCTGTCCTTCACCGAAAGTGGTCTGTTGACGACTCCTACTACTATTGTGGAGCTGTCTATGTCTCTTTTCAGTGGTGTTAGAGTTTGTTTTATGTATTTTGTAGCCCTGTCATTGGGTGCTTAAATACTTATTATAGTTATGTCCTCCTGGTGTATTGACCCTTTAATCATTATATAGTGCCCTTCCTTATCCTTTGTGGTGGATTTTACTTTAAAGTCTCTTTTGTCAGAGATTAATATTCCACTTCTGCTCTTTTTTGAGTGTTGTTTGTTTGATATATTTTTTCCATCCTTTGAGTTTTAGTTTGTTTGTGTCTAAGTCTACGGTGTGTCTCTTGTAGGCAATATATAGATGGATCGTGTTTTTTTATCCAATCTACCTCTCTCTTTCTCTTTATTGGTGCATTTAATCCTTTTACATTCAGCCTAATTATTTATAGCTATGAGTTTAGTGCTGTCTTTTTTATGTCTTTTTTTGTGTGTTGTTGACAGTTTCTTTGGTTCACTTAATTTTCTGTATGGAGTAATTTTTCTTTGTGTATTTTCCTTTCATTGTTGTTGATTTTGTATTTGCTGAGT
The DNA here is from genome assembly GCF_000243295.1 of Trichechus manatus latirostris. NCBI lineage: Eukaryota > Metazoa > Chordata > Mammalia > Sirenia > Trichechidae > Trichechus > Trichechus manatus. Next base: position 2,208,860 of record NW_004443987.1, read on the forward strand.
CTTTATATTTTTCTTGTTTTTTATTTTGTCTTGTAGGATTGTTAGTTTCCTTTGTGGTTACCTTAATATTTACCCTTATTTTTCTAAGTTTATACCAGTCTTTTATTTCTTTATATCGCCTTGACTTCCTCTCCATATGAAAAATCTGTATTTACATTTTTTAGTCCCTCTATTTTGTCTTAATGTTGTCATCTTTTACATATTGACATCTCTGTTTACTACTTTCAGTATTTTAGCTTTGATTTATTTCTTTGACTTCCCTCTCTGGGTTGATATCTGGTTACTCTGGCCTGTGTTCTAGTTTTAGGTTGTTATCTGATGTTAGTGATTTTCTAACTGGAGGATTTCCTTCAGTATTTCTTGTAATTTTGGTTTGGTTTGTACAAATTCCCTAAAATTCTGTTTATCTGAAAATACCCTAATTTCACCATCATATTTGAGAGACAGTTTTGCTGGATATAGAATTCTTGGCTGGCAATTTTTTTTTCCTTCAAGGCTTTATATATGTCATCCCATTGCCCTCTTGCCTGCATGGTTTCTGCTGAGTAGTCCGAGCTTATTCTCATTGACTCTCCTTTGTAGATGACTTTTCATTTATCCCTAGCTGCTCTTAAAATTCTTTCTTTATCTTTGGTTTGGTAAGTTTCATTATAATATATCTTGGGAACTTTCTTTTGGGATTTACCTTATGTGGGGTTCAATGAGCATCTTGGATAGATATCTTCCCATATTTCGTGATATCAGAGAAGTTTTCTGCCAACAAATCTTCAACAATTCTCTGTTTATTTTCTGTTGTCCCCCCCGTTCTAGTATTCCAGTCACTCGTAGCTTATTCCTCTTGATAGAATCCCACATAATTCTTAGGATTTCTTCATTTTTTTAAATCCTTTTATCTGATTTTTCCTCAAATAAGTCTGTGTCAAGTGCTTTATCTTCAGTCTCACTAATTCTGACTTCCATTGTCTCAATTCTGCCCCTAAGACTTTCTTTTGAGTTGTCTAATTCTGAAATTTTATTGTTAATATTCTGGATTTCTGATTGCTGTCTCTCTATGGATTCTTGCAGCCTGTTAAATTTATCGTTATGCTCTTCTCTAATCTTTTTAAGTTCCTCTATTGCGTGTTTTGTGTTTTGCATAATCTCCTTCCTGATGTCTTGAAGAATTCTGTATATTAATCTTTCGTATTCTGCCTTTGGTAATTCCAAGAAATTTTCTTCCTCCAGAAAATTTCTAGATTCTTTATTTTGGGAGCTTGCTGAAGCCATCATGATCTGCCTCTTTATGTGAATTTATATTGACTGTTGTCTCCAAGCCATCAATAAATTATTATATTTATTTATTTTGTGTTTGCTTACTGTGTCCTAGCTTCTTGTTTTGTTTTGATATGCCCAAATAGGCTGCTCATGTGAGCCAGATAGATTTCTAGTGCCCCTGAAGCTCCAACGTCCTGCCCCCAGGTGTCCAGACCTGCCACTAAGAATGTGAGCCCAGGAGTTCACCCACTCCTCCTGTATGGATTCTGCTCAGGTGTCCAGGTAGTCGGCTGTCAAGTGTGTGGTGCAGGCTCTCACCTAAAGTCATAGACAGGCATGGGTGATTGATGTAGGTGCAGGCATCAGACTGTATCGGGGGACACATGCTGAGCAAGGTAGGGGCCTGACTGCCGTCCCGAGTGTCCAGGAGGAAAGCGTGTCCCTGTTCCCTAGAGTGCATAAGTGGATGTGTTTTGCAGCTGGACTATGAGCACCAAATGCTGTTGGCTGTAAAGACTGGGCATGTGCTGGCTTAAATTTTGTTGCCACCTCATGGCTTGAGTTTGCCTTCCAATCTTGGCAAATCTTGAAGCAAGCCTGCTGCTGTGATTATCTGCCATTCTGGAGATCTGAGGGTACTTACACAAAGGCAGCTCTCTATTTTTCTGAATCTCTATATATGCAGAGTATCACTCATTCATTGGTTTATTCTTCATTTATTCAACAAATATTTCATTAAGGGTATACTATGTTCCAGATGCTGGTATTCAATGGTGAACAAAAACACACATTATATCTTCCCTCATGAAGGTTTCATTCTAGTGGGGGAGACAGTCATTAATCAGAGAATCACATAAGTGAATGTAAAGTTGCAAGAATGTAAATGGTGTGAAGGACAGGTATAAGATGTCATGAGAGCATGTGATAGTGGGAACTGACTTGTCACGGAGGGGAATCAAAGTTTCCCTGAGGAAAGAATGCTTGAGGTGAGACCTGAAGGAAGAGCATAGGTCCGCTAGATTCTCAGCCCCCATAATGTCACTGTGCCTACCTCCAAAACCCATTAGATTTTGGTGGAAGAAGGTGGGGGTCAAGAATGGCAGGGTACAGTCAGGATGGCAGTTGTATGGAGTAATGCTGGTGCAGTAGAACCTGACAGCCAGGAAGGAAGCAGCAGATAGGCAGACACTGTCCTACTCAGGCTAAAAAGAAAGGGGAAAAAAATACTAGGGAAAAAAAAGGAAAGAAAAATCACCTGCCTCAGGTTTTCAAGCTAGCTGGAAAGAGGAAGCAATTTAACGTTTGTACATAGGTGTGAAGACCAGAAGGCAAGTAGTATTGCTTGGCAGAGGATTTTGTTATTATTTTTTTTTCTTTTTAATTGATGAGGTTGATAGGTGATGAGGCACTTTGGGGAATATGATTTTTAATAGGGAAGTGATCCCATGGTTCATTCTAGCTTGAATCCAATCGAATGGTGGATTTATGTTGAAAGTTAAAAGTAAAAGTGTTCCAGAACAAATAAAATAATTGTAGAATGTGCCCTAGAGCATTACAACAGAGGGTTGAAGAAACAACTCTGATTAAACAGGACTCTCTCAGTGCATTAAATTTGAAAGTTTATCACCAATTGTGCAAGAAGATACTGAGGCAGGTTTCAACTGGTAAACTGAGCATTGGAAGTCAAATAGTACAAAAAGACAAGAGCAAACACCACAAAAAGTTTATAAAATACTCTGCTGAAGTGGTGAAGCCGGTTAGGGGACATGACAAATCTAAATAAGATGGGAAAGGTAAAACCAGACTTGTTTGTCAGTTTTTGGAATGTCTTTGAAGTGGGAGTAAAGAAAACTGACACAAGAAGGATGTGCTTCTTCACAGGAATAACTAATTATCCCAAAAAATGCAGTACAGAAAAGGATTGCAGATTACTTTTAAAGTGTTGGAACAAATATTAGGTTTTTTTAATTAAAAAAAAAATTCTAGCTAGAATTAAGCCATATTTTTCTAATTGTACAGCTTTGTTTTTAATTTCAAGCTTAATCTTTGGTCCCTGGTGGTGCTGTGATTAAGAACTACAGCTGCTAAGCAAAAGGTCAGCAATTCAAATCCAGCAGCTGCTCCTTGGAAACCCTATAGGGCAGTTCTACTCTGTCCTATAGGGTTACTTTGAGTTGGAATTGACTCGATGGCAACAGGTTTGGTTTTCTGGTTTATTTTACTTTAGTTTTGAGATTATTTAAATGATATTGAAAGAACATTTAAATCTGATTTGTTTTTATTTGCTATGTTAAATAATACCTAATAGTTGTTATTGTTTGAGTACCAAATTACTTTATTTGAAGGAATGATACAAATTGAAGAACTTATGTGGATGTTTTGGTACTATTTTAGAAAAGCTAAAGGTAAACTCAACATGCATGTACGTCTTGGTGGTCATGGAAGTCACACCTGTGGCTATGGGGAAGCCAAGCTAAAGCTTTGTTCTCTTGATCACTGTCTTCCAGGGTGTGCTTGTTAAAAAGATAGTCTGCCAAGCCAGATTCCAGGCCCCCATCTTGAGCAAGTTGCTTAAGTAGTCACCCAATTCTTTGATGGATTTCACCTGCTCATTCAGGTAATGAATCTCAATGAAGTCACACAAATAGGGGCCGTTTTTGTCAGTGGCCAGTTTGTGCAGTTCCAGTGGTGACTGATTTCATGCTTTTTCCCAAGTATAAAGCACACTCCATTGCAGTCAGCCTGTTCTAGTCATCACGGTCTTGTTTCGGTATATGCTGAAGGAAGATTCTTCCTCTTCATTGGTTCTGCAGCTTCGTCAGTTTCTCAGCATGTTCCCTCTCCTCAAGAGACTGGTGAAGAAAATATTTGGCAAAAGTCTTCAAAGTGACATCATCTGGTCAAAGCAGTAAGATATGGACAGATAGACCTAGGAGGCTTAGAGCTCCAGGTTGATCTGGTGGTTGATGGTGGCCTCTGAGTCCTGGTTGTATTTCTCGTGCACCTATGAGGGGCACACAGCCAGCTGTGGAGAGGTAGTGGTGGCTGCACACAGTACTTGAGTGGCAGCTAGGTTCCTTGGGCAGTTGGAGGGCACTGTAAGGAGATGGCAAGGGCTGGCTTTGAGCAGCAGGCCTGGTGAAGCACCAAGTCCCTCTATGCATTGTTGAAGCAGGAAATCTCAGCAACTCTCTGTGAAGAATGTCCGACCTTTAATAGTTTTTGAGTTCTCATTTGTGGATAGCTCACAGTCCAGCATAATAGTTAAGAGTATGGATTATTGAGTCAGGCTAGCCTGGGATTAATTCCTGTCTGTACTAGTTATTGGATATGTGACTTGAACGAGTTGCTATGGCTCTGTTTCTCAGTTTCCTTATCTGTAAAACGGTTATAAGAACAGTATTTATAGGATTGTTTTGAGGCACAAATGTGATATATATAAATCCCATAGAATATGCCCAGCCCACAGTAGGCACACTGTAAGTGTGAATGTTGTCATTGTGTGCCAGACATTGCTAAATCCTAAAACTACCTCCCCCCACCCCACGCATCTGGCACATCCATTTTGTTTTTTTCTTTTTTTCAAGTCTTTTTAATACCTTTTGCTTTCTTCATATGTGATGTCCTTGATGTCATTCCACAACTCATCCGGTCTTCAGTCATTAGTGTTCAGTGCATCAAATCTATTCTTTTTTTATTATTATTGTGCTTTAGATGAAGGTTTATAGAGCAAATTAGTTTTTCATTAAAAAAAAATACACATATTGTTTTGCGACATTGGTTGCCAACCCCATGATGTGTCAACACTCTCCCCTTCTTGACCTCGGGTTCCCCATTACCAGCTTTCCTGTCCCTTCCTGCCTTCTTCTCCTTGCCCCTAGGCTGGTGTGCCCATTTAGTTTCATTTTGTTTTATGTGCCTGTTTAACCTTTGGCTGAAGGGTGACTCTCAGGAGTGACTTCAGTACTGAGTTAAAAAGGGTGTCCGGGGACGATATTCTCCGGGTTTCTCCAGTCTCTGTCAGAGCAGTAAACCTGGAATTTTTTTGCGAGTTAGAATTTTGTTCATTTTTCTCCAGCTCTGTCCGGGACCTTCTATTGTGATTCCTGTCAGAGCAGCTGGTGGTGGTAGCCGGGTACCATCTGGTTGTAAAAGAATTCAGTCTGCTGGAGACCATGGTAGTTGTGGCCCATTAGTCTTTTGGACTAATCTTTCCCCTGTGTCTTTGGTTTTCTTCATTCTCCCTTGCTCCAGATGGGGTGGGACAATTGGAGTATCTTAGATGGCCACTCACAAGCTTTAAAGACCCCAGATGGTACTCACCAAAGTAGGATGTATAAGATTTTCTTTATAAACTATGTTATGCCAATGGAGTTAGATGTTTCCCAAGACCATGGTCGTCAGTCTTCAGCCCAGTAATTCAGTTCCTCAGGGAGTTTTGATGTGTTTATGAAGCTTCCATGGCCTGTGTCAAATCTATTCTTGCGATGGTCTCTAAACTCAGGTGGGATATACTCAAGGTTGTATTTTGGCTCTCGTGGACTTGCTCTAATTATCTTTAGTTTCAGCTTGAACTTGTATATAAGCAAGTCAGCCCTTGGCCTTGTTATGACTGATAATATTGAGTTTCTCCATCGTTTTTTCCCACAGATGTAGTTGATTTGATTCCTGTGTATTCCATCTGGTGAGGTCCACGTGTACAGTTACCATTTATGCTGGTGAAAAAAAGTATTTGCAATGAAGAAGTCGTTGATCTTGCAAAATTCTATCCTGCAATATCTGGTGTCCTTTCTATCACCAAGGCCAAATTTTCCAACTACCAGTCCTTGTTCTTTGTTTCCAAATTTTGCCTTCCAGTCACCAGTAATTATCAATGCATCTTGATAGCATGTTTAATCAATTTCAGATTGCAGAAGTTGGTTAAAATATTCACTATCTTCCTCTTTGGCATTAGTTGTTGGTACATAAATTTGAATAGTAGTCATATTAACTGGTCTTCCTTGTGGGGGTATGGATATTATTCTATTACTGACAACATCATACTTCAGGATAGGTCTTGAAATGTTCTTTTTTATGATGAATTCAATTTGTCATTCCTGGCATAGTAGACCATATGGTTGTCCAATTCACAATGGCCAATACAAGTCCATTTCAGCTCACCAATGCCTGTTGTTGGGTGCTATCCAGTCAGTTCCGACTCATAACGACCCTATGTACAACAGAATGAAACACTGTCCAGTTCTGCACCATCCTCACAATCATTGTTATGCTTGAGCCCATTATTGCAGCTACAGTGTCAATCCATCCATCCATCTATCTATCTATCTGTGTGTCTATCTATCTACCTGCCCATCTGTTTTATTTATTTAAATATTTTATTGTGTTTTCAGTGAGAATTTACACAGCAAATTAGGTTCCCATTTAACAACTTCTACACAAATTAAGGGGGCGGGGCCAAGATGACAGAGTAGTCAGACAGCTTCCTATATCCCTCTTACAACAAAGACCTGGAAAAACAAGTGATTAGATTGTATAAGAATATCTAGGAGCCCTGAACAAAGCAAAGTTGAGGAACTGGACTGAGTGGCGGGGGGAGAGGGAGACAGTTCTGAAGAAGCAACAAGTGCCAGACCGGACTCAGCTCCAGCTCTTCAGCCCCAGCTGGCTCCGAGGTACACAGTGAAGCAGGCAAACAGCTTGGCATGTGCACTCCGGAGGCAGTTTCCACATCGAGAGAGATCTGGCAGCAGAGATTCTGCTTGGACACTCCGAACCAGTGAAAAGCAGCTCAAAAGTGATGAAAGATAAATACATGCGAGTGGCCTTTTGCAGGGATTTAAAAACGAAAAAGCCCATTTGGGAAAAATCTCTCTCCCTTTTACCACCTCCCTCCCCACTCTTCCACCAGTCCAGTCTTCCGAAGCCTGAGTCTCCTGGGACAGAAGTTAGATGCCAAAAGGCACCCTGACCCATTCTCCTGGCCTTGGAGAGGGAACAAATAAGCTGTTGGCTCCCCTAAGCCAGGAACTTAGGGTCAGAACAGCTCCTTTGCTAGGCACATGCATAAGGATTCTGCAGACTTTGAGTGCCTTACACCCCTGTATAGACTTGTGGGGACTCGTCTCAAAAGCGTTAGCCCTCACTACCACACTACAACAGGGTAAACATCTGAAGTCTAACTTCAACTGTTTCAGCTGTGAAGTGGCAGATTCGTGACCCTTGACATAGCCTTGCCCTTTGAGCAGGCACATTTACCAATCCATGCCAGGGGCTTGAGGACTGGTGGTACCACCTACACCACCTAGTCACCTGCTACAGGGGTCCAAGAATAAGTGGTGCCCTCGAGTCTTTACAGCCAACAGAGTGGGGTGCTCACAGTCCGGCTGCAAAACTCACCTACCTACTCACCCTAGGGAATAGGGACATGCTTTCCTTTCAGACTCTCAGGGGCAGCCATCAACCCCCGCATGGCTCAGCTCGTGACCCCCTACTGCAGCCAGAGACCTGTGTCTACAACAATCACCCATGCCTCTCTAAGACTGTAGATGAGAGTCTGCACCACACACTTCGTGACCTACTGCCTGGACATCTGAGCTGAACCCATATAGGAAAATTTAATGGACTCCTGTGTGCACATACTTAGTTATGGAACTAACTACCTGGTGGCAGGATGTTAGAGCTTCAAATGCGCCAGTAATCAAACTAGTGCACACGAGCAGTGTATTTGGGATAATCAAAACAAAACAAAACAAGAAGCTAGGACTCAGTAAGCAAATATAAAATAAAATTATAATATATTATTGATGGCTCAGAGACAACAGTCAATATCAAATCACATAAACAGGAAGTCCAGGATGGCTTCAGCAAGCTCCCAAAATAAAGAATCCATAAATTCTCTGCAGGAAGAGAATTTCTTGGCATTACCAGAGGCAGAGTACAAAAAATTAATATACAGAACTCTTCTAGAAATTAGAAAGGAAATTCTTCACAATGCAGAAACTGCCAAAGAAGACAAAGACAAATTAGTAGCGGAACGTAAAAAAGTTATTCATGAACATAATGACAAATTTAATGGCTGCAAGAATCCATAGAGAGACAGCAATCAGAAATCCAGAACATTAACAATAAAATTTCAGAATTAAACAACTCAATAGACAGTCATAGGAAAAGAACTGAGGCAGTAGAAGTTAAAATTAGTGACATTGACAATAAAGCACTTGACACCAACTTATATGAGGAAAAATCAGATAAAAGAATTAAAAAGAATGAAGAAACTCTAA
>NW_004443987.1:2218392-2222366 GCF_000243295.1 Trichechus manatus latirostris
GGAGAGTGGCAGATTGGATAAAAAAGCATGATCCATCTATATGCTGCATACAAGAGACGCACCTTAGACTTAAAGACACAAACAGGCTAAAACTCAAAGGATGGAAAAAATATATCAAGCAAACAACACTCAAAAAAGAGCAGGAGTGGCAATATTAATCTCTGACAAAAGAGACTTTAAAGTAAAATCCACCACATAAGATAAGGAAGGGCACTATACAATGATTAAAGGGTCAATGCACCAGGAGGACATATCTATAATAAATATCTACGCATCCAATGATAGGGCTCCAAAATACATAAAACAAACTCTAACAGCACTGAAGAAAGACATAGACAGCTCCACAATAGTAGTAGGAGACTTTAACAAGCCACTTTCAGTGAAGGACAGAACATCCAGAAAGAAGCTCAACAAAGACATGGAAGAATTAAATGCTACAATCAACCAAATTGATCTCATAGACATATACCAAACACTGTACCCAACAGCAGCCAAGTTTACTTTTTTTTCCAACGCACCTGGAACATTCTCCAGAATACACCACATATTAGGCCATAAAGCAAGCCTTAACAAAATCCAAAACAATGAAATATTACAAAGCGTCTTTTCTGACCATAAAGCCCTAAAAGTGGAATTCAACAACACAAAAATCATGGAAAAAAATATCAAACACATGAAACCTGAACAACTCCTTGCTCAAAAACTACTGGGTTATAGATGAAATTAAGGATGGAATAAAAAAAATTCATAGAATGAAACGAGAATGAAAACACCTCCTACCAGAACCTTTAGGACACAGCCAAAGCAGTGCTCAGAGGTCAGTTTACAGCAATAAATGCACACATCCAAAAAGAAGAAAGGGCCATAATCAAAACATTAACCCTACAACTGGAACAAGTAGAAAGAGGAGAGCAAAAGAAGCCCACAGGTGCCAGAAGGAAGGAAATAATAAGAATTAGAGCAGAATTAAATGAAATAGATGCTACAAAAACAATTGAAAGAGTTAACAAGTCCAAAAGCTGGTTCTTTGAAAAGATCAACAAAATTGATAAACCATTGGCCAAACTGACAAAAGAAAAACAATAGAGGAAGCAAATAACCCATATAAGAAATGAAAAAGGTGATATCACAACAGACCCAACTGAAATTAAAAAACATCATAATGGATTACTATGAAAAATTGTACTGTAACAAATTTGAAAACCTAGAGGAAATGGACAAATTTCTAGAAACTCACTACCTACCTAAATTAACACAAACAGAGGTAGAACAACTAAATAAACACATAACAAAAGAAGAGATTGAAAAGGTAATTAAAAAACTCCCAACAAGAAAAAGCCCTGACCCGGATGGCTTCACTGGAGAATTCCACCAAACTTTCAGAGAAGAGATAACACCACTTATAATAAAGGCATTTCAGAACATAGAAAAAGATGGAATACTCCCAAACTCATTCTATGAAGCCAGCATAACCTTCATACCAAAACCAGGTAAAGACACCACAAAAAACGAAAATTACAAACCAATTTCCCTCATGAACATTGAGGCAAAAATCCTCAACAAAATTCTAGACAATAGAATTCAGCAACATATCAAAAAAATAATTCTCTATGACCAAGTGGGATTTATACCAGGTATGCAGGGGTGGTTCAACATTAAAAAAACAATCAATGTACTACATCACACAAATAAAACAAAAGACAAGAACCACATGATCTTATAAATGCAGAAAAAACATTCTACAAAGTCCAACACCCATTCATGATAAAAACTCTGAACAAAATAGGAATAGAAGGGAAATTACTCAATACAATTAAGGGCATTTATACAAAGCCAACAGCCAACATCATCCTAAGTGGTGAGAGTTTGGAAGCATTCCCCTTGAGAACGGGAACCAGAGTAGGATGCCCTATATCACCACTCTTATTCAAAATTGTGCTGGAGGTCCTAACCAGAGCAATTAGGCTAGAAAAGGAAGTAAAGGTCATCCAAACTGGTAGGGAAGAAGTCATAGTATATCTATTTGCAGATGATATTATCTAATACACAGAAAACCCCAAAGAATCCACAAGAAAACTACTGGAACTAGTAGAAGATTGCAGCAAAGTTTCAGGATACAAGATAAACGTACAAAAATCAGTTGAATTCCTTTACACCAACAAAGAGAACCTTGAAGAGGAAATTACCAAATCAATACCATTTACAATAGCCCTTAAGAAGATAAAATACTTAGGAATAAATCTAACCAGAGATGTAAAAGATCTATACAGAGAAGACTACAAGACACTACTGCAAGAAACTAAAAGAGACCTGCATAAGTGGAAAAACATACCTTGTTCATGGATAGGTAGACTCAACATAGTGAAAATGTCAATTCTACCCAAAGCAATCTACAGATACCATGCAATCTCGATCCAAATTCCACCAGAATTTTTTAATGTGATAGAGAAACAAATCACCAACTTCATGTGGAAAGGGAAGAGGCCTTGAATAAATAAAGCATTACTCAAGAAGAAGAACAAAGTGGGAGGCCTCACACTACCTGATTTTAGAACCTATCATACCACTATGGTAGTCAAAAACAGCCTGGTACTGTTATAACAACAGATACATAGGCCAAGGGAACAGAGTTGAGAATCCAGATATAAGCTCATCCACCTATGAGCAGCTAATATTTGACAAAGGCCAAAGTCAATTAATTGGGGGAAAAGACAGTCTCTTTAACAAATGGTGCCGGCATAACTTGATATCCATCTGCAAAAAACTGAAGGAAGACCTATACCTCACACTGTACACAAAAATGAACTGAAAATGGATCAAAGACTTAAATATAAAATTGAAAATGATAAAGATCATGGAAGAAAAAATAGGGACAATGCTAGGATCCCTAATACATGTCGTAAACACAATACAAACCATAAGTAGCAATGCATTAGCACCAGAAGAGAGACCAGATAAATGGGAGCTCCTAAAAATCAGACACTTAAGCTCATCAAAAGACTTCACCAAAAGAGTAAAAAGACAACCTACAGACTGGGAAAAAATTTTTGGCTATGACAAATCTGCTCAGCATCTAATCTCTAAAATCTACAAGATACTGCAAAACCTCAACAACAAAAAGACAAATAACCCAATTAAAAAATGGTCAAAGGATATGAACAGGCACTTCACCAAAGAAGATATTCAGGTGGCTAACAAATACATGAAGAAATGCTCACGATCAATAGTCATTAGAGAAATGCAGATCGAAACTACTATGAGATATCATCTCACCCCAACAAGGCTAGCATTCATCCAAAAAACACAAAATAATAAATGCTGGAGAGTTTGTGGAGAGACTGGAACACTTATACACTGTTGGTGGGAATGTAAAATGGTACAACAACCACTTTGGAAATCGATTTGGTGCTTCCTTGAAAAGCTAGAAATAGAAGTACCATATGATCTAGGTATCCCATTCCTTGGAATATATCCTAGAGAAATAAGAGCCCTCACATGAATAGATATATGCACACCCATGTTCATTACAGCACTGTTCACAATAGCAAAAAGATGGAAACAACCTATGTGCCCATCAATGGAGGAACAGATAAACAAATTATGGAATATCCACAAGATGGAATACTATGCAATGATAAAGAACAATGATGAAACCATGAAACATTGTATAACTTGTTGGAAGCTGGAACTTATTATGCTGATTGAACTTAGTCACCAAAGGACAAATACGGTATACTACCGCTATTATAAGAACTCAAGAAAAGGTTTAAACACAGAATAAAACATTCTTTGGTGGTTATGGGGTTGGGGAGGGAGGGTGAGTGTTATTTACTAACTAGATAGTAGATAAGAATTATCTTAGGGGAAGTGAAGGACAGCACACGCTACAGGGGAAGTCAGCACAACTGGACTAAACCAAAGCTAAGAAGTTTCCTGAATACAATCAAACACTTTGAGGGACAGAGTAGCAGGGG
>NW_004443987.1:2222466-2335465 GCF_000243295.1 Trichechus manatus latirostris
AAGAAAGCTTATTAAAAAAATGTTCTGCATCCTACCTTGGTTAGTGGTGTCTGGGGTCTTAAAAGCTTGCAAGTAGCCGTCTAAGATGCATCAATTGTCCCAACCACCTGGAGTCAAGGAGAACAAAGAACACCAAAGACACAAGGAAATTATTAGCCCAAGAGACAGAAAGGGTCACATAAACCAGAGACTTCATCAGCCTAGACCGGAAGAACTAGATGGTGCCCGGCTACCACCAATGACCACCCTCACAGGGAACACAACAGAGAATTCCTGATGGAGCAGCAGAAAGATGGGGTGCAGAACTCAAATTCTAGTCAGAAGACCAGACTTAATGGTCTCACTGAGACTGGAGGTTCCCTGGAAAGCATGGCCCCTGGATTCTCTATCAGCCCAGAACTAAAACAATTTCAGAGGCCAACTCTTCAGGCAGGGATTGGACTGGCCTGTGGGACATAACATGATAGTTGTGAAGAGTGTGCCTGTTAGTCACATAGATACAAGAGACCAAAGGTGCAGCTTATGTCCAGAGGTGAGATGGGAAGGCAGAGAGGGTTAGGAGCTGGTTGAATGGACATGGGGAATCAGGGGCAGAAAGGAGGAGTGTGCTGTCGGAGAATGGGGTGAACAATTAAGGTCACTTAACACTGTATGTATAAAATTTTGTATGGGAGACTATCTTGAAATGTAAACTTCTTTTAAACTACAACAATTAAAAAAAACAATTTCTACACAAATTATTCAGTGACATTGGTTACGTTTTTCAAAATGGGTCAACATTCTCATTAATTTTATTCTGGTTATTCCATTTCCAGTAGTCTAGTTTCTCTGCCCACTTACCCTCTTAACTTTTCTTTGGGGTGGTTGTTGACCATTTGGTCTCATATAGTTGATTTTTTAAGATGAGTGCTGTACTCATGGGTTATATTCTTTACTTTATGAGCCACTTTGTTATTTAGCTAAAAGGTAACCTCAGGAGATAGTTCCAGTTTATAGTTTAAAGGGTATCTCAAGACGATAGTCTCAGGGAGTTCCCAAGTCTCAACCGGTCCAGTAAGTCTGGACTTCTTAAGAATTTGAGTTCTGTTCCACATTTTTCTCCCATTCTGTTAGGATCCATCTATTATGGCCCTAATCAGAACAGTCGGTAGGGTATCCTAACACCATCTATTTCTTCTGGTCTCAGGGTAGGTTAGGCCGTGGTTCATGTAGACAGTTTGTCCTGTAGACTATTTTCTTCGAGTCTTTCTTTCTTGCTCCAGATGAGTAGAGACTAACAGTTGTATCTTAGATGGTTTTGCGCAAGTTTTAAGACTACAGACACTACTTGCCAAACTAGGATGTAGAACACAAATTTAATGATTGTGTCAATTGACTGAGTTGTCCCATGAGACTATGGTTCTAAGCCTTCAAATTCATGAGGTGTTTAGTTATGTCTAAGAAGTATCTGTAACTATACCCTCTGTGTGGTTTATTATATATTATGAATATATATGCATGTACACATACATATATATACCCATACACATACACGTATATATACATATACATATGTAACCACATACATTTTTTTTTGGTTGTTGGTGTTGTTGCAAAATTATATACGTCCTTTACCAAAAATATATTTTTCTCTTCTGTATTTCCTAGTGGCATCACTTACCTTGATCAAGCTGTTTGCACTTCACCCACATTTGGTGTTACCTTTCCCATCACCTAAAATAATAAGCGTCTAGTATCTAGGATGTAACTCCCCCTCTACCTGCTTCCCCATACATGGTAACCACCAATGAATGTTGATCTCTGTATATATACCTATTCTTGTCTTATAAAAGTGTGGTCATACAATGTTTGTCTTTTTGTGATTGTTTTATGTCACTCAGCATAATATCCTCCAGATTCATCCAAGTTATGTTTCTAGAACTCATCATAATTCTTTATGACTGGGTAGTATTCCATTGTATGTATGCACCACATTTTATTTGTCCATTCATCTGTTGATGGGCACTTAGTTTGTTTTTTTTTTTTTTTTCATCTATTGGCTATTGTGAATAGTGCTGCAATGGACATAGGTATGCATATGTCTGTTCATGTCTCTTTTATTAGATCTCTGGGGTATATACCTAGGAGTGGGAATGCTGGATCATAAGGTATTTCTATTTCTAGTTTTCTGAGGAAGTGCCATACAGTTTTCCATAGTGGTTGTACCATTTTACAATTTCACCAGCAGTGGATAAGGGTTCCATTCTCCCCACATCCTCACCAGCATTTGTTGTTGTTTTCTGTTTTTTTTTTTTTATCAGTATCATTTTAGCAGGGGTGAGATGGTATCTCATTGTAGTTTCAATCTGTATCTCTCTGATGGCTAGTGATTGTGAACATTTTTTCATGTGTTTATTGGTCAGTTGAATGTCCTCTTTGGTGAAGTGTCCATTCATGTCTTTTGCCCATTTTTTAATTGAGTTGTCTGTTTTTCTGCTGTTGAGTTGTTGAAGTTTTCTATATATTTTAGAGGTTACACCCTTCTTGGATATGTCATTCCTGAAGATTTTTCCAGTGTGTAAGTTTTCTTTATACTCTTTTGATAAAGTCTTTTTGATGAGCATAAGTATTTAATTTTTATGAGGTCCCAGTTGTCTAATTTGTCTTCTGATGTTTGTGCATTTGTAGTTGATTTTGAAAATCTATTTTGGACAAAAATTAGGTCCCATGGTTTTGTCCCTATATTATCTTCTAGGAACTTTATAGTTTTAGTTTTAACATTTAGGTCTTTGATCCATTTTGTATTCGTTTTTGAGTATGGTGTGAGAGATGGATCCTGTTTCTTTTTTTGCATACGGGTATCCAGTTTTGCCAGCACTATTTTTTAAAGGGACTATTTCTTCCCCAGTGAATGGACTTTGACCTCTTGTCTAAAATCTGTTGTCCATAGATGGAAGGATTCATTCTTGGGTTCTCAATTATTTTCCACTAATCTGTATGTCTATCATTGAAACAATACCAGGCCATTTTGATTACTGTAGCTGTATAGTATATTTTGAGGTTGGGAAGTGTGAGGCCTCCTACTTTGTTCTTCTTTGTCAATATTGCTTTAATTATTTTTAGGCCTCTTACCATTCCATATAAAGATAGTGATTAGTTTTTTCACTTCAGTAAAGAATGTTGTTGGAATTTGGATTGAGATTGCTTTAGTATCTATAGATCGCTTTGGGTAGTATTGACATTTTCACAATGTTAAGCCTACCAATCCATGAGCATGGAATATTCTTCCATTTATGTATGTCTCTTTTAGTCTTTTGTAGTGTTTTATAGTTTTCATTGTATACGTCTTTTACTTCCCTGGTTAGGGTTATTCCTAGGTATTTTATCCTTTTAGGGGCTATTGTAAATGGTACTGTTTTCTTGGTTTCCTTTTCAGAGTACTCGTTGTAAGTATAGAGAAACTCCACTGATTTTTGTGTGTTGATCTTATACCCTGCAACTTTGCTGAATTCTTCTATTAGATCCAGTAACTTTCTTGTGGAATCACTAGGATTTTCTATGTATAGAATCATATTGTCTATGAGTAGAGATAGTTTTACTTCTTCCTTTCCAATTTGGATACACTTTATTTCCCTTTCTTGCCTTACTGCTCTGGCTAAGACTTCAAGTACAATATTGAATAAGAGTGGTGATAATTTGGCATCCTTGGCTCATTCCTGTTCTCAAGGGGAAGGCTCTCAGTCTTTCTGCCTTGAGAATAATGTTGGCTGTTAGTTTTGCATATATACCCTTAATTATGTTGAGGAATTTCCCTTCTATTTCTATTTTGCTGAGAGTTGCTATCAGAAAAGGATGTTGGATTTTATTAAATGCCTTTTCTGTATCAATTGAGATGATCATATGATTCTTTTGCTTTGTTTTATTTATGTGGTGAATTACATTGATTGGTTTCTAATGCTGAACCACCCTTGCAATCCTGATATGAATCCCACTTAATCGTGATGTTTGATTTTCTAACTATGCTGTTGAATTCTGTTTGCTAGAATTTTGCTGAGAATATTTTGTGGCTATATTCATGAGGGATATTGGTCCATAATTTTCTTTCTTTGTGATGTCTTTACCTGGTTTGTGTATTAGAGTGATGCTGGCTTCATAGAATGAGTTAGGGAGTATTCCTTCTCTGTTTTGGAAGAGTGAGTAGAACTCGTGTCAACTCTACTCTGAATTTTCAGTAAAATTCCCCAGTAAAGGCATCTCTTCCGGGGGATTTTTTTTTATTGGGAATTTGTTCATGACATCTTCAATTTCTTTTGTTATGGGTCTGTTTAGATTTTTTAACTCTATTTGTGTTAGTTTATATAGGTAGTGTGTTTCTAGGAATTTGTCCATTTCTTCTAGCTTTTCAAATTTTTTAGAGTACTATTATTTTGATGTATTCTATTATGGTATTCTTTATCTCAGTTGGATCTGTCATAATGTCTGTGGTTTCATTTCTTATTCTGGTTATTTTCATCTTTTCTTTTCTTTTTTGTTTATATTTTAGCCAGTGGTTTGTCTATTTTATTGATCCTTTAAAAGAACTAACTTCTAGTCTTGTCGAGTCTTTCTATTATTTTTCTGTTTTCTATTTCATTTGTTTCTGCTCTGATCTTTATTATTTTCTTTCTTCTGGTTGCTTTGGTCTTCTTTAGCTTTTCCTTTTATATTTGTTCAGGTTGTTGGGTTAGGTTATTGCTTTTGATCCTTTTTTCTTTTTTAATGTATGCAGTCATTGCTATGATTTTACCTCTAAGCACTGCTTTTCTTGTGTCTCAGAGGTTTTGGTATGTTGTGTTCTCATTCTCGTTTGATTCTAAGTAGTTTTTAATTTCACTTTTGATTTCTTCTGTGACCCAGTAGTTTTTTAGTAGTGTGGTGTTTAGTTTCCATGTATTCATTTATTTGTCCTTATTCTTCCTGCTATTGATTTCTAGTTTCATACCATTATGGTCAGAAAAGATGCTTTGTATAACTTTAATCTTTTTGAATTTATTGAGGTTTGCTTTGTGGCCTAAAATATGGTCTATTTTGGAGAGTATTCAACGTGTATTGGAGAAAAAATGTGTATTGTTCTGCTGTTGGGTGGTGTGTTCTATTTATTTCTGCGAGGTCCAGTTGCTTAATAGTGTTACTCGGATCTTCTGTATCTTTATTGATTTTCTTTCTAGTTGTTCTATCCATTATTGAAAGTGTCGTACTAAAATCCCCTACTGTTATTGTAGATCTATTTCTCTTCTTTTCTGTTAGAGTTTGCTTTATAAATTTTGGGACTATGATATTGGGTGTATAAATATTTATAATTGTTGTTTCTTCTTGGTAAATTGACCATTTTATCACTATACAATGTCCATCTTTATCTCTTATAATGGATTTTGAGTTAAAGTCTATTTTGTCAGATATTAATATTGCCACTCCTGCTCTCTTTTGGTTATTGTTTGCTTGGTATATTTTTTTCCATCCTTTGACTTTTAATGTATTTATGTCTTTGTGTCTAAGATGTGTCTTTTGTAGATAACATACTGACTAGCCTTTTTTTATCCACTCTGCCACTCTCTGTCTCTTGACTGGTACATTTAATCCACTTACATTCAGTATGATTATCAGTAGGTAGTAATTTACCGCAGTCATCTTGTTATACTTTTTTGTGGTGTTAATGGTTTCTTTGTTCTTTTTTTTTTTCTGTGCTCAGTTTTTTTGTATATGGATTTTCTTTTTCTTTTACTATTGTTATTTTTGTGTTCACTGAGTCTTTTTTACTCTCTTCTTCTTTGTTTTGATGGGTAGATTTATTATTTTTCTTTGTAGTTACCATGAGGTTTACATTTAAAACAGTCTGTTATATCTTGAAATTGCCTTAACTACCTCACCATATGGAAGTTCTATAGTTACACCATTCTTTCCCCCTTTTGTTTTAATGTTGCCATTGATTACATCTTTGTATCTCATAATCTCTGTACAGGTTTCCCCTCCTATCCGAAAGTAGAGAGTTCTATGAAATCTTTCATAAGCTGAAGTGGCATAAAGCAAAGAAGTGATTACCATTAATTTATATGGGAAAATTTTTTGAGCATTCAAAGACCCAGAAAATAACTTACCATCGTATCAAATAATACATAAAACTCAGTTGGGAGCTGTGGAGGATGTTTCCAGCAGGGCGAGCAGCCTGGTCAGAAAGCCCAGCAGCTCCTCTCCCAATGCCACTGTCTCCTCTTTACCTTCCTCCACTGCTACCCCCTCCTCTTCCAGCTCCTCATCCTCTGACGGTGTTGGGGAGGCAGCGGTAGCTGCTGCCCCCTTGCCTGATGGCCTCTGGGCACACTCCACTGGTCCCTGGACAGCCTGCCCCTGCCAGCCTGGACTGCAGTGTCCTGGACCACAACCTGGACCTGCTGCCCCCTTTGGGCACATCACACTTTGAGTTTCCAGACTACTGCACACCCGAGGTTACCAAGATGATTGTTGGGAACTGGCACCTGTTTAGCATTGCAGACCTGGTTTTCACCTACTGAGGCCACCATCAGTGGGGTGTGCATGCTCCCATATTCCATACATACAAGAATGCTATTTTCACTTTTTGTCTTTTTTTGTAAAAGCAAAAATCCTCTGCGAGTTTTTTTTTTCAGTTAGTGAAAACAGGTACTAATGTAGGTCTTTCATAAAAGCGAAGTGGCATAAGGCAAACTTTCAGATAACAGGGGAAACTTGTAACCACTTTTTAACTTGGCATTATTGTTGTGATATCTTCACCTGGGATGTTAACAGAGTGATGTTATTACTTGTCTTTGCCTCATCTTGTTGTCTGATGTCATTAGTTTTCTATCTGAAGGACTCCCTTTAATTCCCTTAATTTCTGCTTACCTGAGACTATCCTAATTTTGCCCTCATTTTTGAATGACAATTTTGCTAGATATATAAATCTTGATTGGCAGTGTTTTTTTTCTTTTTTCAGGGCTTTGCATATGTCATTTAATTGCCTTCTTGCCTGTATAGTTTCTGATGAGAAATTGGCACTTATTCATATTGGGGCCGCTTGTAGGTGATATTTCGCTTTTCATGTGCTGCTCTCAAAATTCTTTCTTTGTCTTTGCATGTGGAAAGTTTGATTATGATATGTCTTGGTGAATTTCTCATTGTTTGTTGAGATTTTGGATGTAAATCTTGTCATCTTTCATGATACTTTGAAGTTTTTTGCCATTATTTCTTTGAAAATTCTCTCTGTACTTTTCTTCCTCTTCTGGGACTGCTAGTATGGGTATATTGTTCCTCTTGATGGAGACCCACATAACCCAGAGGCTTTCTTCATTTTTATTTAATCTTTTTTTTTTCTGTTTGTTCCTCATGTAGAGTAATATGACAGCTTTTGTCCTCTAATTCACTGATTCTTCCTTCCGTTGTTTAAATTCTACTGTTGTGGCCTTCTGTTGAGTTGTTTAGTTCTGTTATTTCATTGTTAAGCTTCTGAATTTTTAGTTGTTGTTTTTGTAATGATTCTATTTTTTAATTGAGTTTGTTGTTTTGTTCTTGTATTGGTTTCCTGAACTTATCTAGAGTATTTTCCGTGTTTTACTTGATCCCTTTGAGAGGGCTTAATATTAGTTTTTTTGAAGTCTTTTTCAGGTAGTTCTATTATCATTTCTTCATCAGAAAGCTTTTCTGTCCCTTTATTCTGTTTGCTTGCTTCAGCCATCTTATCTTGTTTCTTCATATGATTTGTAATTGTCTGCTATCTTCGAGACAGTAAGGTTTTATTTTATTGATTGATTGATTGTATGTTTGTCTTTATTTTTAATTTATTTTTGGTTTGTTTGATTTTGCCTTGATATATCTTCACTTTCCCTTTAGATTGTCTACCTTCCTTTGTACTATTTTAATTGTTATTGTTTTGTAATATTGACCTGTGTATCACTTTGGTGCTGCTGGTTGGGTGGGTGCTATTCTCTCTCACTGGTGGGTATGGTGGGTTGCACACACATGGGAAACCTCTGAAGTTTGGCTTGTATGTCTTCCCTCATAGGATTGCATGTAGGTGCAAGAGCAGATCCCTTCCCCGATGAGGGGTGCCAGGTTTCTGGTGGTTAAGATCCCTCTGCAGCTTTCATGTAGCAACAGGGGCCTTCCGTGTTGGTACGAGCTATTAATGCAGCCTCTGAAGAGCAGATTGGGTTGTCTTCGCAGTCACAGGGAGGCAGTGCTACTCAAATGCACAAGGCAGGCCCTCTGCTTAGGTGACTTGGCATCCCAGTGGAGGAGGATGGGAGAGGGCCTCCCATGCATGTGGGGACAGCCCTTATCCCTCCATAGATGTGCACTCCCTATCTTGTCAGTCCCCCGTCCTGAGGCTCTGACAACCCAGTCGTTCTCATTTTGCTCCAGGGGTACATCCCTGTGTTTCCCCGGGGTTGTTATTTGCTACTGTCTCAAAATGGACACACTACACTGGGCCACCAAGCTGAGGGCAGACAATATGAGAATCTCCTCATTTCCGTTGTTTTCATTCTAGCTCTCTTTCCAAATTGTGCTCAGTCCACTTCTTCAACTTTCTGTTTGATGTTCAGGTATGCAAGCTCATTGTTCGTATACTTTTCACTTAGTTTCTTGAGTCTTTGTTGTAGTGGTATGTTATGATGTGTCTATCAAAGCTTCCATCTTAACTGGAACTCCCCAAGTATTATTTTTTAAACTAAATTGGATTGCACTATAAAGCTAACATATTTATATGTGACTATTTTAGTGTTTCATGAAGTATACAGACCAAATTGCCCACCAAAATGATTTTATCAATTGATGGTACCACTAGCAACATATAAACATAT
Organism: Trichechus manatus latirostris; assembly: GCF_000243295.1. NCBI lineage: Eukaryota > Metazoa > Chordata > Mammalia > Sirenia > Trichechidae > Trichechus > Trichechus manatus. The sequence goes on from NW_004443987.1 coordinate 2,231,298, forward strand.
GTGCTTTCCCAGTATTGAATTTTTGTTTTTAATTTCTTGTACTTTTCTTATTTTTAAATTTTATGCAGTTGATTTTCTGAACCTAAGACCGAGAATTCATACTCACTCCTATTGATTTTGCTCTCATTTGCATCAATTGATTGTTCTAGTCTATTGAGATTGTTTTTTGATTCTGGTTCTGTCCCCCAGTTTAGGAATGTAGGCTTTGGTATTTGACAGAGCCGGGTTTGACTCTTGCCTCTATAATTACTGTGTGGGTTGGCAATTAACATAATATCTCTAACAATCAGAGAGGTTGTGTAGACCACCAGTGATGGAGCTTAGAAGGACACTGGCATTTAAGAGGACAAAAGAGGAGTCACGTAAAGACAGAAAAGGAATGGTCAAGCAAGAAGTAATGAGAATCCAGAGAGGATGATGTTGTCATGAAAGTCAAGAAAGGAGAGTATTTTGAAAAAGTTTTTTTTTTAATGTTTTTGTTTTCAGAATAGGGACAAATTGAACTTAATTGCAGCTACAGGGAAAGAAGCCACTGAGGTGGCATATATTGAAGACTTTCACAAATGACTTTCGGAAATCCAGATATACTATGTCTAAAGCACTTCTATGAGCTATCTGCCTAATAACTCCATTTAATAAGGAAATGAAGTATAAAAAAATGAAATGACAAAAAGACAAAAATAGAGGGGATTTTTTCCCTGATCTTTGAGTGGGCAAGGGCTTTTAAATCACAAACGCAATGAAAGAAATACCAAATGAAAAGACCAATAGATTTGACCACAAATTTTTGGAAGTTTCATATGCTGAAAATGGAAACATAATAAAAAGACAAGCTGGGAAACATTTACAACAAATATGACTGAAAAAGAGTTATTTTCATTTATATTTTATGAACTTATATAAGTCCATAAGAAAATATTAAGACCAAATAAAAACAGACAAAAAACATGATCAGACATATCAAATATGAGGAATGCTACAAAATGAATAAAATAAAAAGATGTACAATTTACTGCTGGTCCAACAATTTCAGATTTTAAAATTGACATTTCATTTGTTTAAATCAATCAAATTGTCTAAAAAAATAAATGCTCAGTGTTGGCAAGTGTTCAGTGAGATTAATACCCTCTTATAGTGGTACAAATAGAAATTGGTACTACTTTCAGGGAAAGCAATTTGACAATATATATCAAGGGTATGAAAATGCTTATATCCCTTGACTTTATAATTACACTTCCAAGGAACTATCCCAAGGAAATATTCAAAACCCAGAAAAGGTCTTTATTATAAGGATATTTATTACAACATTGTTTATGATAGCAAAAAATAGGAAATTATTTCAAAAAGCATCAGTAGTGGTGGGTAGAAGGAATAATGACACACATGCATGATAGAATATCATTAAAATATTACATTTATGATGATGGATAAATTTTAATAAACAGAGAAATAGCTTATAATTCAACATTCTATGCTGAGAGTCCAACACAATATCGGACACATAGTAGAAATTAAATACATATTTATTGCATAAATACTGATGCAAATAATGTTAAATAAAAAAGCAAGATATCAAATTGTAAATATATAATGTGTTGTTGTTGCTAGTTGCTGTTTAGTTGGCTCTGATTCATAGTGACCTTATATGTAACCAAATGAAACATTACCCGGTCCTGTGCCATCCTCACAATTGTTGGTATGTTTGAGCCCATTGTTGCAGCCACCATGTCAATCCATCTCATGGATGGTTTCCTTCTTTTTCACTGACTCTCTACTTCACCAAACATGATGTCCTTTTCTAGTGATTGGTTTTCCTGATGATTTGTCCAACCAAACTAAGAAAGATGAAGTCTCACCATCCTCACTTCTAGGAGCATTCTGGCTGTACTTTATCCAAGACTGATTTGTTTGTTCTTCTGGCAGTCCATGGTATATTTAATTTTCTTCACCAGCATCACAATTTAAATGCATCAGTTCACCTTTGATATTCCTTTTCTATTGTCCAGCTTTCACGTACAGATGAGGCTTGAGGCAGGCACACCTTAGTTATGAAAATGATATCTTTTCTTTTTAACATTTTAACAAGGTCTTTTGCAGCTGATTTGTCCAATGCAATATGTAGTTTTCTTTCTTGACTGCTGCTTTCATGGGTGTTGATTGTTGCTCCAAGTAGAATGAAATCCTTGACTTCATCTTCCTCACTATTTATAATGATGTTTGAGTCCAGTTGTGAGGATTTTTGTCTTCTTCCTTATATGTTCAGGTGTAATCCATATTGAGGGCTGTACTCTTTGATCTTCATTAGAAATTGCTTCAAGTTGTCTTCATTTTGAGCAAGCAAGGTTGTATCATAGCAACTATGTAAAATTATGTAGTTAAAAAAATCTTGAATACACCAAAATGTTATGAAGTAGTTATCTCAGGTTGGGATAGGGGAAAATTGTGGTTGGTTTTATTGTTCTTATTTATAGTTTTGTATTTCCTAAAATGTGTATGTATTATTTTTATAATCAGAAAAATATTTGTGAAAATGAAATGAGGTTGTGTAGACTTGGCATGGCCTGTTATTGGTGAATCCATGTTGGCTTTGAAAAATCACAGCTTTCTTTTCTAAGTGCCCACACACTGTTCATTTAATAATTCATTTTAGAGTCTTGCCAGGAATAAACATAAAGCTCATAATTTTTCATATTTGACATATGCCTTATTGTAAAACCTGAAAGTTAAGATGGCTGCCTGTCTCCAGGCTTCCAGTATGTATCTATCCAGGTCTCCATAATTTCTCAAAATTAATAGTAGTTTCTTGACTATATGGAAGTTACATGGTCACTTAGGACCCTCAAAGTGTACCTACCCTAGGCCAGGGGTTTTAAATTCCTTAAGAGCATCTAGGTGTTTTTTTCTCTGTTATTATGGACTTCAATTTCCTCTTAAATAAGTGTATTCAACCTTTTTCTGTTTGAAAATCATTATCCTTGGTGGAAAAGACAGAAGTGGGCACTTCTTTTTAATCTATCATTATTCCATCATCTGCTCTAGGCAGAGGGCTTATTCCATTTCTTCATCTTGTTCTACAAAAATTCAAAAAGTATTTTTTCTCAGCCTAAAGTTACTCTCATTTGTATCCTTCTGGCTCTGCTTTCATAGGTTAATATAGCTTCCCCTCCCCCCCCTTGAAGAAGGCGAAAGAAGAATTGGGTTGAGACTTGATTCTGCCATTTGCAAGGAAGTTGCTTTCTCTTCTAACCTGAGCCTCAGTTTTCTTGGCTGTAAAATGTGGGTTATAATAATTCCCTTATCTATCACCCAGGCTTATGATGATGATCACATGGGATTATGCATGTGCAAATACTTTGTAAATCTTGTGTTAGAGCACATGCTGTATCTTCTTAATGGAATCCTTCATAGATGCTTTCCTTGACTGCTCCCTCTTGTCAGCCTTGATTGAATCTTAATTACCGTTCAAAAAAGTGCCATCTCTCTGATACTTTCCTAATCATATGTGTCTCATCCCCTTTTTTCCTCCAAGGGACAGTTATTTTACTTTCTTCTGTGCTCCCATTACTTAGTACATTTTTTGTTACTGTTCTTTTTGTGAAAGTCCTTTAAAATCTAATAAGTCATACCATGTTATTCAGGCAATTAACACGTTTCTTTTGTATTCTGTTATATCTTGATTATACTGTTGATTTCATTTCCAATAGCCTTATATACACTTTGAGCCATATATTCACTCCTAGAGTCTCAGATTATGGGATCCTACAATTTGCTGAAATCTACTCACCCATAACTTCCTTTGCTAAAAAATGGTGGGATCACCCATCCCCAAGATTTCATTTTGATTCCACTGATTTTTGTTTGATGGAATTGGATTTGGAATAACAAGTCCTTTTTGCTTCTTTCACTTTCTGAGTAAAAAACTTGACATCAGGGCAAAGAAAACCTTAGTGGGTGGCCCTGACTCCACCTCGGTTATTTGGTTAAAATCAATGCCCTTATTCTAACTTCATATTTGTTTTTAGACACTTGACTTCACCTTGAACACAGGGTTCTGATGACTTTCATCTAGTTCACGCCAGTGCCTATTTCATATTCTCGGTTCTCAGCATTACCTCAACTCTCTTTGTCCTGGTTCCTTGTTCTTACATTTATGACTTGTTACCTACACTCCTGACTCTGGAGTATTTAAGGTTAAAACTGAGAAGTGTATATTCTTATTTTCTTTTTATAAATGCTTTATTGAGATAATTCACACACCATAACATTCACCCCTTTAAAGTGTACATTTTAGTGGCTTTTATTAAATTCACAGAGTTTTGTAACCATCACCACTCTGATGGTTAAGATTGTGTGTCAACTTGGCTGAGCCATGATTCTCAGAGTTTTAATGTAATCACTCCCATGACTGAATAAACTATAAGTAGCAAATCAGATGAAAGGGAATCTCCTTGGGGGTGTGGCCCGCATCTGTATATAAACAGACGTTCTGGCTTTTTGCTCTCTCTGGATCCTGTGGCTGCTTCCTGTCGTCTCATCTCCCGTACTTGGGACTTGAAACCTGGGATTCGTCGATCTGCACAGCCTGTGAGCAGGAGCCATGCTCTCCAATCTGCTGATCTTGGGCTTGCCAGCTTCTGCAGCTGTGTGACTTGGGAGAGGCCTCTACCCTGATCCATGGACTTGGGACGTTCTAGCCTCTACAATCACACGAGCTGTTTCCTTGATATAATCTCTCTCTCTCTATATATATATTTATACATTTTACTGGTTTTGCTTCTCTAGAGAACCCAGCCTAAGACAACCACTATCTAATTTTAAAATATTTTCATCACCCCAAAAGAAACCCCATACCCAATGGGAGTCAATCCCCATTTCCCCCTTCTGCTGGCCCTTGACAACCCCTAATTTACTTTCTGTCTCTATGGATTTGCCTAGTCTGAACATTTCAAATTAATGGAATCATGCAGTATATGGCCTTTTGTGGCTGGGCTTCTTAACATGGGATAATGCTTTCAAAGTTCATCCATGTTGTATTATGTATCAGAACTTCATTCTTTTAATAGCCAAATAGTATTCCACTGTATGGCTATACCACATTTTGTTTTTCCATTCATTAGTTAGTGGTCATTTGGGTTATTTTCACTTTTTGTATACTATAAATAATGCTTCAATGAACCTTTGTGTACAAGTTGTTGTGCGCACATATGTTTTCATTTCTCTTGGGTAGATACCTAGGAGGGGAATTGCTGAGTCATATGCTAGTCTAAGTTTCAATTTTGAAAAACTTCCAAATTGTTATCCATATTGGATACATCATTTTACATTCCCAATATCAGTGTATGAGGGTTCCAATTCCTTCGCATTCTCAACAACACTTGTTATTTTCTGTTGTTTTGATTGTAACCTTCCTGGTGATTGTGATGTGGTATTTGATTGTGGTTTTGATTTGCATTTCCCTAGTGACTAGTGATGCTGTGCATCTTTTCAAGTGCTTATTGACCATTTGTATATCATCTTTGGAAATATGTTTGTTCAAATCTTTTCCCATTTTTAATTGGGTTATTTGTTTTTTTATTGAAGAATCATAAACGTTATTTATCTATTCTGGATGTTAGTCCATTATTGAAGTCCTTGGGTGGCACAAACAGTTAAGCACTCAAGTACTAGCTGAAAGATTGGCAGTTTGAACCCATCCAGAGATGCCCTTAGAATACAGGATTAGCTGTCTGCTTCCGAAAGAGTACAGCCTTGAGAACCCTATACAGCCATTCTACTCTGCATGCATGGGGTTGCCATGAGTCGAAAGTGACTTGATAACAACTAATGACACCAATAGTTCATTGTCAGATATGTTATTTGCAAATATTTTCTCCCATTCTGTGGGCCGTCTTTTCACTTTCATCATGGCTTCTTTTGAAGCACAAAATTTTTAAATTTTGATGAAGTCCAATTTCTCTATTTTTTCATTTGTCTCTTGTAATATTGGTGTTATATCTAAGAAAGCATTGTCTAATCCACGGTCATGAAGATATACTCCTATATTTTCCCTTAAGAGTTTTATAGTTTTAGCTCTTATATTCAGGTCTTTGACCCATTTTGAGTTAACTTTTGTATATGGTGTGAGATAGGGATCCAACCAGATTCTTTTGCCTATGGAATCCATTTGTCCCAGTACCGTTTGTTGGTGAGACTATTCTTTCCCCATTGAATGGGTGAGGTAACTTTGTCAAAAAACAATCGACCATAAACATGTGAGTTTATTTCTGGGCTCTCAATTTTTTTTTTCCATTGATATATATTCTTATACTAATGGCAATGCCATGCTTTCTTGATTACTGTATGAATTTAGTCTAGTAAGTTTTGAAATTGAGGAGTATGTGTCTTCCAACTATGTTCTTTTTTTTCACCAGATTTTGTAAGTTATTGGACATTATTTCTTCAAATATTCTTTCTTCCCCTCTTCTCTCTCCTTTCCTTCTGGAACGCCATTATGCATACATTGGTATGCTTGATGGTGTTCCACGGGTCTCAGAGTCTCTGTTAATTTTTCTTAATTCTTTTTTTTCTATCTCTTCCTCAGACTGTATAATCTCAGTTTATCTTGGTTGCTTATTCTTGCTTCTCTTCAAATCTGATGTTGAGCCCTCTACTGAATTTTCCATTTTAGTTATTGTGCTTTTTAATTTTAAAATTTCTATTTGGTTCTTCTTTATAATTTCTATGTCTTTATCAATATTCTTCATTTTGTGAGACACTGTTCTCAGATTTTCCTTTAATTCTGTGTCCATGGTCTCCTTTAGCCCTTTGAGAATATTTAAGACAGTTAAAGACTTTTGTCTAGTAAGTCCAATGTCTGGACTTCCTATGGAACAGTTTTTATTGACTGATTTTTCCCATGTATGGGACCTACTTTCTCTTTTATTTGCATGTCTCTTAACATTTTGTTGAAAACTGGGTATTTCAATTAACATAATGAAGCAACTCTGGAAATCTGATTCATGCTTGTCCAGGGTTTTTCATTTGTTTGTTTGTTGCTGTTTTGTTGTTTAGTAACTTTTCTGAATTAATTCTTTGAAGTCTGTATTCTTTGTTATGTGTGACTTCTGAAGTCTCTCTTTGGTTATTTTAGTTGTTAGCTAATGATTGGACAGAAGTTTCCTCAAGTGCTTAATACCATTTTGTTGCCCTGCCTTTCCCAAGGGGTTCTATGAGTGTTTTGGGACATGCTCTATGCTTGCACAGAACTTCAGTGCCATCCAGAAGTGAGAGATTAAGATCTGTTCCTGTCTTTCCTGGGGTTTCACATAGCTCTGAACATGCATGTGGCTTTCTAGACTCGTAGGAATTTGTTGAAGCTTTTCGAGGCCCTGAGTGACATTTCATTTCCAAGTTTTTCCTTTTTTTCCCATCCTCTTATTATCCCCACCTAGTATTGCCACCTCAGACAGCTGCAATATTAAACAATTGCCACTGATCATTTTTGATAAACACCCTGGGGATAAGGCTGTTCACACAGATTGAGTTCTGAGTCCGGTCAAATAAATACAAACCTTGAGAAATTAGCTTTTTATGGAGTTTCCAGTCAGGTCAACGTATAACAATTATTTGAGAATAGGAGTTTTAGGGACTTCAAACTCATTTTTTTTTCCCTTTCCAGTGCCTTCTGGACTGCTGGTGTTCACAGCTACAGTAGTTGTGAGGCTGTTGGTTTTCAAGGCCACTGTGGAACTGGGGATAAGAGCAAACTGAAATGCCGCAATGCTCATTGTTCTTAGAGATGCAACCATGTTTCTTGAATAAATGCTCCTCGGATTGTTGTAAACCTTTGGTTAATTTCCAGTAATCTGAAAAAGCTGATTTTGACAATTTTTGCCAGCGTTCTCTTGTCTTTATGAAAGAGTGGATTTTTGAAAGTCCTTATTCCACCATTCTGAAGTGATTCTTGGAGGGCAACTTCTGTTCCTAGAATTAAAATAAATAACTGTATTATAGCATCATGTTTGAGTGAAAAATCTTAAGCTTTGCAATTATTCAGACTAGACTGAATTCTGACTCAGTTGCTTGCTAGTTGTGTGATCTTGGGTAAGTGGCTTATCCTCCCTGATTCTCAATTTTCTTATGTATTTAATGAGGATAATAATGCCCACCTTGTAGGATTGTTGTGAGAATTAAATGAGATAATGAATGTAAAGCTTCTGGTACATAGCAGGTATTCAATGTATGTTAAATTTGCTACTTGCGTTCCCCCTTAACTGCAAACTCAGTGATTTCAGTCTCAGTAAGTTGCTATGCTTCACATTGGAGTTATCCAATTTATTTGTGCAAAAAATATGTAGTAATGGTGTTAGGATGCTCAGCCAATGGATACTAACCATTAGCTGTCAACTTTTAGCTACAGACTCATTTGCAAGGTGCCTTTAGGACTTGATTGGTGCATTACAACTCCATTTTCATTTGTGCCTCCCAGCACTAGGTTGGCTTTACTAACAGTGGTACTACATTGTTGACTTATTTTCAGCTTCTACTCATCACCACACGCCATAGATCTTTTTTAGCCCCATGCACACATAGCCTGTTATTTTTTTATTTATTTATCATTAGATTTATATAGTGCTTTCCTTCCTAAAAGCTTAAGGCAATGTACAGAGAACTTAAAAACACGGCCCATTGAACATTACACATCTAAAATAAAATTGAAAATGGGGAAAGTAGGTGAGCAAACAGGAAAGGAAAATATGAAGGATAAAGGATGATCAGAGGAAAGGGAATAAGAGTGTGTTGGGAAGTTCATTTTTCCTCTTTTGGTATGCCATCCTGATGACTTATCTCTGGTGAGTTTTTATCTTCAGATCTCTGATCTAGTTTCAAGATCCCTGAGGTCATTTATAGTTCAAAAAGATGGATATTTTTTAACTGTATTGATTGGGGTGAACAAAAACCACAATTCAACATGTTTTCTATCATCCAACTCATAGATTTAAATGGTAAATAACATCAGGTTCAGGACCAATTTCTTTCTTGACAGGGGGATTTGATAATGAAGTGTAGACTGTTAGTGTGAAAACTGTATCTTGTGTGGATAAGCTTGTTGCACTTCATGTTTCTTTATGGCAGACCGTGCTACAAGGAATAGGGTAGTCCATGAGCTGTGAGTTACTCAGAGCATCCCAATGATGTAGGGGATAGTGAATTGTGAATATTACTGGGGATGGAGTTGTAAGGAAGAATTGTAACAGTGAGCTTGCTCATCTTCCCTTTGACTCTGGTATCCCATGGTGTCCAGTTTCAGTTTACAAGCAGAAGTCAAATGAATTTGGTGTTTAGAGTACAGAGGTGATATTTTGGAAAGTATTGAGGGCTGTGTTTAAGTTAGATATTAGCACACAGCCTCTCACATTGACTTGCAGAGAAATCATCCTCTGAGACCACCAACAAGACTTTCTTTGCTTAATATCACAATATCAGGGTCTTTTTTGCTTGTGTGTGTGTATACTATTTCTCCCTAGTTTATTAAAATGTCATTTATGTGATCAGAGTTTATTATTCATTTTTGTTATTTTGATTATCATTAATACTTATCCCAGTGGAGCTAAAATCAACTCAGGTAATTCACTGGCTCGTGAGCAGATTAGTAGGAGAGGCATTTGGAATTAAATTTTCTATGTCTTTCTATGAGGGCGAGTTGAGTTTGACTTTTCTCATGATACACAATGAGTTGAGGGCTTCAGGGCTTTGCCAATTATTTTATTAAACTGCCACTGGGGTGTGGTTTTATGTGAAATTCACTTAAAAGAGACGTTAGTGTCAAGAGACTGTTCAGAAAATACAGACCAAACTCATTTTCAAAAACTAAACAGATTTTCCACAAGGCCTCTACTGTGACTAAAGCCCTGGAAAAGGATCTTTATCTGGATAGTCTTGGATCCAAGCCTATTTCTGTTTTCTCTCTGTTGGAGTCCAGTACGCTATGATTGCTCTCTGTATCATCCTATCCCTTCAAGAAAAATCACTGAGGCCCTTAGAATTTGGTTACAGTCCCGAAGGGCATTCTGCTTCTAAATAATCATAGCAACTGTAATTGTGTTTCAAAGCTTTGGCTCTTTTCCTGAATTTTGGATTTTATTCTTTTTATAAGGAACATGAACCATGTATTTTGTAATGCATTAATTTTTTTTGTCAAATTTCTATAATATTTAATATGGTAATCTTATTAAATATTTTGGTTAAGCCATAAGAGTTTATTCCCTTCCCTTCCTCAAACAGCATACAACCAAATAGCCTCATTTTGAGTGATACGGGATACAGGGTAGGTGGTACAGAGCTAAAACAAATTGTTTTAATATTTGTCATGAGTGACTATTTTGTACTAATCAATTAATGTCATATACTTTTGGAAAGCATACTGATGTATTTTCAGTTCTAGGTGGAAAATCAAATTAGTGAGTTTTTCAAATTTTATTAGTAAACTAAGAGTGTATAATGAACCATTCTTACAGATCATTTTAGAAAATCTTTTCCACCGACATTTTTTTGCCAGTATAAATAACTTTTATCCTTTCTCTCCTCTCTCACTCATCATTGATCTGAAGGTGAGTAACAATCTCCTTAAAATGATTTTTCCTGTTTTTGATAGCTTTTCTCCTTGCCCTAATTGATTTCATTTTGGTTTGGCCTAATTATATTGAGGTGCAAGATGTCAGACTCCACTGCAATAAGCAAGTTTGGAGGGCTGGGAGTCAGTTTGCTATATACATTCTAAGCTAGGGCTACAATAAGCTGTATTGTCCCATGTCCCGGAGTCAGATGATGCAGTGCCAAGTGTTTTTGCTAAGTGATATACAAAGACCAATCAGAGTTTGGAGTAAACTTTTAAGAGACCAACCTTCTAGGTAAGGCTGACTGTGGAGGTTGGGACACTTTCTCTGCTCTTCCTCTCTCCCAAATAATGTTACCACTCTTAGACACTGAGAACTGCTGTTTGAGTGAAAAAAGTAGATGAGACTGGAAAATGCCTCCTAGTTTGGTAAATGGCAGTGTAATTGCAGCTGACACATCTTTGCCCCACCAGCCTAATTTAAAAAAAGTAATTATATTTGTATCTTTTCTATCAACAAATCCACAATTATTCTGTCCTCTGGCTCACAGGCAAAAAAAAAAGGTTCTAATAATTGCCATGGAGACTTTGAGTTTAAAATGACATCTGGCTAAGCAGCACTTAAGACAACTTTCCCAATTCTACTAAAATGCTCATAAAGAAACAAACTAATAGAAACTCACAAAAATTTGGAAAACTAAGACAGGCTGAAAAAGGATTGCTGGAGCTAAAGAAAAATTCTAGTATCTATAAAGAAAATGAAGCTGATCTGTTCTTTGGAAGTTCCTGAACCAGTCACTCAAATAAAGGCAGGAAGATATTTTTCTCCACCTTTATTATGTGATGCAGTGATCCAGTGTTTATACTAACCAGATTTCTGGACAGTTTCCCTGCTATATTAAAAAACAAATATGCTGATTTTGTAAAAAATTATAAATACTTGCTATTATAATTCAAATAATGTAGTACAAAAGAAAGCCAAAATAATCCTAAATCACAACCCCAGAATAACCACTAATATTTCAGTGACCACCATTCCAGACATCTTCCATGCAAATATATACATAGATATTAATAGATAATTTTACTTAAATGACATCATGCTATACATGTTGTTGTAATCTTCCTTTTCTGCTCAGTACAATGTTGTATAGTAGATATCTTTCTATATCAACAAATAAAATCTACATCAACATTTTAATTACTAAATAGGGTCGGGCAAGCCACACCTGTGACAGCCATTGACTCTCCATCATCTCTGTCCCCAACTTCCCTTTGTCCTTCCTCTATGGCCAAGATATTTTTTCTTTTTCTGTCATTTTCTTCCTTTCTCTTTTCCTTCTTTCCTTCCTCCCTCCCTCCCTGCCTCCATTCCATCCTTCCTTCCTTCTTATTTTCCTTCCTTCTGTTTTTCAACAAAAGGATGTTGCTTTCTGGGCTAAGACAGCCTTACTATAGTTGACATTGTTTTAATTTCTCACCTAGGCATTGTCAAGGATACTGAGTGGAACTGAATTCTGGTGTTAAGTAATTCAGAGATGCCCCAAAAGAGGGAAAATTTAACTTCATTGTCAGTAAAGCTACAAGAGTTTTATTTTAACAGTAATATTGGAGGCTATTTTTAGATGTTGAAAAACCATTACAACTTCCAGATAGGGAAGAGAATTCGGTTAACATTGTGATGTTTAATTGGCATATAAATGAATTTTTAGTTAAATATTTTAATATATTTCTATTGGATTCATAAGAAATAACATAAAACATGGATATGAACAAATGGTAGTACCAAGCCTAAAATTTCACTTGTATTTCTGAGTATAGAGGAAATATTTTTCTCCTTTCATTGTTTTTAGCTTGGTAAATTAAATTGGGGAGTCATAAACACAAATATCAACAGACACCAGACAGGTAATGCAAATGAGTAAAGTGGGCTTAGTGTTGGGGAAACACAGATGAGTTGATTTCTTAGCTTACTTTGTGGTTACCTTAAAATTTACTGCTATCTTTCTAAATTTGAGCCAGTCTTTTATTACTTGTTATTGCCTTGACTTCCTCTCCGTCTGAAAGTTCTATACTTACACTATTTATTTGCCCTTTTATTGTTTTGATGTAGTTGTCATTTACAGATTGACATCTGTTTTAAGGCTTTTCACTTTGTTTTATTATTGAGAGTTCTTTACCTAGGTTGGTATCTGGCTGATGTTGTCCTGTGTCTTACACTCCAGCTGTTGTCTGATGTTGGTTCTCTAACTTCAGGTTTCCCTTTAATATTACTTGCAAGTTTGGTTTGGTTTTTACAAATTCCTTTAATTTCTGTTTATCTGGAAATGTCCTAATGTCACCATCATATTTGAGAGAGAATTTTGCAGGATATATTATTCTTGGTTGGCAGTTTTTTTTATTTCAAAGTTTTACATATGTCAGCCCATTGCTTTCTTGCCTGTATAGTTTCTGAGGAGTAATCAGAGCTTAGTCTTATTTTTTCCCCTGTGTGAAGTGACTTTTGTTTTTCTCAGGCTGTTCTCCAGATTCTTTCTTTGTCTTTGGTTTTGGCAAGTATGAATATTATATGTCTTGGTGATTTTCTTTTGGGCTCTATCCTATATGGTGTTCATTGAGCTTCTTGGTTGGTCAGTTTTTAATCTTTCATATTTGGGAAGTTTTCTACCAGCAAATCATCAACAATCTTCTCCGTGTTTTCCATTTTCTCCCCCTTTTCTGGAACTTTGAGCATGCACAAATTTTTGCTCTTGATTGTGTCCCATATAGTTCTCTGGTTTTCTTTATTCTGTTCTCCGATTTTTCCTCAAATAAAGTGGCATCCACGGATTTGTCTTCAATTTTCCTGATTCTGTCTTTCGTTGTTCAAATTTGCTCCTAAGACCTTATATTGTGCAGTCCATTTCCAAAATTTTGTCGTTAATCTTTTGGATTTCTAGTTGCTGTTTTTGTATGATTTCTAATAGCTTAATTATTTTGATGTTTTGTCCTTGTATTATTTTCCTGAATTCTTTTATCGCTTTGTTTGTATTTTCCTTGATTTTGGCTGTATTTGCATTGGATTTGTCTGTGTTTTCCATGGTTTTGTCTATTTTTTTTCCCTTGGTTTTGTCTGTGTTTTCCTTGATCTTTTTCCTAGTCTTTGGAGAGCCCTAAATATTAATCTTTTGAACTCCATATCAGTTAGTTCCACTGTCTTTTCTTCCATCAGAAGGTCATCTGATTATTTTGGTCACTTGCTGGAGCCATCTTGCCCTGATTTTTTTTATGTTTTGATATTATATGCTGTCTCTGAGACATTAAGGTATTATTTTCTTTATTTGTTGATTGTACATTTGTTTCATACTTCTTCTTCGTTTTGTTTTGATTTGTCAGAGTGGGCAGGTCAGGTGTGCTTTGCTGCTTGCTCATCTGTGGGCATGATAACTCTTACCACCTTGTCCAGGTAGGCAGGGCAGCAGTAGTCAGGGCAAGCCCACTTCACTGTACACTGGTTTGGGGAGGTGGCTGAGGGTGGAGTGGGTGGACACTGTTTGCCTCCTGCTGTTGGTCCAGTGGTGTGGGAGTGTTCACAGCCACTTGCCAGATAGGCGGGGGTGTTGGTTTGGGAGTGCTATGGGCTTGTTTTCCACCATTCAGCAGCTGGTGGAGTGGTGGGAGGGGAGGGGCTGTGTGGGTCCAGTGCAGTCTTGGGCAGGAGTGCTGGCGACACTCTAGCCGTGTGTGGCGGCATGGTAGGGGCTGGTGGGGGACAGTGGTGGCCAGTGGGAAGAGGGCTGGCATATGGGGATAGATGGAGAGGAGAAAGAAAGGGGAAGGAAGAAAAAAGAAAAAGAGAAGAAAGAAAAATTGCAGCATGTTTGGGACTGGCCTATGAGGGCAGGGCAAACCTGGGTGCCAGTGGGAAGGGAGGGGAGGTGATCTACTAGGATAAGTGGGAGGGAGAAAGAAAAGGTAAAAAAAAAAAGAAAGAAAAAAAATTGGCGACATTGTGGGGGTTGCAGGTAGGGCCAGGGCCGATGGTGGCATAAAGGACTAGCTAGGTGTGAGGGAGAAAGAAGAGAAAGAAAAAAAAAGCAAAAAAAAATGTTGGCAATGGGGGGAGCTGGCAGGTATGGGTGGGGTGGACCTGTGGTGGCACCGGGTCAGTGGCTCTCTAGCTGAGGTGGTGTAGCATGGCCCAGTGGGAAGGGGTAGAGTTGGCATACAGGGATAGGTGGGAGGGAGAAACAAAAGAAAGAAAGGAACAAGAAAAAAAATGGCACAGCGGGTGCCAGCCAGTGGACCAGTGACTGTCTAGCTGGGCAACTGTAGTGTGATGAATTACTTAGTACAGCCTTTCTCGCCATAGTCTTGTAACTCCCATTTAGGTGACTGGGTGGATCTGTGCAAATAAGATAATCATGGCCCACCAAGGAGATTGGTCAGTTTTGCCTTAAAAGAAAGCCAATTCCAGAGCAGAGAGAAGAGCCCACCACCACCAAGAAAGCAGAGACTGGCTGGAGAGACCCACAGGAGAGACGGTGCAGTGGACTTCCAGCCCCACAGAGCAAGAAATCTGAGTGTCTTTGGCAGAGACTGATGGCCAAGGAGAAGCCTATATCTGACCCATGAATTTGGGACTTTCCAGCCTCCACAACCATGAGAGCCATTTCCTCTATACAGTTCATGAGTTCTGTGAGATGTTACAGTGAATTAAGAAACCCAAAGATGGGAGGGAGAGTACTGAGGGGAGAGGGAGTAGTTGATGTTAGAGACGATGGATGGAGTGGTACAGCAGCTTGGAAAAGCTGGACATTTGAGACATCTTTAACCTCTACCTCATAGGAACCAGCTTTCTGCTGATCCTTATAAAAGAAATTATTCATTTAGTGGCACAGCGTGGCCCATTGGGAAGGGGTGGAGATGGTGTAGGAGCAGAAGGGTGAGGATGTTGCCTACCCATACTTCCTGTCTGGTGTCCTTGCTGAATGTGTTCCAAGATGGTGATGCTGTGCCGTGTTAGTTGGCAGTTATCTCTCCTCATTCTCTGTTTTCCTTCTATTTCTTCTTCCAATCGGTATTTGATGCTTAGGGTTCCAGGATTGATGTTTGTATCTGTTTTACTTAGTATTTTAGGTCTTTGTTTCAGAGGGTTGGCATGATGCATCTTTCTACGGTGCCATGTTGGTTCTTCTCTGCTCATGGTACCTCATTTTAATTTGTATTTCTTTGCTTAGGAATAGTAGATATTTTTATATGCTTATTAGTTATTCGTATATTTTCTTCTGTAGCTAATCTTTCTTATTTTGTTTGCTTTCTAAATTTCTTACAATGTCAAACCAATCCATCCTTTCCTGTTTTTTTTTTTTTTTTCCCACTGCTTTTATGCGTAGAATGTGTTTTCTTTTCTCAGGTTAAATAAATACTTGTATTTTCTTGCATTTTTTTAAAATATATTTAACTCCTTAATGTTATTGAAAGGCCATGCTCTCTCAGCAAAACTACACTATATTCCCAAGGGAAGGAAAATAGTTCCCATCCATAAAGCATGTGGCACATGAGGCAAATGCTATGCAGCAATCCATCAGATTACCATTATATTATCAGCTTCTTATGTTGAAACTCTGAAAGGTGGTTGGAGGGTTAGAGTTGCTGATGTCAGGGGAGTTATCTGAGTTGGTGTTATAGAAGACATGAGTCTTGAGCAGAGTTTTGATTTAGAGAAGGATAAGTTGCAGTCATTAGTTGCCGTTGAGTTGATTCCAGCTTATGGCGACTCCATGTGCGTATAGTAGAACGGCTCCATAGGGTTTTCAAGGCTGTGACCTTTCAGAATAAGATCACCAAACCTGTCTTTTGTAGGATATGATTTGGTAAAATAGCCCAATCAATGCCTGGAGGCAAGGCTCAGAGTATAACAATTGGTATACTTAGGAACGTCTATAGCTATTTCTCTGCAGCTATTGCTTTATACATGGTATTATGTATGTATGTAACTATCATTTTGCTATTGGAAGTCTCATATGTCCTCTTATTCTGTCCTTTCTTTAATGACATAAGAGAATCCTGGAATCATAAAATAGTCATAGAATGTCAGCTGGAATTTTTCTCAGATACTGTTTTACTTTATGTAGATAAGAAATTAATTTCTGGATTGATGAAATAACTTGATCAAATCACACAGCTAGAGTTAATGCAGGAATCCAGATCTCTGACTCCTGGTTCAGTTCTCTTTCCATTACAACAAATGGTTGAAAGTTTCCTTTTATTAGCTTATATATTCTTGATGAAGTGAACATATCAAATTGAAATGTTGAGTATGTTTTGGTTTCATGTATCTTACTACATTAATTTATAATCAAAGATAAAAATTATAAAATATGTACAAATATAAAAAATCAGAAAAAATATTTAAAAAATTAGTTTGTCTATAAGGAAAGCATATCAGCAGGCTAACAAGCTGTCCCTCTTCTCTAAAGAAACTGTCAAATTCTAATTAATCCCATTATCATTTCTACGTTAAAACTCCTGTAAGTGGCATAATGGGTGTTATATGTGGTTGAACTACATCTCAATTTTAAGTGAACTTTGTGACTTTCCAACTTGATTTTTTCAGCTGTTTTATATTTTTCAGTTATAATAACAGAGACAACGAGGTCTCAGCTTTAAACTGTCATGGATTGAATTATGTCTCCCCAAAAAAAGTGTGTATCAATTTGGCTGAACCATGATTCCCGGTATTGTGTGATTTTCCCATATGTTGTAAATCCTGCCTCTATGATGTTAATGAAGGAGGATGGGCGGCAGTTGTGTTAGTGAGGCAGGACTCACTCTACAAGATTGTATTGTGTCTTGAGGCAATCTCTTGAGATAGAAAAGAGAGAAGTGAGCAGAGAGACAGGAGTATCTCATACCACCAAGAAAGCAGCGCCAGGAGCAGAGCACATCCTTTGGACCCAGGGTCCTTGCACGGAGAAGCTCCTAGTCTGGGGGAAGATGGATGAGAAGGCAGACAGAGAGAGAAAGCCCTCCCCTGGAGCTGACACCCCAAATTTGGACTTTTAGCCTACTTTACTGTGAGGAAATAAATTTCTTTTTGTTAAAGTCATCCACTTATGATATTTCTGTTATAACAGCACTAGATGACTAAGACACAGACAGAGTCTAGATTTTAAACCCCTAATGTGCTGAACTCACATACTTTCCTACCTGGCATTTCTGATATGAATCACTCATTCAGCAAGTGTTTACGGACATCTTCTATGTGCCCACTCCAGCGCTGAGAACTCTTGTGAATGTAATGGTATTTACTAACCTCTCATGAGGCTCTTCTTTTCCATTATAAGGATTGCCTTTGGATTTTGATGTTATATGTGAGTAAGGTCATCAAGATTCAACTTAGGATCACATCAGGAAAGCTGGATGAAGGATATTATAAAATTAGGCATAATCATCATCATCGCCAAGAGCTATACAAATATTTATTAAGTCCTTAATATGTGTTAGGGGCATAAATAAGTGTGACAAGTTTGTGCCCACAAGCAGCTTATAATACATTTGGAAATAGTAATAATACCAAATAGCGTATATGGTAAGAACAGAATAAGTTGAACAAGTGTGACCCTGTACAGGCTGGGCTTCAAAGGAATGATCAAATAGAGATGGGCTGAGTTTGTGTTTGGGGTAAGAATTGCGAGGAAGTGGCAAGGGCTTTCCTGACAGAAAAATCAGTATGGACAAAGAGCAGAGGTGAAATGTTCATGACCTATTTTGGAAAAAAAGTAAAAAGACTAGATTGGGTTGTAGGTGCCATGAAAAGAGCACTGATTTTGGAATTAGGCAGCTGTTAATCAAAATCCTGGATTGGCCACGTACGTACTATATGACCTTGGCCAAAACCCTTCGCCCATCTGATCTTCAACATCCTCTTAATCAAAATACTGACAATAGCACTCACTTTATACAGTTGATGTGAGGATTACCTGACATATGTAAAAAGAGCTTCACACAATATCTGGTACATGTAGGCATTACTTAAATGTTATTTCCTCTCTTACCTGCTTTAGCTGGAGTAGGAGTAAGCGTAGGAGAATAGAGAGAGGTAAAGTTGTTGTGGACCTTGATTTCCAGGCTAACGATTTTATCCCTTAGGCTATGGAGAACCACTGAAAATTTTTGAACAGGGGAATAACATGTGTACAGTGCCATTTTAGGAAATTAATCTTCTAATAGTGTGGAACATGGTTTGGAGAAGAGAGAAGCTGGAAACAGAATGATTATTGCTATGGTCCAGGCAGGAGGTGAAATGTTCTGTTCCAGGGTGGTGGTGAGTTGGAAAGGAAGCCATAGGCAGGGAGATAGATATCACAGTTAAAGAATCGCTGTGACTTGGAGACTGGTTATAGAGGGAAAAGAAAGAGGGATAAAGGATGACTTAAAAGTTTCAAGACTGGGTGACTGGGGAACATAGAAAAAAAAAGATGAGGGGAGATGATTTGGGGGAAATTAAATTGTTTTGATAGAAATTAACTAAGCAGTCACTATATTTAAGTAGAGAAACAAGAATATTTGTTGTGCACCAAAATACTTGGCTCTGCCAAGGGATATTTTAACTTTATGATGTACAAAGAGACTATGAAAATTTGTGGTATGTATGCACACCTGTGTTCATATTTAGGTATATATATTTAGTTGGGAGGCGTCCCTGGGTGGTGCAATTGGTTAAGCACTTGATTACTAGCCAAAAGTTTTGCTGTTCGAACTCACCCAGAGGCACCTCAGAAGACAGGTCTGGCAATCTACTTTTGAAAGGTCACAGCCTTGAAAACTCTATGGAGCAGTTCTGCTCTGCCCACATAAGGTCACTATGAGTCAGAATCAACTAGACAGCAACTAACAACAACAATTTGGTTGGATTGGGTATCTTGGAGGAACCATGGTGGCACAGTGGTTAAGCGCTTGGCTGCTAACCAAAAGGTCAGCTGTTCAAACCCACTAGCCACTCCAAGGGAATTTCCATGAAAATTTACAGCCTTGGAAACTCTATGGGGCAGTTCTACTCTGTCCTACAGGGTCACTATGAGTTGGAATTGACTTGACGGCAGTAGATTTGTTTTTTTGTTTGTTTGTTTGTTTTTCTATAATAATAACAAGCTCAATGTACCAACTAGGATAAGGGTTGCTGCAGCGACAGTGTGTTCACCAGAGGTAGAAAAACTGCTGTTAAAGTGAAAAAGGACAAATCTTTGAGAAGTTTTCAGTGTGTGCTGACTGTATAATGACAGTGTTATCTGCCAGTTGAGTTCAAATACTGCTTCCATGGATTCATTTGGGAAATGCGGTGCCTTTCTTAGAACTCAGAAGCTTAGGTGTCAAAGCAAGATTCCTAGGAGTTGGGAAGTGTTGAGTTATTGAGAAGGTAGGCGGCACCTCTGAATTGTTTCAGACAATAACAGCCTTAGTGTGATGTTTTGGGCTTTAACAGCAAACTAAATATCCCAAATCAAACTCTATTTGCATGATTTCTCTCTTATAGGAGGCCACAAAATTGGACAAAGCAAGCTGAACATGAAGTGGTTTTGCTCAGGGAGGTCAGACTTCAATGGCCCTGTATGTGTGTGTGTGGCAGTGTGTTTAATGAAAGCTTCTCACACTTTCAGCATGTTTAATGGCTTTGCAATGCTTTGGCCTTCAAATCTATAGCTCTTGTGTAAATTGCACAGAGGCTTTCAGGTGATTCTTTTTCAAAAATTCGTGTCCAAGTAAATTTATCTCCTTTTTATTTCAGCTGGTTGGGGTAGCAGAAGGGTAAGCTTTTCCAGGATTGGGACACGCAGCACCTCCAGAAAGGAAGGAACAACAAGCATTCAGGGCCAGCTGATTTGAAGAGAAAAGCATTTTTTTTTCTCTAGATTGTATCCATGGCAGTCAGTTTGGCACCGATATTGTATGGGATTGAAAAGAGACTGATTTTACCTTGCTGAAATATCTGTGTCCCCTATTGATCGATCAAAAGGAAATGGGGGTTGTGGCACTGCTACATATACTCAAACAGTCTTTCTTCAGCCAGGGATGTGACTACATGCTTAGCAAAGGCTGCAGAATACCTTCTGTCTATTTTGATCTACTTAAAGAAATTGCTTTGTATTGCTAGAGAATAGCTGACCCCGTCATCCTCCTCACATTTTATCCTTGAATAATGAGCAGAAAATCTCCCTGCAGTAAATGTTCAGTTTATACTGTTTTTTAATTCAACTCAGTAAGAAAAAAAAAAAAAAGCTTTATGAAATAATGGTGCTATCCTCAGCTGAACATAAGGGTTTGTCCTTAATATCTTAATCAATAGTTAGAGTTAGGAAGGTCAGCTCATCTCTAATCTAAAGCTGGAATCAGCTGTCCACCATAGAAATGAAATCTGGCAAAGAAGGCTGCAGGTTCATCTAACAGCTCCAGGTCTGCATCGCAAATGGAGGAGTTTGATAGTAAGTTTTCAGCATTTATCTTCGACATCTTGACGAAGGGTCTTCAGAGCTTGCATAGCCTACCTACAGACTCCTCTAAATCACCACTGGTGTTTCTGTTTCAATTATTCTGCTCAAATCTGTGAACAAGAGTTAGAAGTCTATCCCTGTAAGAGCCCATATAGCAATTTTTAAAAATCAGTATGACTTTTATTATCAGGTTGTTAGGCACTTATTTAGCAAATATTTTGTGAACATCTATTATGTTACAGGCACTGAGATGGACACTGGGAATACAAATGGATTTACAAGCTAGGCTTTTTAATAAACACCCCATGGGCCAACTTAATTTCCATGCAAAAATCAATTTCAACATTTTCCCATTTTAAACTGACCTAAGAGTATTAACTCAGCTACTCTTCTCATTCTATACATGTTTATTTATTTCATTTTGAGATGTGCTATAGTTTTGACTTGAGTTCAAATTCTGGCTCTGATATTTATTGGCTGTGTAATCTTGAGTAAGCCATGTAGCTACTTATTTTCCTTATTTATATTTCTTTATCTGTATTTCATTATCTGTAAAACATGGATAGTAATAGCACCTGCTTTACAGGGTTGTTGTGAGGATTAAAAGAGTCAATGTCTGGCATAAAATTACAACTCAGTAAATATTAGTTAATACTAGTTCCTTTAATCTGAAAGTAAATCCTTTTACTTCTCTACTGCCCATGGGAGGTGGGGAAAGGAAAAATGGGCACACTGGCAAATGGCAGATTCTTAACTTCTCTTCCTCTATGAAAGTCCAAAGACTTGATGTACAAGCGTGTTGAGGCCATTTAAAATTTTGTTTATTTTAAAATACGTAAGTCTATATGATGATGTTCAGTTTGGTGACAGAACCACTCAGGCTTGATTAGAGGTTTTGTACTGGTGATGTTTTGTCTTTTGGTATATTGAGGCCAATTTCACCATAATTTCTATATCAAAATCAGATGGCTTGACCAATTTACCCAATTTTCATCACCTCACAATTTACATCCACTGTATAAGCACTGAGAGGTACATGAGTGATATTTTTTGTGAAAGTGAGGGCTAGAATTTTAAAAATAATCCTTCTCCCTCCACCCCCAAAAGATTTTTTCTTTAATAAAATACTTTTGTGACTCATGATACCTAGTGATAAAAGCAAAGATTACTATTAGCTCATTCTAAAAGGAGATATAAGACATTTACCATTATATCATTTAGAAACAATGACTTTTGGTTGATGTCAACATAATTATCAAGGTAGTAATCTTCCCACTCCTTATAAACCATATCACCTATATTCCCTCTAGCCACAGTAAAGTACTGTAGAATAATAGGTGCCTCAGATGAAGTTGGTGGTCTTATGTGAATGAATGTCATTTAGAGGGTAATTTCCCCTAAAAATCAACATGTCCTCAGAGCTGATGTATGACCTTGATGTCTTATAGTATTAATGAGCTCCCTAAAGGTACCATCACCAACAAAAATTATAGAATTTTCCTTTCTGCAAATTTTATTGTAAGGCTTAACAATCATTCATACGCATTACTCAATCTAATATTCTTTGGTTCAGTTTAGATAATTATTCTCATATATTTGGTTTTAGGTACATGCTAATACATATACGCAAACTTTTTATTGTCTATATTCTGAAACTGGCCTACTGGAAGATAAGCATCTCTTATCTGCAAGTGAAGCCATGGGTCTTGTCCTAATATGAGGAAATATAAAGAATTATTTAAAGCTATTAGCACAGTTGATTCTAACTTCAGATAAGCAGGTCAAACAAGCCCTTATTAAAAGGGAAAAATCATCTGCTGTTCTTGGCTTCTCTAAGTTGGAAAAAGTTCTCAAATCTTAGTTATCTCAGGTACCTTAGAATGTGTTTCATTGCTTTGTTCACCATTCCTGATAACCTTAACTTTGCATCATTAGTAGGCCACATTAACAGAAATTGGCATTCAAGTTGGCATTGGGTGGCCCTTAATAATTTTCTTTATTTCAGCAGGACTCTCTGAGAAAAAACTAGATTCAGCAGAGGGGCTGTGGCTTGAATCTCACCTTTGCAATTGCTGGCTCTAATATCTTGAGAAATAAATATAATCTCTTTGAGCCTATCTACATCAAAGAGCTGTTGTGGTGATTAACATGGGAAAAGCCATATAAAGGACCTAGAATGATACAATGATATGTGGCGTATAATGGGTATTCATTAATTGGTAGCTATTATTGTTATTATTATCATTCCTTCAAACCAGTCTCGGACAAAATATTTAGTATTCATTCTATTACATGAAAGATGAAAGCAGGCATTTTTCTGCCTGAATACGGGGAAAGTTAAGGCGTTCAGCGTGCGGAGTTGATCAAAACCTGCTCAAACGGGCATACTATGGAAGAGGTATTATGTTTCGTCAGTAGAAGAGACACCCATCTCTTGGGCCCAATAACAAAAAGCAGTGATACCCAGAAACCCAGAGACCTTTATTCAAATATCATAAAAAGCAGCAGTCTCCAGAAGGACTTTGAAGAGTTCAGTTACCTGGTTAGAATTTACTGTCACCAGGAAACAGCTGGCTTACATAAACTTGGATGTCCTGTGATAAGCACAGTTAAAAATTCCAGGAGCAGTGTTGTATAAAATAAATGAGTTTTGTAGGACTGTGTGACTATAGGTTGTGCACATTGACTCAATCATGTTTTTCCCTCCTTGTTATTAATTTCAAACCCATGAAGCATTATGTTTTGCAGGTCTTAAAGTTGTGGCTCAGAAAGAAAAATAAAGAAAAGAAAAATGAAGGCAAAGCCCCTACCAATCCATTAAGTACTGCAAGCAGCAGTGATGGCTAGCAGTGTCTAATGATCCATCACGGTATCCTACCTATCAGCGGTAAAACTGTCATCCTTTAAAGGTTATTATTAGAGCACAAATGTGGTTGATTGTTCACACTAGTGTGTTAAGGTGCTATTGAGGCTGAAGTATTTTGGTAGCATGTACAAATGGAACTTCCTGTTCACACTAAAGTGATAAGGATGTCGGCAGGGCTTTGAGTGAGCTCAAAACAAAACAAACCTTTAAGGGGGGAGAAAGAGAGAGAGAGAGATTTTCAATGAAAAAAATATCAAAAGATTAGGACTGATCATATAGGAGATTCCCCAGGGCTACGATAGTGTATTATTAACTGCTTCATTTTCCATTATATTCCTAGAACAAAGCAAGGTGTTTGGCACATAGTACACAGTCAGGTAAAGTATGTTGAGCTGAATTTTGTAGAAATATTCACTAACATGGAGCCCTGGTAGCACAGTGGTTAAGAGCTCGGCTGCTAACCGAAAGGTCGGCAGTTTAAATCCACTAGCCATTCCTTGGAAACCCTATGGGACAGTTCTACTCTGTCCTATAGGGTTGCTATGAGTCAGAATCAAGTCCACCCCAATGGGTTTTTTTTTTTTTTGTTGTTCACTAACATACTCAGACAATGTTCCACTGCTATTCATAAGGTTTTCACTTGCTAAATTCTTTTCAAAAGTAGACTGCCGTGTCCTTCTTCCTGGTCTGTCTTAGTCTGGAAGCTCAGCTGAAACCTGTCCGTCATGGGTGACCCTGCTGGTATCTGAATACCGGTGGCATAGCTTCCAGCATCACAGCAACACGCAAGCCCCCACAGTACGACAAACTGACAGACACGTGTCAGGAGGGATCAGTCCCTGGAGAAAGACATCATGCTTGGTAGAGTACAGGGTCAGCGAAAAAGAGAAAGACTCTCAAGGAGATGGATTGACACAGTGGCTGCAACAATGGGCTCCAACATAACAATTGTGAGCATGGCGCAGGACTGGGCAGTGTTTCTTTCCGTGGTGCATAGGGTCGCTATGAACCGGAACTGACTCTGCGGCACATGATAACAATAACAACAACAGTATACTCAGAGTGTTTACTTTTGTCCAGGCTGTGAGAGGGATGGATAGTAGAGCTCTTCTTGCTGGCACCTTTGGAACAAACGTTTCCTTAGGACTAAGAATCCTCCCTAGTCCTGTGGGAGGATTCAACACCACAGCAGTTTCCCGTCATGTCCTTTGCCAGCTTCTTGGAGGTCTTAAAATTCACAACTCTTAAATATCAGGAAGAGAAAAAGAAGCTAAAAGCTCAGATATGAGCTCTGCCATCCACATTTTATAGATGAAATATTTAGTGTTTTAAATTAAACATGCCTAAAAATCTTATTCCAGAGAGGCTTTTGCAACCATTCTGCTTACAGAGCTCTAACCTTGGAACAGAATCTGCATATGAATCAAGGTCAGCCTGTTGGAGTTCTGTAAGTCTAAATTCAAAATTTCAACCTCAGGTTAACAGCATGGGCTGGGGTAAAGAGTGGGAGTGGAGAACACCAGGGGGATGACATTTAGGAGACCAGTGCAAAAGCTGTATGACATTTAGGATTGATAAATTATTGGTCCTTCTCTCCTGCTTGGTGTTTTTGTACTCAAATCAAGTCATTGGAAATGAAAGAAAAATATATTTTTTAGAGGCTGCTGAACAAACCATACGAAAACTTAGCCTCTGTTGATAAAAATTTCCTGTCCAGTTTAAAGAAATCCATGGGCCCACTCTATTCTGCAGATGGTCAGCTTATATTTTTAATGTGGTATTCTCTTCTGAAGGAACCCTGGTGCAGTGTTTTAAGAGCTTAGCTGCTAATCTGAACCCACCAGCCACTCTGTAGAGAAAAGATGTAGCATTCTGCTTCTGTAAAGATTACAGCCTTGGACACCCTATGGGGCAGTTCTACTCTGTCGTATAGGGTTGCTATGAGTCAGAATCGACTCGATGGCAACTTTTGGGGGTTATTCTCTTCCGGGTGTCACATTACGTAGAGTAATTACCAACCAAGATATATCAGAGGAGGGGGACCAGGGTGAGGATGAGTTTGAAACTCAGACATGAGAGGAACTGCTGGGCCTAGCAAAAATCATCCATAGTTTTAAAACTCTCAAATGACTTCCTACTGCATTTAGATAAATACCAAACTCTCACTATTGCCTAAGTTGCCTTAAAGGTAAGGAAGACAGGAAACAGGAATACAAGTTTTATTTACAGTAAGGTATTTCCAACAGTGAAAGAGCAGGGTTGTATCCTTTCACCATACTTATTCAATCTGGTATGCTGAGCAAATAATCTAAGAAACTGAACTATACGAAGAAGAACGGGGCATCAGGATTGGAGGAAGACGCATTAATAACCTGTGGTATTTAGATGACACAACCTTGCTTGCTGAAAGTGAAGAGGACTTGAAACACTTATTAAAGAAGATCAAAGACTACAGCCTTCAGTATGGATTACACCTCAACATAAAGGAAACAAAAATCTTTACAACTGGACCAATAAACAACATCATGATAAAAGGAAAAAATACTGAAACTGTTAAGGATTTCTTTTTGCTCGGATCCACAATCAACACCCTTGGAAGCACCAGTCAAGATGATGCATTGCATTGGGCAAATCTGCTGCAAGAGATCTCTTTAAAGTGTTAAAAAGCAAAGATGTCACTTTAAGGACTAAAGTGTGCCTGACCCACGCCATGGTGTTTTCAATTGCCTCATATGCATGCAAAAGCTGGACAATAAATAAGGAAGACCAAAGAATTGATGCTTTTGAATTATGGTGTTGGCGAAGAATATTGAATATACCATGGACTGCTAGGAGAATGAACAAATCTGTCTTGGAAGAAGTGCAGCCAGAATGCTTCTTAGAAGTGAGGATGGCGAGACTTTGTCTCACATACTTTGGATATGTTATCAGGAGGGACCAGTCCCTGGAGAAGGACATCATGCCTGGTAAAATAGAGGGACAGCAAAACAGAGGAAGACCCTCAACGAGATGGATTGACACAGTGACTTCAATAATCAGCTCAAATATAGCAACGATTATGAGGATGGCACAGAACCAGGCAGTGTTTCATTCTGTTGTACATAGGGTCCCTATGAGTCAGAACTGACTCCACAGCACCTAACAACATTGTATACTAGCCTACCTGCTTTCACTTCCCACCTTCCTCACCCCCTGCCACACCCTCCAACCATTCTTCACACAAATCACTAAGAATAAAATAAAATAATAAAATAAAATACAAACCTACCTTTGCATGATCAAGCTCTTGCCTACTTTTCCAGCCTCACTGCTTATCATCTCTTTTCTTCCCACTCACTTTCTCATTATGCTTCAGTTACACTAGCCTTATTTCTGTACTTAGCAGGCACAAAGTTTCTTCTTGCCTCAGGAACAAATTTTGGATTCTGGCATCTAGCAAATTTTTGAGAAGCCAGCTATCAGAAGCATAGTTGCTCTTCTGAAGTTACAAGTCCCTCCTTGCCATCTGGTTGCTTTTATAACTTTCTATTTATCTTCGATTTTCTGTGGTTTTACTCTATGTGTCTAGGTGTGGTTTTCTTTGTATTTATACTGCTTGGGGTTCAATGAGCTTCTTGAGTCCATGAATCTTTTTATCAGGTTTAGCATATTTTCAGTCAACTATTGCTTCTGTCTGAATCTTCTTATCTTTCTCTTCTTGACCGCCAGTTAAATATATGTTAGATTTTGCTCTATGACCCCCTATGTCTTTCTGTGCTTTTTGTTTATCATTTATTTTTTTATTGTTGGAAATATGCGCAGCAGAACATAAACCAATTCAACAGTTTCTACATGTACAATTCAATGATGTTGATTACATTCTTTGAGTTTTGCAACCATTCTCACCCTCCTTTTCTGAGTTGTTCCTCTCTCATTAACATAAACTCACTTCCCCCTAAGGTTCCTATCTAATCCTTTGAGTTGCTGTTGTCAGTTTGATCCCATATGGATAGATCTTAAAAGAGTGCAATGCCAAGGCAGACATTATTTAGTAGTTAGGCTAAACTACTGTTTGGTTTTAAAAAGACTTCAGGGGATATTTTTTATTTTAGGTTCAAGGTTTTCAAAAATATCTCAGGGCAATAGATTCTGGGGTTCATCCAGCCTCTATGGCTCCAGAAATGCTGTATTCCATAAGATTTTGAAATTCTGCTCTGCATTCTCTCCCTTTAGATCAGAATTTTTCTACAGAATCTTTGATCAAAATGTTCAGTAATGATAGCTGGGCACCATCCTGCTCTTCTGGTCTCATGGCAAAGGAAGTAGTTGTGGCAATTAGCCACACATTCCGTTTCCTCCTCCTATTCTTGACTCTCCTTCTTCTGTTGCTCCAGGTGAATAGAAACCAATTATGTCTTGGGTGGCCACTTGTAAGCTTTTAAGACCGCAGGCAGTACAAAATGAACTAGGAGAGGGGCCATCATTTTTTTCTAAATTTTATTTCTTTTGTTGTCGTTGTTGAGAATATACACAGCAAGGCATACACCAATTCAGCAGTTTTTACATATACAATTTAGTGACACTGATTACACTCTTTGATTTGTACAACTATTCTCACCCTCTTTTGCTGAGTTATTCCTCCGTCATTAACATAAACTCACTGCCTCCTAATCTTTTGTGTTGCTGTTGTCAATTTGATCCCATATAGATAGTTCTTAACGGGGCATAATCTTCCAGGCATTTTTTTTACTAGTTAAGCTAAACTATTGTTTAGTTTTAAGAAGACTTTAGGGGATATTTTTGGTTTAAGGTTTAAAGATTATCTTAGAGCAATAGTTTCAGGGGTTCATCCACCCTCCATTGCTCCAGAAAGTCTGGAGGCCATTCAAATTTGAAATTATGTTCTGCATTTTCCCCCTTTTGATCAGGATTCTTCTATGGAATCTTTGATCAAAACGTTCAGTAATGGTAACCGAGCACCATCCAGTTCTTGTGGTCTCATGGCCAAGGAGGCAGTTGTTCATGGAGGCAATTAGCCACACATTCCATATCTTCCTCCTATTCCTGACTCTCCTTTCTATATTCCTTCAGGTGAATAGAGACCAATTGTTGTGACTTGGATGGCTGCTTGCAACCTTTTAAGACGCCAGGCAATACGCAACGAACTAGGAGGTAGAACAGAAGCACTAAACATGTTCTTAGGCCAGTTAACTGGGCTGTCCCCTGAAATCATCACCTTAAACCTCCAAACCAAGGAACCAAATCTCATGAGGTGTTTGGTTGTACATAAGTAGCCTTAGCAGCTGCTCTTTTCTTTGGTCATTGCTCTAAATATCTCTATCACATAGCTTTTGCCAGTTCAACTTTTTACAGGTGTTCAACTTATTGACAGCAATTACAATAATCAGCTGTGTTCTTTTTAATACATTGTACTGTTTTTTCCTGTTTTTCATTTTGGATTTTTTTACTGACCTTTCTTCCAGCTCATGAATTCTCTCTTTATCTGTGTACAATCTACTGATAAATCCACCCATTTTTTTTTTTCACTTCTAGAACTTCCATTTGATTTTTAAAGATAGATTCCACTTCTCTGGTGAAGTTCTTTTAATTTATTTTCTTGAGCATATTCATTGCAGTTATTTAAAGTCTGTCTGATTACACTAGTATCTCAATAACCCATGGGCCTGTTTTTATTGTTTGCCATTTTTTGTCATATTTCTTAGTATGCATGGTAATTTTAATTAAATACCATATATTGTATTTTAAAAAGTGTGGGGGCTCTGGATGATGATATCTCCCTGTATATGGGATTCAGCATAGCTTTATCAGGCTTTATATTAGGGGCATATCATCTCAATCAGGGACTGAGCTGACTTATGGCGGAAACTCTGGTGTCATAGTGGTTAAGAGTTTGGCTGCTAACCAAAAGGTCAGCAATTCCAATCCACCAGGCATTCCTTGGAAACCCTATGGGGCAGTTCTACTCTGTCCTCTAGGGTTGCTATGAGTTTGAGTCAACTCAATGGCAATAGGTTTTTGGTATCTACATGTGGCTTGTACCTACTGTTAGGTGTAGCCCTCCGAATCTGAACTGAGACCCTGTGGTATTTGCTTGGGCCCTTCCTCCTTGGCAGGCCCTGAACTAAAATTTTTGTCTTCTTAGCCCATTGAGAGTGCACAGTTTCTCTCTGCTCTTTATTCATTAGCTTTTTACCTTGTGTAGAATAATTGGCAAATGCTGCAAAGAAAAATGGTGTCAAGTGTCAGTATCATTTCTATGTTTTTCTCTTCTCTTTAAGCTCTTACCTCCGCAATTTCTGGATTTCTTGGCAACCCCTACTCCAATTTTTGTCTCCTTAGCCCATGAAATCACCAAATGTCTTGGTTGGTATTTCTGGCTCTTAGTAGCTGTCTTCTGCTCAGCTTCTCACTCTCTCTTGCATTGTATGCAAAGTTGGCAAATGCCTTGATGGGTAAATCAGCGTACAAAAGTTAGCCTCACCTCAGTAAGTTTCCCTTCTCTCTGGGATCTTGATCTTTTAATTCCTGGTTGCCTGGACAGCAACCTATGCCTTCAAACAATTTTTGTTTGGTATTTTATACTCTTTTTTATGTGTTTTTCTTGCCAGGTGTATTGGTTGGTGACAAGTTGCTCCATCATGGCTGGAAATGAAATTCTATTATTATTATTTGAAATTTAACTTTTACTCGTATAATGGATGATCCTGAGTGCATTTGGAATATGCAGCTACATTCATGTCACTGGGGTGTAGGGTTCTCAAAGTTTTACTGCTTTAATGTATTTTCTCTCTGGCAGAAGTGTAATAATATTGCTGTGGTGACTGAAATATCCCCTATTGGTTAATACCTCTTAGAAATTCACTGCAAATACTTAAAGTTGTCCATTAAAGACTCTGCTAAATTCAACAACAAAGAAAAACTGTTTATACATCTTACTACACTGTTTTGAAGTTATTTGACACTGGAAGCCATTTTTCCTTTAATACCTATTAACTGAAAATACATTGAGGAATTCATCAGTACTCTTTAATATTTAAGCATGAAGCAGGTTATCATTTGGATCCTGAAGGAAGAGAACATAAGTTTGGCAAATTTTTACCAACAGGAATGGTAGGAAATGTCTAGAACAGCACTGTTTAATAGAATTCTGTGATGATAGGCATGTTTTTGCACTGCGCTATATGGTAACCACTGGTCACATATACCTGTTGCGTGCAACTGAGGAACTGACTTCTTAAATTAATTTAATTTTAAATAATTTAAATTTAAGTTTAAACAGCCATACGTGCCTAGTGGCTGTCATATTGGACAGCACAAATATAGAACATTTCCATTATCACAAGAAGTTCTAATAATCAATGCTGTTTAGAGAATGGTACTCCACCTAGACTAGGCCCAAATGGAGGAACTTCTAAAGAGAATATAAGGAACAGGTGAAAACTATGGTGGAAGGAGCAAGTCAGTGCCATAGAGGAGGAATCCTGGCAGAAATGTGATAATAATAATAATGACCATTTATTTCAAATGTCATTCATAATAATATTTATAATCATAAATTTTAATACCAACAAATACTACCAGCCAATACTTATGTAAAAGTAATAATAACAGTTTAATTTTAGAGTCCTTTCTACATGGCAGATATTTTCCAAATCTTTACTTGCATTTTCACATTTATTCCCTAAATTGAGATAGTACTATTGTTATTTCCACTTTATATTGAGGTATATAAATGTTAAGTAACTTACTCTAGTGAAACACAGAGCTCAACCTTGAATACAAGTCTGTTTAATTCTAGGGCCTGAACTCTTGTGCACTAAGCTAACTGCTTGAGTAAAGTTGTATCAGCTTTTGTTGCATAGCACTTCCCAACAACATTTAGTGGCTTAAAACAACAAGTATTTAATTTGATCATGATTCTGTGGATTGGAAATTTGGTCTGGACTCAGCTGAGAGGTTCTGATGGTCTATGCCAGGTTTAGCTTATCTCAGCTAAGATCACTCATGTGTCTGAACTCAGTTGCTGGGTTGGTGGAGACTGGCTGGTCCACGATGGCTCAGCTAGGATGGCTCATCCCTGCTCTAGGTGGTCTCTCATCATCCAGAAGGCTATCTCAGGCTTGTTCATGTGATGGTAGTGGCCGGGTAACCAAGAGTGAAAGAAGAAACTTGTAAAGTCTCTTAAAGCCCGGACTCAGAATTCTCAAAACATCATTTCTGCTATACTCCATTGGCCAAAGAAAGTCACAAGGCCAGCCAGATAAAAGGAGTGGAAAAGTAAACTTCATCTCTTGATGGGAGAAGCTGCAAATAATCATGTGTATTTTTTTCCACTTACTCCTTACAATGAAGAATAAATTAGGCAAAAATTTAGCCACAAGTCAGTTCTGTGCAGTCTTTGAGAGGTACATTATTTCAGGTCCTTCAGAAATAGACAACAATGCAGGTTTAGATGTGCAAGGATTTATTGGAGAAAATGCCTATCATGGATAAAGGGGAGGGAGCCAGAGAAGGCATGAAGAGCTTTCAGACCATATTGCATATCTGACATCTTTATTTTCTTTTTTTACATTTTGAGATTTTTAAAAAAATTTTTAAATTGTACTTTAGATAAAGGTTTACAGAACAAACAGTTTCTCAGTGAACAGTTAGTACATATATTGTTTTATGACATTGGTTAAAAACTCCATGACATATCAACACTCCTTTCTCGACCTTGGGTTCCCTATTATGAGCTTTCCTGTCCCCTCCTGCCTTCTAGTCCTTGTCCTGGGGTGTTGTGCCCCATTACTCTCATTTTGTTTTATGAGCCTGTCTAATCTTTGGCTGAAAGGTGAACCTCGGGTGTGACTTCATTACTGAGCTAAAAGGGTGTCCAGGGCCATCCTCTTGGGGTTTCTCCAGTCTCTGTCAGGCCAGTAAGTCTGGTCTTTTCTTGTGAGTTAGAATTTTGTTCTACATTTTTCTCCACCTCTGTCCGGGAGCCTCTGTTGTGATCCCCGTCAGAGCAGTCAGTGGTGGTAGCTGGGCACCATCTAGTTGTACTGGACTCAGTCTGGTGGAGGCCATGGTAGTTGTGGTCCATTCGTCCTTTGGACTAATCTTTCCCTTGTATCTTGTTTTCTTCATTCTCCCTTGCTCCCAAAGGGGTGAGACCAGTGGAGTATCTTAGATGGCTGCTCACAGGCTTTTAAGACCCCAGACGCTACTCACAAAGGTAGAATGTAGAACATTTTCTTTATAAACTATGTTATGCCAATTGAACTAGATGTTCTCTGAGACCATGGTCCCCACAGCCCTCAGCTCAGCAATTGGCTCCCTCAGGGAGTTTGGATGTGTCTATGGATCTTCCGTGACCTTGCCTTGTACAAGTTGTGCTGGCTTCCCCAGTATTGTGTATTGTCTTACCCTTCACCAAAGTTACCACTTATCTATTGTCTATTTAGTGTTTTTCCATTCCCACCCCTCCCCTCACTCATAACCATCAAAGATTGTTTCTTTCTGTGTCTAAACCTTTTCATGAGTTTTTACGGCAGTGGTCTCATACAATATTTGTCCTTTTGTGATTGACTTATTTCACTCAGCATAATGCTCTCCAGATTCTTCCATGTTATGACATGCTTTGTAGATACATCATTTTTCTTTATTGTTCCATAATACTCCATTGTGTGTATGTATCATAGTTCGTTTATCCATTCATCTGTTGATGGGCATCTAGGTTGTTTCCATCTTTTTGTTATTGTGAACAATGCTGCAATGAACATGGGTGTGCATATGTGTATTCATGTGACAGCTCTTATTTCTCTAGGATATATTCCTAGGAGTGGGATTGCTGGATCATATGGTATTTCTATATCTAGCTTTCTAAGGAAGTGCCACATCGTTTTCCAGAATGATTGTATCGTTTTGCATTCCCACAGCAGTGAATAAGAGTTCTGATCTCTCCACAGCCTCTCCAACATTTGTTATTTCCGTTTTTTTTTTTTTGATTCCTGCCAGTAATGGCGGGGTGAGATGGTATCTCACTGAGGTTTTGATTTGCATTTCTCGAATGGCTAGTGATCGTGAGCATTTCCTCATGTGTCTGTTGGCCACTAAAATGTCTTCTTTGGTGAAGTGAGTGTACAATTCCTTTGCCCATTTTTTAATTGGGTTATTTGTCTTTTTCTTGTAGAGGTGTTGGATTTCCTGTAGATTTTGTATATTAGACCATTGTCTGATTTGTAATGTCTAGAAATTTTTTCGCAGTCTGTAGGTTCTCTTTTTATTCTTTTGGTGAAGTCTTTTGATGAGCTTAAGTGTTTAATTTTTAGAAGATCCCAGTTATCTAGCTTGTCTTTTGGAGTTTGTGTGTTGTTAGTTATGGTTTGTATCCTGTTAATGATGTATATTAGGGCCTGTAGCATTGATCCTATTTTTTCTTCTATGAACTTTATAGTTTTTGGCTTAATATTTAGGTTTTTGATCCATTTTGAATTAGTTTTTGTATATGGTGTATGGTAAGGGTCCTGTTTCATTTTTTTGCAGATGGACATCCAGTTTTGCCAGCACCATTTGTTAAAAAGATTGTCTGTTCCCCATTTGATAGACTTTGGGCCCTTGACCAAGTTCAAGTGATGGTAGGTGGATGAATTTACATCGGGGTTCTCATTTCTGTTCCATTGGTCAATGTGTCTGTCGTTGTACAATTACCAGGCTGTTTTGACTACTGTAGCTGTATAGTAGGTTCTGAGGTCAGGTAATGCGAGTCCTCCTACTTTATTCTCCTTCTTCAATAGTGTTTTACATATCCAGGACTTCTTCACTTTACATATAGTTTATGATTAGTTTTCCCATCTCTTTAAAGAATGTTATTGGCATTTGGATCAGGATTGCTTTGTATTTGTGAATTTCTTTGGGTAGAATTGCCATTTTCACAATGTTAAGTCTACCTATCCATGACCATGGTATGTTCTTCCGTTTATGTAGATCCCTTTGGGTTTCTTGCAGTAGTATTTTGTAGTTTCTTTGTATTGGTCTTTTATATCCCTGGTTAGACTTATTCCTAAGTATTTTGGTTTTTTAGGGGCTATTATATATGGTATTGTTTTCCCGATTTCCTTTTCATCGTTCTCTTTATTGGTGTATAGGAATCCAACTGATTTTGGTATGTTTATCTTGTATTCTATATCTCTGCTGAATCTTTCTATTAGTTATAGTAGTTATCTTGTGGAGTCTTTTGGGTTTTCTGTGTATTGTTTCATATCATCTGCAAAGAGGTACAGTTTAACTTCTTCATCACAAATTTGGATGCCCTTTATTTCTTTTTCTTGCCTTATTGCTCAAGCTAGGACTTCCAGCACAATGTTAAACAGAAGTGCTGATAAAGGGCATCCTTGTTTTTTCCTGTTCTCAAGGGGAGTGTTTTCAGGCTCTCTTCATTAGGAATGATATTGGCTATTGGTTTTGCATAGATGCCCTTTATTATGTTAGAAATTTCCCTTCTATACCTATTTTATTGAGAGTTTTTTATCAGGAATTGGTTTTGAACTTTGTTGAAAGCCTTTTCTGTGTCAATTGAGATGATCATGTGACTCTTTTCATTCCTTTTATTTATGTGGTGGGTTATGTTGATTGATTTTCTAATGATGAACCATCCTTTCATACCTGGTATGAATCCACCTTGGTCGGGTGTATTAGTTTTTTGATATGATGCTGAATCCTATTGGCTAGAATTTTGTTAAGAGTTTTTGCATCTATATTCATGAAAGAGATTGGTCTGTAATTTTCTTTCTTTGTGGCGCCTTTGCCTGGTTTTAGTATGAGGGTTATTCTGGCTTCATAGAAGGAATTCAGATATGTTGCTGAGCTTTCTATGTTCTGAAATACTTTGAGTAGTACTGCTGTAAGGCTTTTCTGAATGTTTGATAGAATTCTCTAGTGAAGCCATCTGGGCCAGGGCTTTTTTTGTTGGAATTTTTTTTCTCTTATTACCTTTCCAATCTCTTCTCTTGTTATGGGTCTGTTCAGGTTTGCAACATCACTGTTTGGTAGTTTGGGTAGGTAGTGTATTTCTAGAAATTTATCCATTTCCTCTAGGTTTTCAGATTTGTTGGAGTATAGTTGTTCATAATACTCTGTTATGATCCTTTTTATTTCAGATGGGTCTGTTGTAATGTCACCCATTTCATTTCGTATTTGGGTTATTTGCGTCCTCTCCTGTTTTTCTTTTGTAATTCTGGCCAGTGGTTTGTCAATTTTGCTGATCCTTTCAAAGAACCAACTTTTGGTTTTGTTGATTCTTTCTATTGTTTTTCTGTTCTCTATTTCATTTATTTCTGCACTGATCTTTATTATTCCCTTTCTTCTAGTGGCTGTGGGCTTTTTTTTTGCTGTTGTCTTTCTATTTGTTGGAGTTGTGTAGTTAATGTTTTGATTTTGTCCCTTTGTTGTTTTTTGATGCATGCATCTGTTGCTATAAATTATCCTCTGAGGGTTGCCTTTGCTGTGTCCCAAAGGTTTTGGTATGATGTGTTTTCATTCTCATTTGATTCTAGGAATTTTTTTATTCCATCTCTGATTTCTTCTATTACCCATTGATGTGTAAGCAGGGTATTATTTAGTTTCCATGTAGTTGATTTTTTTTCCTTGCTCTTTCTAGTGTTAATTTCTACCTTGATGGCATTGTGGTCAGAAAAGATACTTTGTATTATCTCAAAGTTTTGTAATTTGTTGAGGGTTGCTCTGTGGCCTAAGACGTGGTCTATTCTGGAGAATGTTCCATGTGCATTGGAAAAGAATGTGTACTTTGCAGCTGTTGGGTGGAGTGTTCTATATATGCCTATGAGGTCGAGTTGGCCAATTGTGCCCTTTTAGGCCTTCTGTATCTTTTTTTGAGTTTCTTTCTAGATGTTCTGTCCTTTATTGAGAGTGGTGTGTTAATGTCTCCTACTATTATTGTGGAACTGTCAGTTTATCTTTTAAGTACTGTTAGAGTTTGTTTTGTGTATTTTGGAGCCCTGTCATTGGGTACATAGATGTTTATTATTGTTATGTCTTCATGCTGGATTGTCCCTTTAATCATGATATAGTGCCCTTCTTTGTGTTTTATGGTTTATTTTGTTTCAAAATCTATTTTATCTGAGATTAGTATTGCCGCTCTTGCTCTTTTTGGTAGCTGTTTGCTTGATATATTTTTCCATGTTTGATTTTTAATAAATTTGCATCTCTGTTTCTAAAGCATGTCTCTTGTATACAGCATATTGATGGATTCTTTTTTTTTTTTATCCATTCTGTCACTCTCTGTGTCTGTATGGGTGCATTTAGGCCTTTTACATTCAGTGTAATTATTGATAGGTGTTAGTTTATTGCTGTCATTTTGTAGTGCTTTTTTGTGGTGCTGACATTTCATTTGTTCCTCTTACTCTTGTGTGCTGAATTCCTTTTGTTTTTGGATTTTTTTTCATTTGTTTTTGTAGATTTTGTTTTTACTGAGACTTTATGTTTTTCTTCTTTATTTTGATGAGTATGTTTGTTAACTTTCTTTGTGGTTACCGTGAAATTTACCGTTATCTTCCTAGGTTTGAACCAGTCTATTGTTACTTCGTATCGCCTTGCCTTCCTCTCCATTAGAAGGTTCTATACCTACACCGTTTATTTCCTCTTTTATTGTTCTGATGTTGTTGTCATTTACAGATTAACCTCTCTGGTTCCCTGTTGTAATTCTTTTGGTTCTTGATAGTCCTTGAGAGTTCATTTCCTATTTTGGTATCTGGCTACTACGATCTTGCATCCTAGATTCAGCCTGTGGTCTGATGTTGTTTGTTCTCAGACAGAAGGACTCCCTTTAACAATTCTTGTAAGTTTGGTTTGGTTTTTACAAAGTCCCTAAATTTCTGTTTATCTAGAAATATCCTAATTTCACCATCATATTTGAATGAGAGTTTTGTAGGCTATATTATTCTTGGCTGGCAATTTTTTTCTTTCAAGGCTTTATGTATATAATTCTATTGCCTTCTTGCCTGCATGGTTTCTGCCAAGTAATCCTAGCTCAGTCTTATTGTTTCTTCTCTGTATGTGAATTTTACTTTTGCTTGAGCTGCTTTCAAGATCCTTTCTTTGTTTTTGGTTTTAGAGAGTGTGATTATGACATGCTTTGGTGATTTTCCTTTGCAGACTATCCTATACGGGGTTCGTTGAGCTTCTTGGATGGTCAGCTTTTCATCTTTCATGATGTTGGGGAAGTTTTCCCTCAGCAGTTCTTCAATGATCCTCCCTATGTTTTCTGTTTTCTCCCCATGTTCTGGAACTCCGATCTCTCCTAAATTTTTGCTTTTAATTAAAATAATTCTCCGGGTTTCTTCATTTTTCTTTGTTCTTTTTTCTGATTTTTCATAAAACAGATTTGTATCTATGTGTATGTCTTCAATTTCATTGATGCTGTCTTCCATCGTTTCCAACTTGCTCCTCAGCTCTTCTACGAGACTGTGCATTTATGAAATCTAGTTTATCTTTTGCATTTCTAATTGTTGTTTTTGTATGGTTTCTACTTGTGAATTTATTTTAGCATTTTGTTACAGTATTATTTTGCTGAATTCTTCCATTTTTTGTTTGTATTTTCAATGAATTTGTCTGCCTTTTCCATGAATTTGTCTATTTTTTCATTTTGTCTGCTTTGTCCTTCAACTCTTGGATAGCTATGAATATTAGAGATTTGAATTCCCTATCAGGTGGTTCTAGTGCCTTT
This sequence comes from Trichechus manatus latirostris, assembly GCF_000243295.1. NCBI lineage: Eukaryota > Metazoa > Chordata > Mammalia > Sirenia > Trichechidae > Trichechus > Trichechus manatus. The sequence goes on from NW_004443987.1 coordinate 2,269,955, forward strand.
TCTTCCACTGGGAAGTCATCTGATGTTTTATTTTGGATGCCTACTGGAACCATCCTGTCCTGTTTTTGTATATGTTTTGATATTGTCTGCTGTGTTTGGGACACTCAGTAGTTATTTTCCTCATTTATTGATGTAAATTTGTTTCATCCTGCTTTTTTGTTTTATTTGGGTATTTCTGAGCAAGTGGGCTGTGTGTTCTTTGTTGCTTCTACTCATCTGTGGGAATGATACTTTTCACCTCCTTGTTCAATGAGCAGGGTGAATCTTTCTGCTGTGGTGCAGCAGGGCATGTCCAGCTGAAGGGGAGTTGCTGGGATAGGTTGTTTGTGGCATGTACTAGGGCCAAAAGGGTGGACCTGGAATTAGTGCAGGGCAGGTTCAGGTAGGTGTGCCTGTGCTGCTCGGGGGTGTGATGTTCAGCACATGTTGCACGTAGGCAGGAAGGAGGCGGCGATTGTGATATGTGTAGGTTAGATAGGTATGGGAAGGAGGAGAGAGAAACAGGAACCAAAAACAAACAAACAAACAAAAAGAGTGCTAGTTGGGATTGCATTTGGGTTGGAGAGATGAGAAACTGAGAAATGGAGAAAAACAAAAAGAGAAAGAAAAACGGTAAAAAAAAAAAATAGAAATTAGGATAAAAAGAAAAGAAAAACCCCCAGGGTCCCACCAGTGCAGCTGCAAAGGCTGGAGAAGTGGCTTCAAGGCCTCAAAGTACTGTCTAGTTAGAAGGGGCAGAGTTATCACACAACTCCAGGTATTTAGGAAACAGGAAGACACGATAAGTATAGAGAGATGAGAAAGTGATAAATGGAGAAAGGCAAAAAGGAAAAAAGAGAGAAAAGGAAAAAAAAAATAGAAAAAAACAAATGCTCCCAGGGATCCCACTGTGCAGCTGTGCAGACTGGGGAAATAGCTCCCAAGCCGTGCAGTACAGCCTTGCTAGAAGGGGCTCCCAAGGTGGGAATAGAGAAAGAAATCAAAGAAACAAACAAAACAAAGGAGAACAAATCAAAACAAACAAAAAACAAAATCCAGAGGGATCCCACCAGCCTGATGGCGTGGTCAGGAAGCAGTTCCATAGTTGACAGTGTTTCACAGGCTTTTAGGAAGAAGCAACAATGGCACACTGAGCAAGGTATTTGAGAGAAAGGAGAGGGAGGTGCTGAGAGGTATGGAAGAAACCAAATGAAACAGGAAAAGAAAAACCAGCAAAAAACAAATGACACTCAAGGAGCTGGCCAGTGTGGGTGGGTGAAATCTAAGTGGCACAGGGCTGAAGCCAGTGCCTCGCAGCCAAGAGACTGTGGCCGCAGGAAGCAGAGGAGGTCAAGTGTGGGTGAAGAAGCATGTGGGGTGAGAAAGCATGTATCACTGGTTACTGGTTGTTCTGTCTACTGCTGGAAGCTCCGTGAAGCTGTTTTCCTGTACTCCCTGTTCGCCAATCTCTGTCAGGAGTCCAAGATGGCAAATCCATGCTGTGTTAGCTGATACGGGACCTCCACTTGTAACTGTTCTTGCTCTCTCTTCTCTGTTAGTTTCTTTTTCCATTCGGTGCTTGACTGAGTTCTTTATCTCTTCATTTGATGCTTAAGGTTCCAGGATTGACATTGTCTCTGTTTGACTTAGTTTTTCAGGTCTTTGCTGTGGAGGGACGGTGTGATGCTTCTGTCTATAGTGCCATGTTGCCCAAAAGTTGCACATCTGATATCTTTGTATGGATGTTACCATGTTAATCACCTCAATAGCTCTATGAGATAGGCAAATGTTAGATAATTCTTGCAGTTACTTCCATGTGTAATCTCTTTCCTTCATTTTCAGGTTCAGAATGTCCCTAGCTGGGTCACACTGGTATTTACCCTAATTAATCAGAATCAACTCCACAGCAATGGTTTGTGTGTGTGTGTGTGTGTGTGTGCGTGTGTGTGTCTGTGTGTGGTTATACACCATGTAGCCAAGATTTGAGGATAAACATTCTCTGTGTAATTTATCTAGATGTCCCCATGCTTCATTTTAGGGTCCCAGGTTTTCTCTACCAGGGCTGTAACCTAAGCATAACAGACCTTCCTTATCTGAGTATTTCTGGAGCTCTGTGACTCTGACTATAAGATCCCGTATGTACTCTTTAGCTGGGTTTGCTCTTTCACTGTTGGAAATAAGGGCCTCTATGCAATCTACTGTTTTAGTCGTCTTGTGCTGCTATAGCAGAAATACCACAAGTGGATGGCTTTAACAAAGAGAAGTTTATTCTGTCACCGTCCAGTAGGCTACAAGTCCAAATTCAGGGCATCAGCTCCAGGAGAAGGCTTTCTCTCTCTGTCAGCTCTGGAGAAAGGTCTTTGTGATGCATCAGTCTCCCCTTGGTCTGGGAGCATCTCAGCCCAGGAACCTCAGGTCCAAAGGACACTCTGCTTCTGGCACTGCTTTCTTTGTGGTATGAGGTCCCCATGTTGCTCTGTTCTCTGCTCTCTTTTATATCTCAAAAGAGATTGGCTTAAGACACTATCCAATCTTGTATACCTCATCAGTATAACTGCCACTAATCCATTTTATTAGATCATAGTGATTGAATTTACAACACATAAGGAAATCACGTCAGATTACTAAATGGTACACAATTATACAATACTGGGAATCATGACCCAGCCAAGTTGACAGATATTTTTGGGGTACACAATTCAATCCATGACATCTACCAAAGAGGTTCTGTGGCTCTCATGCTTGGCCTTTAACTCTTTGTTTACAGCCCTCAATTTTGCGTTATACCTCTGCAGGTCATCCATATAGTGTAGCAATAACCACTCTATTGTCCTTGTAGGCGTATCCTTCCCATATCTTTCAAAAGCCTGAGTCTTTGTTCCTGCAAGGACATTCGCTTCTACTGAGACATTTACTCCGGTAACCACCAGTGTAATTTATCAATTGGGCCACCTTGTGCCAAGGACTAGCTATACCCCACATAATACTCAGAATAGCATCCTCTTTGTCCACCTGGTGATGAGTGAGCCAGTCTCTAAATCCAATCTTACTGCCTATTTTATTGGACCCTTCCTGGCACTAATTTTGTTAGTTAGAGTTCTCTTATAAGACATCAAGATAAGATTAGGTGTGTAATGGATTTATTACCATAAATGCCTTTGAAGGATCAAGGGAAGGGAGCTGGATGAGACTGAGATAGCCTGCAGACCATGATGCAGTTCAGATACCTGTGAAGGAGAGAAGAAAGAAAGGATGATTGGGTACTAAGACTGCAACGCAGTTCAAGAGAGTTTTGGCCAGGTCTATATGAAATCCCTGAGCTTACGTCCATTGGAGGAGTCCTGCATCTCGAAGTAATGGACCTGATTTTGTACTCATACTGTACTCAGTCATTGGCTGGTGTCAGTCCATAGGAAGTGTGAACTCAATACAAACATGGAGATAGATCTAGAGGAGCAGTAGCTGCAACCATCAGCCAATTTTGTACCTGTAGCAGGAGATCTGAACAGTGCATTTTCATGGCCACCACAAGAAGTAAATCTAACCATGTGGATTAACATAAATTATGCAAGTTTTCTTATTGTTTTATAAAACAATTTCTCCTTGGCATTTTTTTAAACCAATCCTCCCCAAACTTACTAGTTTCCTCCCTAATTTCATTTGAATTGACTTACTTTTTTTTTCCCAGTGCTAGGGTATACATACAGAATTACTCTAGTTTGCAAGATGTATTTTGTGTTTTTCAGTGTAAGATTTAAGACAATGAAATGTTTGCAGGACCCAGTAGTTTCTGACCTTAACCTGGCTATTCTCCTTGTAAAAGCAATCGATTCCTTGGTAACCAAGCCGACTGAGTGAGAGAATAGAGATGGCTCAATTTATCTCCTCTCTACAACTCAAAAAATAACATAGAGTTCATGCCCAATTGCTGATGGGTCAGTTTTGTCATTTTCACATCACATTGGTATCCACCTACACTTGCATGGATGAATAGCTAAGTGATGATGATGCAAGTCTAATGGCATTTTACTTTACGAAAGGCAAGAAATACCAGCATATATGGTTCCCATGGGGACCTCACCTCTGTCCCTTTGTGCTACTCTAATGATTAGAAAATAGCAGATAAATCAGCAATAATTGTTACTGTAGCTAAGTAGTACTGAAGGCCTATAGGGACAATGGATGGCACAAATATGTTAGGATCCATATTTAGAAGTTGTTTTAAAAAGTCTTAATTCTGATCCATTTATGACCTGAACAAGGCTTTTTAGGTGCATATACACTGTAGGCTAATTTGTAGGCTTTGGGCTTTGATGCCTTACATGCTGTTATGGTACCATGGAGCACATGGCAGCTTCACATGACTGCTCAAATAATTTTCAGTGATTACATCAGTAAGTCTCCAACCCTAGGTACCATGGCATTATCCTGATATCTTTTAGTGGCTTTTGTTATAAATTGGCTAAATAGAACATAAGCTTGATGAGATAGGATAAATTGTTCAAGAGCAAATGTTTCTATTCAAGTTGTATGTCTTTTCAACTCTGGATCCTGATGTTTGGTGTTGAGCTGTTGATATTGTTAGGTGCCGTCAAGTTGGTTCTGATTCACAGAGACCCTAGGTACAACAGAATGAAATATTGCCCAGTCCTGCACCATCCTCACAACCATTGTTATGTTTGAGCCTATCATTGCAGCCACTGTGTCAATCCATCTCATCGAGGGTCTTCTTCTTCTTCACTGACCCTCTACTTTACAAAGTATGATGTCCTTCTCCAGGGACCGGTTCCTCCTGATAACATGTCCAAAATACATAAGACAAAGTCTCGCCATTCTCCCTTCCAAGGTGCACTCTGGCTATACTTCTTCCAAGACAGACTTGTTTGTTCTTCTGGAAGTCCATGGTATATTCAATATTCTTTGCCAAAACCATAATTCAAAGTCATCAGTTCTTCTTTGGTTCCCTTATTCATTGTCCAACTTTCACATGCGTATGAAGCAATTGAAAACACCATGGCTTGGGTCAGGTGCACCATAGTCTTTAAAGTGACATATATGCTTTTTAAGACTTTAAAGAGGTCTTTTGCAGCAGATTTGCCCAACTCAATGTATCGTTTGATTTCTTAACTGCTTCCATGGGCACTGATTGTGGATCCAAGTAAAATGAAATCCTTGACAACTTCAATCTTTTCTCCGTTGGTCATGATGCTGCTTATTGGTCCTGTTTTGAGGATTTTTATTTTCTTTATGTTGAGGTGTAATCCATACTGAAGGCTGTGGTCTTTGATCTTCATCAGGAAGTGCTTCAAGTCCTCTTCATTTTCAGCAAGCAAGGTTGTGTCATCTGCATAACGCAGGTTGTTAATGAGTCTTCCTCCAATCCTGATGCTGCATTCTTCTTCATATAGTCCAGCTTCTCAGATTACTTGATCAGCATACAGGTTGAATAAGTATGGTGAAAGGTGTTGGGTAGTCATTCTCAATTTTTGTTTGGATGACTATTATCCATTGTACGTATTGGCATTTGCGGGTAGGATGAATAAACTCTACTTTGGACCAGCTCTAAATGTGGGGAGTTCTTCAGGTAAAATTTCCTGGGGTTAAACAGCTGCCTGCCTTTCTAATGCATCCCAGAATTCTTCCACATTAGTGTTCCTTTTCTGGCCTCAGTAACAATGGTATGATGTTGAAGGACACTGTGAAAATGCATATGTTACTTGGAATAGTTAGAAGTGCCTTCACTTTTAACCTTCTAGTGTAACTGGGTGAATATTCTTGTGAGCATTAATATTTGAAACCTCACCTGCCTTGAAGTCACATAACAGTATAATCTACAGTATAACCTCATTGTTTTAAAGTGGGGGAGTGTCTTGAATTTTTTAGCTCTGTTTAAGGCTATAATAATTGTTGAATCCATGGTAAGGGAGAAGGAATGTGGCAACCCTGGGGGTGATTTAAAGACAGTTCCATCAAGGAGGTACTATTTAATGCATTGTCATTACTATATACTAATGAGTTATCAGGTACCATTACTATTACCACCATACACTAAACTGATTTTTTCAGCCCAGACAGCTAATGTGACTCTAGTTATTACCAGGCAGTAATGCTGCAACAGGGAGAATGTAACTAATGACATATTATAATAAATTCAGGGTGAAATTATGTTTGTGAGCACCTGTGTGTTCCTTTAGCTATGTTCCATATGTACCACATACTCTGCCTAGCTCAACCCTTCTGGCTCTGCAGGGCACAGCCAAACCTCTCAGATACCACAGCCAACAGCCTTCATAATAATCCAGTACCCTCTGTTCTGCAGAGCAGCTCAGGGTTTTCAAAGCACATTCATACCAGTTATCTCATTTAATGCTGTCCACAACTTCGTGAGGTATGTAAAACTATGAAGTTTGTAAAATTGAGAAAACTAAGGCTCAAAAGATTAAATGATGAGTCTAAGGTCACCCAGTTTGTAAGATGTAGATCTGGGATTATAAACCCAATCTTGTAATCCCTCTGATTTTCTTCTGGGCGGTATGCAGAGTGAAATGATTGAGTGAGGTCTTATAGGGGAAAATACCTCTGGATACATTTGTGTCTATGCACACCAGAGGTCCATGGGATTGAGCTGAGGTAGTCTCTTCACCTGAGACTAAAACCTGATGAACCCTGCGGCTTACTGTATGTTATTATTCAACACTAAGGTTTTATGGGGTCCTTTTTGTTGGTGTGTATTTTCAAAACATATTTTTTTTTCTTTTAATGTTTCAGCTTCTTTTTATCACCTAACTTCATTTGGATCAAAAGAATACAATAATGATTATATTGATCTGTGAGATTTTTCATTTCTTTAATTTTTTTTTTTTAGCATCAAACTCATTTATTATTAAAGGGTCAGGTTCAAACTCCTATAGAGACATCATTTTGTGAGGAGCCATATATATATTCTGAATATATAACTCATCTTTGTTATGCTTTACACAGACTTTACCAGTACCGTGTAAAGCGTATTTATTGATAAAGTTAAGAAGAAATTTTAACTTTTTTAAAAACAGAAACATAACTTTCCTCACTATCTCATCTTTAATATCTTTGGGTTCTTTTAAAACTCAAAGTGCTTGAAAGTCATTAGATAATCAATTTTCCTAGCATTTCTTGGCTACAGGTAGGAAGATAATTGCAAGACAATGAAAGAGGTGAAGCAGCTGGAAGTTAAGTATTTTTATCTCCAATTACCTATAATCTAAACCTCTAACACTCCCCATTCCACCACCAAGTATTTGCTCTAAGCAATTCCCTTTCAGTTTAGTACTCTTCAAGGCAGCAAGGATTTATGTGATCATCTTTTTTGGACCTAGTACTGTGATGAGCTTAGGACATTTCCAAATGTGATTTCTTTGCAACTCTTTTTAATAACCTCAAGTCTCTCATGACCCTCCCACAAAGCTGCCTCACTGCTCTCTATAATAGATTGCATTATTATTCCTTCTATTTTGTGACATAATTATTGGTGTAACTATAATTTATCTTACTAGACTGTGAGCTCCTTGAAAGTAGGGACTGCATCTTACTCATTCTTGTGTCCTTACTATTGCCTAAAACTATACTGGACTCGTAAAAATGAGGACTTATTAAATATTAGTTGAATGAATAAATGGGGGTGGGAAAGTTAGTATTAGGTGCTTGTGAATTAAATTGAAAGCACTTAGTGTTTCTTTGTTTATATCTTTCATAACTACCAACTTCCCCTAGAACAGACATTATCCTTTCAGATTCTCATGGATTTTTGTTTTCCACATGTGTTCAATCTAATTGTTGATATTTACGGATCTTGTTTCTATGCTTTGTTTCAGTTATGATTTTAATAAAACATTTTTATATTATGGTACAACTACTCATTTTTTTAAATCTCTGAGTTCTTGAAATTCCACTTGTGAAAGTTAGCACAACATGACCAAGGCAAAGGAAGACACTGAGAGGTACGCAAGAGTAAAAGGCAGCAACGGTAAATATTATTACATACACACTCCTGCAATAATAGTAATAACAAACAATAATTTATGAGTGGCTACATAGGTAGATATGTAAGCTGAACAAGTGTGGGATGGCGTATGGGAGTATACCAACTTGCATATATAGGTTTGGCAGAGGATATTTCCACATATGCACTTGTACATGCTGCAAATATATTCACGTATATAATAGAGCGCACAGTGGGCACAGTTATCAAAACTTCTTAGCCATAACCAAACACCTTGAGGGACTGAGTCACTGGGCTTAAGGGTTTAGGACTATAGTCTCAGGGGACATATAAATCAATTGGCATAACCCTTTCAAGACCCATGGAACATACAATACCCTGATTTTAATGCATTTAGCCTCAAGGTGGGAGCCCTTTGAAATGCGTAAAACTCAAAAATCCTGAGTAGGAGCCTCATTTTTGTGTAGATTGAGAATTGTCTTAGGTGATGCTTCCTGGAAGTATGAATTTTCTAAACTTTTGACAGAAATTCAAGCCGGATTCAAAAGAGGACATGGAATGAGGTATATCATTGCTGATGTTGGATGGATCTTGGCTGAGACAGAATACCAGAAAGATGTTTACCTGTGCTTTACTGACTATGCGAAGACATTTGACTGTGTGGATTGTGACAAATTATGGACAACATTTCAAAGGATGAGAATTCCAGAACACTTAATTGTGCTCGTGAGGAACCTGTACATAGACCAAGAGGCAGTTGTTTGAACAGAACAAGGGGTTACTGCATGGTTTAAAGTCAAGAAAGTGTGTGCCAGGACTGTATCCTTTCACCACATTTATTCAATCTGTATGCTGAGCAACTAATCTGAGAAGCTGGACTATATGAAGAAGAACATGGCATCAGGATTGGAGGAAGACTCATTAACAATCTGCCTTATGCAAATGACACAACCTTGCTTGCTGAAAGTGAAGAGGACTTTAAGCACTTCCTGATGAAGATCAAAGACCTCAGCCTTCAGTATGGATTACATCTCAACATAAAGAAAACAAAAATCCTCACAACTGATTTTTGTGTCACAATAAGCAACATCTTGATAAATGGAGAAAATATTGACATTATCAAGGATTTCATTTTACTTGGATCCACAATCAATGCCCATGGATGCAGCAGTCAAGAAATCAAATGATGTATTGCACTGGGCAAATCTGCTGGAAAAGACCTCTTTAAAGTGTGAAAAGCAAAGATGTCACTTTGAGGACTAAGGTGTGCTTGACCCAAGCCATGGTATTTTCAATCACCTCATATGCATATGAAAGCCGAACAATGAATAAGGAAGGCTGAAGAAGAATTGACGCCTTTGAATTATGGTTTTGGCCAAGAATATTGAATATACCATGGACTGCCAGAAGAATGAACAAATCTGTCTTAGAAGAAGTACACTCGTAATGCTCATTAGAAGCAAGGATGGCGAGACTTCATCTCACATACTTTGAGCATGTTATCAGGAGGGACTAATCCCTGGAGACGGACTTCATGCTTGGTGAAGTGGAGGGTCAGCAGAAAAGAGGAAGACCCTCAAGCAGATCGATTGACACAGTTGCTGCAACAATGGGCTTAAGCATAACAATGATTGTGAGGATGTCACAGGACCAGGCAGTGTTTTGTTCAGTTGTACATAGGGTCGCTATGAGTCAGAATTGACTCGACGTCACCTAATAACAACAAGGATTAATTAGAAGCCATTGTACAAATCCAGGCAACAGATGACACGGGCTTAAACTAAGATATTTTCTACAGAGAAGCAGATGACTCTTAGACGTCAGGATAAGAAAAACCATAGCAATTTGAGGAACTCAAAGAAGTCCAGTAAGGCTGGGTAGTTGACTGTTAAATGGGTTGTATTGAAAAACAGGGAGAACAGATACCTAGGCATAAGGCCGTGTAAGTCATATTAAGCAGTTTGGATTTAACCTTAGGGCCATATGAAGCTACTGAAAGGCTTAAAGCAGGGGAGAAAGTAAGAGTAGAATTTGGAATAGGGAAGGTAAATGGATGGTAGAAAATAATATAAAATAGCTAGAAATGGTGCCAAAACATTATTTTAAGGAATTAACTTAGTTGTGGCCCCCTGAACATTCTACTAGAAGTGCTTTTTTTCCTTCCCACTTCACATGTCTAAATTGGTGAGGTCCAATATTCCAAGCATGTTCAGATTCTCACAAGAGGGGAAGGTGAGTACAAATTTGATTGTTACATTTTATTCAGTGAAGATAAAACAAGGGATGCCAGGCAGATATATTTGTCTACAATGGGTTTACTTTATCTCAGATAAGAATGGAATGGGCTGGTGTGCATTATTAGTATAGAGGGGATGCCATCCACATAAAATACTCTTTTGTGGCTTGAATCTCCATTCTTTTTTTAAGCTTCATGCACTTTCATTTCTTTATACTTTTTGCTACCAAGGGAGCTAGAGTTGATACAAACTGAGGGAAGACAAGTGGACTATTAAACCTATTCTTTTCCGATAACCAAAGAGGCTTTTAGACAGATTTCCCACATTGTCAGTGGAGCTGTTTCAGGCCGACTTTCTCCAACCTGGAGGGCTCCCTTCTCCTTTGTGCTGAGGAGTAAATTGCTAATCCATGTTTCTTTGGGGGACAGGGTGAGATTGCACTTTTACTCATCTCTTCTTCCAGCTTCTTTCATGTCTCAGCCAGGGCTGAGGAGAAACCTCAACCAGTGAACTAGCCCTTCTGCCTTCAATGAAGCACCAGACTGGTTTTACCTAACGTTAGAGTTTCTGGTTTCTCTTTCTCTTGATGTAATTCAAGTGGCTTGCTGGCAAGCGTCTTTGTCCAAAGTATCTACCCCACTAGCTCTCTCTGGGGCTTATAATCTCAGCATTAATAACTTCTTGAGGTTCAAATGCCAATGTGATCTGGAATGGTTAAGCTCTTAAATTATTATCGGCACTTTAGCAGGGAATTAGTTTATACCTTTATTTCTGGGGCTCTCAGAAAAATGGCATGGAGTGCAGGTAAGTTTTAACAGGAAGAAAAAGTTAGGAAGAATTCGGAGCGGGTGTTGCTGCCAGGAAGAGCAAACAGATGGGATGGGGCAATGCAGGGACAGAGGCAACAACAGAAGAGCACTGTACATCCCAAAAGAGAGAAAGTTACTGTAAATGGGGAGTAGCAAGGTAGTGCAAACATACCTCAAATTTTTAAACACCGTTTCATAGATCCTGGCCATGCTGCAGAAGTGGTTTCAGAGCCAGTTAGAAACCCATTCAAAAGAAAGAAATTCCTCTTGGTTAACTATTCTGTGACCAGATGTGGGCTGGGGCTGCTTGGAGACTCTCATTCACCACATCTGCAAGTCAGTGACACTGTCTAGTGCCACCTAGCTTAGTTTACTTCTAATGTTAACATGTTTTCTTTCTTTGGCAAAATTGGCCAAGAAGGCTAAAAAAAAGGGTTACTTTAGTTAATCATTGGCCAACTGTGTTTTGTTCCTCCCCTCAGAACTTACCATACAACCCCAGTGCCACTTACTACCAGGTTTTCAGCAGGATTGGTAGACATTTACAGTCACATATAGCTACCAGAGGCCTTTCTGGTTACTTAGACAGAAAGGCAGCATGGCACAAGAATTGCTAGTAAGGGCTTTGGAGTCAGACAGGCATGGATTAACGTCTTGACTCTGCAGCTTACTATCACGGTAATCTTGACAAGTCATTTAACCTCTCTGTTTCCTAACTTGTAAAGTTATTGTGAAAATAAAATGAGATTATGTATGTAGAATCACAGTGCTTGGTACATTGTAGTCACTTAAAAATGTTATTTGTTTTTTATTATTATCTCTCACCCAAAAACTTAAGCACAGAATTTACATTACTTGTAATTTTAACATCTCTTTGTATATCAGGCAGTTCCCTTTCTTCTCTTTCTCTCTTTCCCCAGTAGTATAGTTAGTGAAAAGGAGAAGCTTGAATATGTTTGGAAAGAGATAGTATAAGCCGCTGCATCATTGTCCTCCACTCCAACCCTAAGCCTGAGTCTTTGATGGCAAGGGAGATCGGGCTTAGTCATCATTATAAATAGCTAACTATTATCTCTTCTTTTTAATTTGTCCAAAACCTTCAGTACTGGCTGCTCTGCACTGACCAACACAAGTATCCACATTCCTGACACTATCTTCAGATGCTTTAAGGTGGAGACTCGGCAATTGCAGAAATTGATCCATTGCCATAACCCTATTCCTCTTCAAGGTCATCTTCTCTATCTTACCCTGTCCAGGGAAAAGTTGCCACTGACAGTCACATCTTAGCATTTTAAACCTTATAACCTCTGAGAAGCTATCCGCTTTAGTTCTTGTCTCCAGAGATATTATGTGAGAGAGAAATACAAAGTAATTTATTTGTAACTTCTGAGTGCTCCACACTCCTTCCTGGTTCTGGTGGGGGACATTGCTCCCAGAGTGCATTTTCAAGGCTTGTTCCTTAGCTGAATAGTCCCAAGACTGTTCTTTCTCTAATGTATTCAGCAGAGGATTTTTTTTCTTTTGTTAACTGTATGGATAGATTTATCTTCCATCCCTTGTCTGCTCTTCTTACCTCTGGGGGTGCAGTGAGGGTTAGTTTATATTTTGTAAAACTCTCTGAGCTCCTTGGATGAAAGACATACAGAAAATAAGTAAGTCATGCTAACTGGGTGGAATGGATCTCAAACGATGCCCCAAGACTCTGTTTCTCCAGTCCAATATGGTGCGTTGTTTATCATATATACAATTCAGGAAATCTGTTTGGAGGGAAATAAGCAGAATTTACAGTTCTAAAAGGCAATATACAAAGTCAGAGGGAAATGTCAAGGGAGTTAACCAATAGCTAAGCAGACAGTCATCCTGATACACAAAGAAACAAACAGGATTGTAGTGCAGGATGATGCAAATGAGTTTTTTTTTAAAGGATGCATTTTGCACATATAAGGAAACACAAATTTGTATTATTCCTCAGCGTTATGTTCCAAACACAGTCTATAGACTCAGGGATCTCTATTTTAATGATAGTATGGTTCGTAGATGACATGTGGAAGATATGAAATAGATGTGAGAGAAAATAAAAGAGGTTTAAGGGGTTTGAGTCACATTGAATAAAAAGTTGAAATTTTTACTTTTGAGCTAGTGTCTTGGCATGTGAGCTCCTAAAGGGCAGCACACAAATGTCTTTCGCTCAGTGCCCAAGGCGCATATGATAATGATTCCTCTCAGCTGTGGTGTTTATACTGCAAGAGAATTGCAGATGTGTGAGAAAAGATTTTGTTCAACATCCTTGTATTTTTGGATGCTCCCATTCTCTTTCCTATGTACCCAATGCCCTCCTTCCCATTCTTTAGCTACTTTGATCATCCCAAGTAACCTGCCAAAATCCAAAAATTTCTTGCCTGCTCCTGCCTCCCTACGCATTAAAACTTAGCAACCAACAGTCACATTTACTCTGCAGGTAATTTGTTTTCCTTCTGAGAGTATACATTTATATTTGAAGTGGGGTCTTCAGTTATTAAAGCCAATGGGGAGACAGACAGTTGAGATTCTAGGAATTGTACTAGGGTTAGTGGAGAAGAGATTTTTTTTGTGGAGAGTTAAGGGAGTATTTTTGGTATTTTTCATTTAACATCCTGAAGTTATCTAGTGAATTTTCATCCATTATTCACAGTTAGGGCAGCCATAACTTTAAATAATATGTACACAGGCATTTCTGGGATAGCCTGATAGAACAGTGAGAGAAGTCTTGCTTTGGTCTTCTGGAGGATGGTGGCTATGATCATAGCTCTATATTGCTGCCAAGCCGTCCCACCCTAGAGAAGAAAGGTTTGTGTAAAATATTTTCTTCAGAATTTGAGATATATAGGTAGGCTTAGATCAGATATATATCTTAGAGAGATATAGGGAAAAGGGAGAAATGCCTGATAAAAAGGAAATACAGTGAAACAATTATTTTCCTTAGGTTGCATAATAGTCAATATACTTTCAGTTGTGGTAACAGATAAGAACTTGGGCTAGGTTAGTGGATCTTTGTTGTATGGAATTGGGGGCAAGGGTGGTGGGCGTAAATGAAAGGATCCCAGACTAACTTTATGATTTTCATTGGAAAATATAGAGTTAATTATGGAACAAGGAAATTATAGATCAGAAATGGGAGAAGGTAGGAGAGTGAAAGACAAGAGTTAACATGGGCTGGATATGACTTGGAGTATTGGAGGGAAGGGAACGATACTGGGATTAGCTACTATCTCTGCGATGAGATAGGTGAATGAGGTAGATTTTAAAGATCTTTTGCTGCGTGTCATCATTGGAACCATTTTTTGGCATTTTCCGAAATACCTCAGTAAATGTTTTAATAGTTTTGAATTCTTTTTCTGTATGTTTATTTTGCATTTTGGGGGGATGAAACATAGAGTTGAGATTGAGCCAGGTAGTGGCTTAGCTTTATATGGATTATGCAAAGATACAGAATTGTCTCATGGAACCCAAGGGCAGAAAAGCATCTGGGCCTCAAGAAGAAACTGGAATCAGGAGGCAGAAAGCTGTCATAAATGCAGGTAGTACTGTCAATTATTTGTTTCTCTGTTTCATTTTTCTCTTACTCTGAAGACTAGCTTTCTTTGTTTCTATGTCTATAGAAACTTGGCCAGATATGGTTACCCTACAGCTCTCAAATTTAGAACTGCATAAGAGACTGACTTGCCGTTTCTAAATCCTAGACGTAAATTTCCAGAAGAGAAAATTTGATCAACCCAGCTTTGGTCATGTGCCTGTCTCTTGCTACACATCTGTAACTCAGGGTAGGGTGGTGGCACATGATGAAAATATGATTGCCAGAGGGGCCCATACGTGTGGATACAAAGCGAATTTGTAAATCATAGGGCAATTAATATTAATAACTGGTAAGGCACAACAAATGTTATCCACTACAAATGGGAAGGTTTTATTTTGCTGTTTTTTTTTTTTTTTATTTGTTTGTTTTTGGTATAGGAATTAACCAATGTAAAGAGTTTGGAAAGTGATCTTTAAAGTGATGGAAAAACAGACAGTGGGATTTATTTTTGGAAGAGAAGACATGGTAATGGTGCCTAGCAGTAGTAATAATAGAGTTATAGTGAGTGAGAGAGAGAATGTGAGTGTGTGTGTGTGTGAGCACGCACATGTGCATATTACCTGCTTTGGACGCATTAGGCTTTCTGAATTGGAGGAATGAGGTCTTTAATAAATTCTGGAAAGTTCTCAGTTATTATCTCTGCAGATATTGCCTCTCCATCATTCTCTAATTTTTACCTTTGGAAGTACAATTAGCCGTATATTGACTTTTTCCACTCTATCCTCCATGTATCTTAACCTTTCTTTCATTTTTTTCCATCTCTTTATCATTATGTTCTGAATTTTTGCTCATTTCTTCATATCTTTCATTTCACTAAATTCTCCCAACCTGATATTACTTTATATTGGAATTTTGACTTGGGACTTTTCAGGCTACACTCATAATGTGAATCCTTGTAAGTATGGGAATTTGTTTAAGAACAATAAGGAAAACTTCCTTTTTGTTCTCTTCACTCAGTGCCAGGACTGAGATGGTCAAGTCTCTTTCTGTGCAGTTGTTTTTCTAGCTCAGACACTGAGGATATCGCCTTTCCAGCATTCTGTCTTTATATGGGATCTCCTGTTTAACCTCCCCTTGCTTCATATTCTTCAGGTTTTGTCTCTTGTATATGGCTCATTAAAACCCAGGCGCTAACTACTAGGGATTGGCAGATGTTCTCAGAGCAAACATCAATTCTATTGTGCTTTTAGTCCTGTGTTATTACACTTTTTTCTTCATTTCTGACTCATCCATTGATTCTCTCATTTTACCACAAGTGCAGCCATGCTTTAAAAATGATATTTGAAAAGGATATCTAAAGATATTTTATGGAGTCCCTGGGTGGGGCAAATGGATAAGCACTAAACTACTAGCTGAAAGGTTCTGAGTTTGAACCCACACAGAAGCACCTCAGAAGACAGGCCCCTGGCAATCTGCTTCTGAAGGGTCACAGCCTTGAGAACCCTATGGAGCAGTTCTACTCTGCACATATGGGGTCACCATGAGTTGGACTCCATTTGACGGCATCCACCACCACCACCACCAATAATATTTTAATTGCATTTTTAGGTGTTCTGTGCAAGGAGGTGTTTCTTTGAATATCTAGTCCACAGTATTGCCAAAAAATATAGAGTTTATGTTTGTAACATGCTAGGCTAGATCAGTTCTTAAATATATAATATACAGTAGAAGTGGCATAGATCCTTAGGTTTGTGGTTGATAGGTTGAAGGACTCAATAGGAGAGGGGTAAAATTTTAAGAATGTTTTCGACAGAGAAATGAAGAGCAGGATAGTTCCAATGTAAAGACGTCTCTATACCATTCATAGAGGCTAGGATAAAAGACAGACAGCTGAAGGATTTTAAGCATTCAGCAGATGGTTAAATAGATAGCACTTTAGTTGTTGGGGGAGGCATTGTATTTTTTCTCCAAATGGAAAGCAAAGTAAATATTTATTTTTAAGAATTTCAATTTCAAGTGAGACATTTGCATAACACCACTAGCATCTTAATCTTTTGTAAAGCTTTTTATAAGTCATTTCAAGGACTCTGAAATAATGCTCCTTTTTATAGTTTGACTGCTGGCATTTAAAAACAGAGCTGAATGTTGCCCTTCATGGTGCAGTATGAAAAACGAAGATGGAGTCTCTTTCTTTCTCTGCTCTCAACAGTTCTGTGACTCTTAAAGCAGGAACTGTTTGAAGCTCAGACTGTGTAGTTGTGTTTGGCCATCCTCTTGTTTGACAAATGTTTTTCCCCTTTTCATTATTTTAATTTCAAAGCACATGGGAGTTAGATTTTCAAAACTTCATCTCTGTGTGTGAAGAACCAAAGTGTGTATTTAACCAGATCTTTTTCACTAAGGGAGGCTAGTCAAGAGTTTTCAACACAGCACAGCACAAAACAAAAACAAAAACAAAAATCAAGCAAACACATTCACTAACTACACTTATTGTTTAATGTTAATGTTATCTCTGTTTCCGTTCCATTCCAAGTAGAAGGGTGGCCATAATCATAAATTTATATGATATATATGTTTATATATATTTGTATACACGTATATATATACACATACAGAATATAAATATACACATACAGAATATAAATATACACATATATGTATATCATATATGTGTGTATAAGTGCACATTGCTTGTCTATATATATTATCTCATGGCAGCATCTACTATATGACAGCACATTTAAAAATATTTTATTCTGGTGGAGGAAACACTGAACAATAATAGTTACAATTACATTTGGCATCTTGAGGATAAACTGATATATCTGACCTTCTCTCTAACTACACTGATCTAGGAAATATTTTTCATTTTCTTCTTTTCTGGACTCATCAAAACAAGTTAAAGGTCCTATGAAAAGCTTCTAGATTTATAATCTACCTCAGCTGTCAGGTGCTAGGTCATCAAAACAGAACCAGGAAATGTTTAATAGGTGTGGCTCACTGATGGGTGACATGACACTCTTTAGCCAAAGAAGAAGCAAGTACAAATACCCTTTGAAATGGAGTTTGAGGACTAACTAAAATTTAACACTAATTTTCACTGACATTCATTGGCCTTAGCTACATCTATTACTGAGGAGAACTTTTGACTTCATGCACAGAGAAATCTGGAGATCTCAGGAGATAAATGATATTGAAGCATCTTTAGACCTTGAGCACATTGTAAAGGATTAAGTGGAGGCTGAAAGCAAGAACTAAATCTCTGGTTTGGAAAAAGTGGTCTCTGGTGACTAGTAATGTATTTGTTCAATGCTTCTAGTTTCATTTTCCAATGTTGTTCCATTAATTCATTTATTTTTTCATTCATTCATGTCATTCTTTCTCACAAAAAATACTTATTAGGGTCCCATTACATGCTGGGCACTGAGTTAGGCACCAAGAATCCAGTAGTCAGCAGGACAGATACAGATAGTACCTTAGTTCTCTTTCTTCCTGAGACAATAGCTTCTTGGTATAAACCTTAGAGACAGTCAATATCTTTTTGTGGTAGAAGGTAAATCTCTCATAAAAGGAAGATGTGGCAAGTTTTAAACTTAAAATCTTTTTCTCTCTTGCTCTTAATTTAGGTCTCTAACAATATAGTCCAGATGCCTCTTGCTTCTGGAACAGAATGAGCTCATCAGAGGCCATCTCTGGTTGTGCACACCATCTCTGAAGCTATCAATTCCCAGGGCTAATTCGTCAACCCTAAAAGTTCCTAGAAGAATGTGACAATTCTTTTACGGGCATAAGAGGGAAGAAGGCTGTTGGGGGGAGGTATATGTACTATACGAAAAAGGGTTTTAGGGTCATTGGCAGAGGCTAATTTGTGTCCATTAGAAATTATAGCTACAAACTCTTAAGAAATAAATAGTGCATTTTGTCAGAGATAGGAGGTTATTAGTACGCCTGCCATCTACACCTTCTTGGAGGTGTTATGTTACCATAACATCTGCAGTGTCATACCAATCTATACCCAGTTTGGAATAGTACTAGCTTCACAAATTTTATTCATTTACTTCACAGTTATTGAGCACCTAGGTATGCTATGCACTGACTGAGCTAGATATTGAGATTTCAAGGATGAATCATTACGTCTTGTCTATCAGTATCTTATTTGACCATTAGAAACAACCTGTGATATCAGAATTATTAACTTTAATTTTGAAGATGAGAAGATTGCAGCTTGGATAGGTTATATTCCTTGACAAAGTCAAAGATCACATAGCAAAATATAGACTAGCTAGGATTATAATCCAAGACTCCTAACTCAACAATAGTTGTTCCTTTCACAGATATGTATCAAGAACTCATTACGTGCCAGGTACTATGTTACATGCTAGAGGTACAGTTGTTGTTAGGTGCTATCCAGTAGATTTTTGACTCATAGCAACACCATGTGACAGAGTATAACTGCCCCATAGGGTCTTCTAGGCTGTAATCTTTAAGGGAGCATATCACCAGGTCTTTCTCCCATGGAGCCACAGGGGTGGATTGGAACTAAAAGTCATATCACTTCACCAAGGAGGATATTCAAGTGGCCAAAACACATGAAAACACATTAGCCTTTAGAAAGATGCAAATCAAAACTACAAAGAGATACCACCTCACCCCTACTAGAATGGCCATGATCCAAAACACAGAAAGCAACAAATGTTGACGAGGATGTGGGAGTGTTGGAACCCTTATCCACTTCTTGTGGGACTGTAAAATGGTACAACTATTATGGAAAACAGTATGATGATTCCTCAAAAAATTAGAAATAACTACCGTATGACCCAGAAAGTCCACTATTAGGTATATACCCTGTTGTTGTTGTTAGGCGCCGTCAGATCGATTTTGACTCATAGCAACCCTATGTGACAGAGTAGAACTGCCTCATAGGGTTTTCTTGGCTGTAATCTTTACAGAAGCATATCATCAGGTCTTTCTCCTGCAGAGCCACTGGGTGGGTTCGAACCACCAACCTTTCCGTTAGCAGTCAAGTGCTTAACCATTTGCACCACCAGGGCTCCTTTAGTATATACCCTAAACCAAAAAAATCAAACTCATTGCCATCAAGACCACATTTTGTTTATCCGTTCACCTGTTGATGGGCTCTTATGATGCTATTGTGAATAGTGCTGCAGTGAACATAGGTTTACATATATCTATTCGTGTAGCTACTTTTTTTTTAGGTCTCTAGGGTATATAATTCATAGGGTCATTATGAGGTATATACTTAGGGACCTAAAAAATAGTAGCGGCATAAATAGATTATATGTGCACGTATTGTTCATTGTAGTACTATCCACAATAGGAAAAAAGTGGAAACAACCCAACTGCCCATCAACAGATGAATGGATAAACAAAATGTGGAACATATATACAACGGAATACTACTCAACCATAAACAGAAATGAAGTCCATATACTAACTACAACATGGATGAACCTTGAAGCCATTACGCTGAGTGAAATAAATCAATCACAAAAGGACAAATATTGTATGGTCTCACATATGAAATGACAAAAATAGGTAAATATATAGAGACCAATAGTTACTAATGGTTACCAGGGGTAGAAGGGAGAAGGGAGAGAGGGAATCATTCTCTGGGAAGTAGTGAAGGTTTATCTATGGTGATGGGAAAATTGTCATCTACTATGGGTAATGATTACACAACTTGACTAATTTAACTGCTATAACAAAGCTGTACACCAAAAAGAAAAAAACAGATCGAGATGGCAAATATAGTGTTATATATAATTTTACAATAACAGCAGCCAAAACAAACAACCAAAGAAAAAAAAAAGCTGCACTTGTTGATACCACTTAGGTAACTAAACTCCACATGAGATTAGTTTTCTTGGTTCAGTGATTTAGGGTCATGGCTTCATGGGTCTCTCCAGTCAGTTGGCCTAACATTGTTTTTAGAATTTCTGTTCTACCTCTTAGTTTGGTGAGTAGCGCCTGGGGTCTTAAAAGATTGTGAGCAGCCATTCAAGATACAACAATTGGTATTTATTCACCCAGAGCAGCAGAAGTAAGAGACCCAGGAACTGGAGAAGCAAATGAACTGCAGGTCTAATTTTCTTCATAAACTACTAACTTGTTCGACATGAGACCAGAAGAAATGATTGGTGCCTGGCTACCATTAGTGAACATTTTGATCAACTACTCAATAGACGGATCCTGACTGAAAGGAGGAAAACAGTGGAATAGAACATCAAATTCTTGTGGAAACCAGACTTATTGGATCTATTGAGACTGGGAGAACCCCCGAATCTATTGTCCTGAAATACTGTTTAAACGTATCCCATGAAGTCATCTTTAAACTAAACAACAGTTTAGCTCAATTAATAAAGAATGTTGGCCTTGAGCATTGTGCCCTTTTAAAGAATTATCTATATGACATCAAAGTGACAACCGTGACTCTAAAGCACAGATGGAAACTTTAAGGGGCACAGAGAGTAAAAGTAAATGGTGGTGAAACAATATGGGTAGAGATAGTGAGAATGCTGACACAATGTGAAGAATGTAACCAACAGCATTGATCTGTACCTATAGAAATTGTTGACTTGGAGTATGTTTTGTTGTGCATATTTTGAACAAAAAACAAAAATAAATAAATAAATAAAAAAAGTCATTGATAAAGCACCAGTCCAAACATTGCAGCAAATACCAGAGCTGTGTCCCATTGTAAACCCAATTCTCCATGCCTCCCCTGTGCAGGGAGTTCATAACTACTCATCAGCAACCATAGTTGGACTGTGGCCACCAATAGTGTCATTTATTTAAAGTCAGGAGAGGAACTACGTTCAGGTGCTTAGACCTAAAATAAATGAATGAACGAATAAAACTAAACCTTTCTGTACAAAAAATAAAATAAAAACATCATAGCCTTCCTTTCCTTTCCTCTTCCCTTCCTCTACCTGTTCTTTGCATTCCCTTCCATTTCCTTCTCTTCCCTTTTTTTCCTAAACAATTCAGTCCTAGATTTACTAGGTCTGAGACTGATTGGATAGGGGAGCTGTGGTGGTGCAGGGAAAGGTATTGAACCCTAGAAGGGTAAGGAGGCCGTCTGCACAGGAGGGTTGCTCTGTGTGGGATATTAGAGCCTGATCAAGGTGAAGAGCGCATCTTCATGGAGGAATGGGCCAGTGTGTGGTGTCAGACTTCAAGTGGGGTGAAGAGAACATCCATACATAGGGGCAACCTTGTGTGGGGTATCATAGCCTGAGTGGAGTAAGATGGGAGTCTACACAGGTTTTGTTGGCTCAGTTCATGGTTTCAAAGCCTGTCTGGGTTAAAGAAGGTGTTCACATATGGGGCAGCAGTGGCAGCCCAACACAGAGTCCAGTTGGTATGACATCAAAGTCTAGTTGGGGTGATGAGAGCAACTGCATGGGGGTGGGTACAGCAGTGGTGATGAAGGATTGGTCACATAAAGGGGGACTGATCAAATAAGTTAGTATATTAAAAATAATGGAATCCAGTTTCTTCCTCTTGGAGAAGGGGGTTACAAATATGGAATGGGAGAAAGCTAGAATAGACATTCTGCTATTGGAGTATAATTGGAGTTCTCAGTATACATGGATAAATATAGAAATAAAAATAGATGTATGTGTGTGTGTGTGTGCATGTCAGTGTGCACACTCACATGCTCTGTCCACTGAAAGGGCTTGAGAGCAGTGACAGACCAATATCAATGAATACAACTATTGGTCAGCACTTGGCTTGTTCTAAATACAATTATGAATAAAAAGAACTAGGGCCTGTAATCTTTAAAGTAAAGGGAAGTTTGAGGAACTGTTCCAGTGAAGGAAATTAAAGTGATAGGAGCCCGGGTGGCTCAAAGATTAAGTGCTCAGCTGCTAACCAAGAGGTTGGCAGTTTGAACCTACCCAGTGGCTCTGGGGGATAAAGACCTGGCAATCTGCTTCTGTGAAGATTACAGCCAAGAAAACCTTATGGGGCAGTTCTACTCTGTCACATGGGGTCACTATGAATCAAAAATTGGCTCGACAGCACCCAACAATAGCAACAATGATCAAATGAAATGCTTTTCCTATAAAGGACATTATTTGGATAACTGGGGAGATTTGAATAGGGTCTGAAGAACAGATGGTAGTGATACAGCAGTGCCGATTTCCTGATATTGGTGGTTGTATGGTGGTTATGTAGAAGAATGTTGTTTTATTGTAGAAAATGCACTATAAACTATTCAGGGTTAATGGGGAATCATGTTGGCAACTTACTCTCCAGTGGTTTAGGAGAAAAAAAAATTCCTTGGCCTGTACCTCCATACTTGCAAGTTTTCTGTAAGTTTGATATTATGTGTGTGCGTATATAAACATACGTATACTTACATACACATGTGTATATATAGTTACATGTATTTACATACACATGTGTGTATATATGTGTATATATATATATATATATATATATATACACACACACACACACATCTTCTCAGGCTTTAATGTTTAAAGGGAAGACAATGTTTAAAGGTTGAGAAAATGGGCTTTGAAAATCAGACAGACCTGGGTCTCATTCTTGGCTCTATCACTTATTTGCTGTATGACTCTGAACCAGTTATTTAACTTCCCTGATTCTGAGTTTCCCCATCTGAAATATGACAAGAATGATAGTTACAGTCCCATGGGGCCTCTTTTATAGTTAAATGAGAGATGACATAATCATAATCATCATCATTTTTCCTATTACTGAGAATTTACCTTGAATTTAGTGGAGTACTTAAAAAACTATCTGTGAAGAAAGATCAGTTTTTTTTAAAATATGTAATTCATCACTGACTAATACTTTTATAAAATACAGTAAGGATGATTTACTAAAAAATGAATTAAGAAAAAGATAAAATACAAGCCTACATTTTTTGCTAGATTCAAGACATAAAATTACATTTTAATAAACCTGATTAGAAAAAACATATCATAGGAAAAAGAAAATGATTACAAAAATGATTTCTTATTCATCAAAAATATAAGTGTAGACCATTAATGAGTATATGAGCGAAATAGTGATTCACTGTATTTGATGATTATATGCACACTTTTAGAGACACTTTTGAAAGTTTTCAATGTGACAAATGAGTCTTCTTCTGGATAATTAGTTTACATAATCTAGGTTGGATTGATGACAATGCTATTCACAAGGAATAACATATATCTTCCTCCTTCTATGTTTTGTTTTAATAACACGCAGAATAGTGAAACGCATCTCATGTAAGTATGTTGACAGGAATAGAAGAAGAAATTTTAAAGCAATTTCGGCTAGCTCAAGTTATTCATTTTTAACTTTTATTCAAAATGAAATGAGTGATGCTGTAATTTTAAAATTCATCCTCCAGTCTTCATTGATAGCCAGTTCCAAAAATTTAACCTCTAATGATACAGTAAAAGTAACTTTTGATGAAGGAAATGGATTTCAGATTTCATACACCTTTGAGTTTTAGTTGAAAAATTAACCTTAACATCTCACACGTTGTAATGTGGTCCTACCGCACATGACTAGCACACAGTTTGCATCAAATATGACTCACTATGTAACTTCAACAACACCTGAGTTAGTCAATACTCTATTCAATAAGACAAGAGCATTCTTAGATGTCTTGGTAATGTCAGTGTGGCTATAGAAGTTTCTAAACTCAGTTTCTAAACTTGTGGACTAGTAACCAACAGTTCTCTGACTGGCACTGGTTCAAGGACTACATTTTGAGTAGTACTGGTTTAGTGCTTTGGATGGATTAATTCAATAAATAATATATGTAAGAGCATTCAGTACAGTGAGAGGTACATAGTAAATAATAAATAGTTATTATTCATGATGATATATTAATACTTTTAAAAATGTTGACCATAAAGCTTGAAAAACTTTGTTCAATGAGAAGAACAGCTTTCAGTAGTTGAGATATATATAGCCCTATGTTAAAGTGCTACAGTGCATGCAAACAGGATATGTCTTCTTTATTATTCATTCAAAAGCAGGTGTTAACCATGAAACCACACGGAAACTATGCCATCAGTATTTTGAATACCAGAGGGGTCACCCATGTTGGACAGGTTTCAGCAGAGCTTCTAGACTAAGACAGATTAGGAAGAAAGGCCTAGTGATCTACTTCTGAAAATTAGCCAGTAAAAATTCTATGGATCACAACAGAATATTGTCCAATATAGAGCTGGAAGATGATCCACCCTCTGCGCCCCTCCCCCCAGATTGGAAGGCGCTCAAAATGTACAATGGCTACAACAATGGACTCAAGCATACCAATGATCATGAAGATGGCACAGGACTGGGCTAGTTTTTTTTCTATTGTATGTGGGGATGTCATGAGTCAGAGGCTACTCAACAGCAGCTAACAACAATCCATGAAAAAAAGCTTACTTCATTACTAACATTTGTCTGGCCACATAGCCTTTATCTAGTTTTGGTGCACAAACTCTTTTTTAGAAAATACCCCTGCATACCCTATCACAAGCCATTCTGTTTTTAGTTAAAGCACCAGCAAGGAGGAACCCAAAGTTTAAGTAGTTTACACAGAATATTCACTACTGAGTTACTTCATTTCCAGGAACCATGCCAAACTTGAGCTAAGTCAGGGAGATCCTGAGACTCTTCCTTTCATTTTCTCTCCTTACTGAGGAAATTTAAATTGGGAAGTTGATATACTGAAATCTCCCGATGGCTGCAGGGAGATCCCATGAGATTACAAAATTGGCTGAGGTGAATTTTCCAGATAGCAGACTGAACACGTGTGCTTAATTCTAGGTCACTAGCCAGAATTTTCAGGGACTGTGGCAACTGCAGAAACCCTGGTGGCATAGTGGTTAAGAGCTCAGCTGCTAACCAAAAGGTCAGCAGTTCAAATCCACCAGCCGCTCCTTGGAAACTCTATGGGGGCAGTTATACTCTGTCCTATGGGGTCACTATGAGTCAGAATTGACTCGACAGCAATGGGTTTGGTTTTTTTGGCTTGGTGGCAACTGCTTCTCCCTTTTCCTTTGTCACATTTTGCCCTCAGTATGTGGCCTTAATAAGTCAGGTCACTTTATTGGTCATAGAACAAATGCTGTCCACTGTTCCCTTACAAATATCACACCCTGGCTATGAGCCACCAAATTTGGCTCCATAATGGTCAAAAAAGTGTAGGTCAGGTAGAATAACTTAGTAGTGAAAGACAACACAGCAGAAATATGCTAATAACCGGTAGATCATCAGAGAATTCCTTGGGTAAGATATTCCCGAAGGGATCTGACCTCTTCCTGTCATATTATAAAATGCCCTGAGACTGCAGTTATGGGCCTAAGATACCTACAGAATATCTATTCTTTTTTACCTGGTATGTTTATTATTTTTTTATTTTTGTTTTATTGCTCTTGTTGGGCTTTTTTATGGGTGTTGTTTACGGCATGTTCTGTTCTTGTTTGGAATTATTCTTAATGTACATGCACATTTTCTGTACACAGTTGCACTTTTTTGTGGTTCAGTTGTTTTAATTATGCATTTTATTTTAAGTACATTGTTTTATCATGTCTCTCATTAATTGTTCAATTATCACTCTGTTCCTGCTTTTATGTATATGACACAGCAGACTTGAAACATTAGAGAAGGATAAACCTAGCCTCCCAATACAGCTTCATAGCAGCTCATATTTTTGAAACATCTCTGAAAAATAACCAGAATGGGTCAAAAATGGAGAGTAGCAATAGCCTTCCTAATTGCTGTCTCCTAGTTTTCTGGAGCTATCCGTTAAGCCCCAATTCCAATAAGATATTTATAATAGTAAATGTCATAACTTCATTTCATTGTGCAAAACATGACTCTGAGCAATCCATAGCCCAATTTTGACTTCTAAACAAATAGACAAAACAACTAGAAAATGATCATCCTCAGACTTAAGAAAACTATTTTTAGGGATAAGAATTTTTGTTGTTAGGTGCCATCAAGTTGACTCCAACTCAGGGTGACTCCATGAACAACAGAATAAAACATTGCCCGGTTCTGCACCATCTTCACAATCAATGGCATATTTGAGTCCATTGTTGTGGCCACTGTATATTTTCAGAGCCTTTCAACCTAGGGGGCTCACTTTCCAGCACTATATTGGAAAATATTTTGCTGTGATCCATTAGGTTTTCATTGGCTACTTTTTGGAAGTAGATCACTAAGCCTTTCTCCCTAGTCTGTCTTAGTCTGGAAACTCTACTGAAACCTGTCCACCATAGGTGAACCTGCTGATATTTGAAGTACTGGTGGCATAGTTTCCAGCATCACAGCAACATGCAAGCCACCACAGTATGACAAATTGACTGATGAGTGGGTTAAGAATAATTACAGTTGGGTTAAGAATTACAGTCATTTCCAAAATTTTTGGTAAAAAACTGTAGAGATAAAATGAGCTTCTAACATTTAAAAGAATCAAGTCAAATTTGATTGGACTTGAAAAGCAGTATCATTCTATTTTCTTATATTTGAACAGCATCTCCTGGGTAATTCTGAAGAAGAATGAGTTCGCTTTGACTTTGTTGAAATTAATTGAAAGTCACAGTTTCTAGAGGAGTGCCACAAGAAAAGCCTATCATATAATTATATTATTTTCCCCCAAATTTATAATATCTTGATGTTTCCAAAATATATAACATCATGACTTAATGATTACACTGGTTTAACTATTCTCTATTCAAAAAGGAATAGGTATTTTGTATATGTATCTATAAATATTGTATATATCTATTCTTATTAAATGTTACTACTATGTATCACATTTTAATAAAGCTACTGTTTTAGTTTTTTGTTAAGCAGCGTTTCTGGTTTTCAATATATCAGGCATCTGAAGGTAATATCATTCTTGTTCACAATGTATGCTATGTGGACAACTAATATATAAGCCCCTAAGGGTAGGAGATGTGCTTAAATTATCCTCAGAGAGTTCTTCACTGACTAGCCAATATAAAGAGGGCCCCAATCCTTCCTGTCATTCTTTATATATGATGCTTGTTTGTTTATTTCATTGCACTTATCAGAATTTTCAATAACTTTGCTAATTTTTCTATTGTTTTTTCTCTCTTGTCTTCACCAGAATGTAAGCTTCATGAGGCAGGGTGTGTGCCAGCCATGTTCCTAGTACTTGAAACATTGCCTGCCACCTAGTTGGAACCTAATACATTTTGATTCAACGAATGAATGTTCTTATAATTCTTTATAACCCTAGAACTTAGCACCATAGTAGGTATTCAGTAAATGTTTGTTGATGATTAAATTTTGAGTATGACATAGGTAGGTTAGAGCTCTCTCTCCTGCGCAGTGATGTTAATACTGAACTTGTTAGTTAGGATTATACTACATTCATATCCTATTGTTCTCTAAACAAAGGCTGAATCTCCTCTCCAGAGTGCCAATGCTAATAATATACTATCTCACTGTTCCACTGAGTCCCTGAAACATACGTAGCCCATTTTTCCTTTTCTTTTATCAACATGTAATATTTGGAGAAGCCAAGTACCATATGTGACCAGTAAATCAACGCTGCCAGAACAAATGTTGCAAAAGCAATACTTATTGCTGGAGAGGAGCAAGAAAGAGTGGAGGAAAAAAAAAAGAGAAAAAGAAAAAAAGATCTACTCATTAAGCTGTCTGTGTAAGAAGAGAGGGATGCAGTAGGTAACAACCTGGTTATTTTTTAGGTCTCTGTTAGAGTGGGAAGGACCTTGGTTTGGAAATGAGAAGATGTTACTTTGAATCCAAACTCTGCTATGGAGTAGATGGGTGACCCTGAGTAAGTGGCATAATCTCTCAGATCCTGTTTCCTCAGCACTAAAAAGGGGGATAATAATAGCCCATTAACCGTGAAATTTAATTTCAGACAATATTTAATTTTTTTAAAATTATTTACCATTAGGCTTTGCCACTTACTTTGCCACGTACACTTTAAATTTTTTCTGAGCTTCAGTGTCTTCATCTGAAAAACAGGCATAATTGTATCTACTAGTTGGTTGAGTTATTGTGAGAATTATCTTGCGGCATTACCATTAAGAGTGTCTAAAACATAAAAAACAGAACAAAACAAAACAAAACAAACCCATTGCCTTCAAGTCTATTCTGACTCATGGAGATCTTGAAGCTGCTGCTGTTGTTATGGTTAATGATAGCCCTCAGTCATTTAAAAGTATGTGTGCAGGAATGAAGGCGGAACATTGCATTGCAGGCTCTTGCATCAGAGAGACACACAGAAAGTCTTTAAAGGGGGCACTAATAGTGTATAAAGGCCAATTTAGATATTCTATGATCCACTCTAACTCTAATAACAGTACATGAGTTAAAGAAAACTTCTGAACTTCACTATAAGCTTTGACCCTCTGAAATAGCATGATAATGCCAACTTTCCCCAATAACTGTTGCAAAAAAAATCCAAAATACTGGTTTGTGGACATTTTTACAAGCATAAACATGTTATATAACAGCTTAATGAGAAAACCAAAAAGGATATACTTCATCTTGTTCGACAATAAATGTTGGACAGATAATATTATAAAGGTCAATAGTAATCATAACAAATGACATACCTTTTCTCCCTTAGAATCAAAGAAAATATACCAGGCAAAATTTCAGAATAACAGGGTCATTTTCTGGGGTAGAACATCTGATGATGAAGATTTGAAGGAGCAGAATTTCAAAATAGTATAATGAGATTCAATGAAAATCAACTAAGCACCCTCTGCTGAGATAGGACAGCTTGCTCTACACTATAGGAGTGAAGGCTGACGTTTGGAGAAGCCACACTCTTCCTCAATCACCCCTCCTCTCTCCATTCCCATTGATCTCTCTCCCTCATAGGTTTGATTTAGACTGTTAGCTATGTGAGGAGCTCATTTGGACTGTGGCCAGTGGTGTGCTGGTAAATGTTTAAAAACAGCCCCCACTCCCTGCAAAAAAGCCCTTGTTTGTAGCATGTACCAATTTCCATGGTGGAAATACTCCTACCGTGGCTATTTTAAAGCTACCAATGGTTTAACTATCAATTTGAAAAATCTTTGAAAATTTGACAACACACCATTCACTATAGCTACAATGCACATGGCTTCTGCAATAGGTTATATAACTTTATGTGGCATGGTTGAGTCAGAAAGGGATGATTTCATAGAAAACCCTGAAGTGTACTGAAGTAATTTCACTATGATAACAATATATTTACTTTTCCCATCACATTCTCTCTAGTAAATACAATCTACATTTCTAGTCTCTGGCAATGCTTAAATATTAATGTTTTTCCTGGGTTTGCTTCTTTCACTTTTGCCTTTTATTATTTTGTCCTGGTTTAGGTATTCTGAAATATAAAAATTAAATATTTGAGGAATAGGATTTTAAGGCTGTGTCTTTGTGCACAGCAATTGTGGCTAGTCATTTCAGTCTAAATATTCAGGAAAACTGAGTCAACTTTCAAAAGCAGTAGCTATTCACCAAGTGCCTATTATCTGCATGGCAGTATGTTGACCATTTGACACTGTAAAAGTGAAGAAGATACAGCTCCTGCCTTCACAGAGCTCATACGTTAGCTAGGAAGTCAGTTACCACAATCAAATATTTACAATATCTATTAGTTAGGGTTAGGCTCAGCTGTAAGGGACATAAAACCCAAAATAATGGTGGCTTTATTGACATAAAAATTTATTTGTATCTCATGTAAAAGTTCAAGTTTAAGTAGCGCAGAGTGGGCATGGCAACTCTCATCCATGACATCCATCTTCTTCCAGGCTATTACTCTGCCATATTGAGTATGTGGTCTTGCCTTTATGTTTCAAGATGGTAGCATCTGTAGTCCAGGCAGCAGGATGGAGGAGGATTTGAAATAGAGGAGGCAATGTTGTCTATGGAGGAAGATTCTTATAAGCTCCACATGATATTTCTGATTATATTGCATTGGACAGAACTATGACACATGGCTACACCTAGCTGTGAGAAAGGTTGGAAATATAATATTTAGCTCAGCTAAAAAGGTTTGTTACTATGAAAGATGTGGATAAAACAAAAAAACTCCTTGCCATCAAGTCGATTCTGACTCATAGCGACCCTATAGGACAGAGTAGAACTGCCCCATAGGGTTTCCAAGGAGTGGCTGGTGGATTCAAACTGTCCACCTTTTGGTTAGCAGCTGAGCTCTTAACCACTGCATCCACCAAGATGTGGATACTTGATAAGAAAACAAGTCGTAGTCTCTGATACATTCTGCCTCATTGACTACTCAGATAACAATGCTCACCCTTCTTCCCACACATAGAACACATTCTACTTCTCCACACGAGAGAAGACTCTAAAGTCCCATCCAGTTATTGCATTCATCTCAAAGTTTAGGATGTCTGATGACACAGATGCTTCTTTATCACGTCCAGATATGATTGATTGCATTCTGGTCACCAATAAACTAAGAGACAAGCCATCTGCTCTCACATTCACACACCCTGTATACAATTGTAGAGAAGAAAGAGGATAATTGGGATAAAAACTCATTTAGAAAAGGGGAGAATGGAAACCATACAGCAGTTACTGTGTCATAGCAATTATCAAATAATTTTGGGCAGAAATTGTGAAAACCATGAGCAAAGGCATGGAGGTATGAAATTGAATTTTATGAATGGAACAGTTATTTGACATAACTGATTAGTGATTTCAATGAACTGACCAATTTATTCAAATGTTCATAGATAACAACTGAAATATCCCTTGATCAGGCTATTTCCAGTACTTTTGAAGGTTAATAAAATTCTGATGCAACATAAAAGAAGGGGAGGAAAAAGAAAAATAAACATTTACTTATTGCCTATTATATTCATTCATTCGATAAATAATTCAAAAAATAATTAGTGATCATTGTTTTAGGCACTGGGATAGAGGAAAAAACTGGTAAAGTCCCTCCTTTCATGGAGTTTACATTCTAATGAGGAGAGACAATCAATTAAAAGACAATTAAATATATGCTGTGCCCGATCTTAAGTGCTACAGAAAAAGGTAAAGCTTGGCAAGGACATTGGGAAGAGCCAAATTAGGGGAGTGGTGGTGTTATTTTATACAGAGTTATCAAGGAAGATTTGAGCAGAGACCAGAAAAGAGTATTTGTGAAAGGTTGCATTTGGTCTTAAGAATCTTAGAAAATTCATATATATGTATATCTATACGTATATATGAAGCCCTGGTGGTGCAGTGGTTAAGAGCTTGGCTGTTAACCAAAAAGTCAGCAGTTCGAATCCACCAGCTGCTCCTTGGAAACCCTATGGGGCAATTCCACTCTGTCCTATAGGGTCTCTATGAGTCGGAATTGACTCGATGGCAACAGGTTTGGTTTTTGTTTATATAAGGATAAAAAGGAGAGGGAAGATGGAAAAAGCAGACTTCACAAAGCGGACTTCACAAAGAAACCAGGTGTCACATATCAAGGTGATCCAAAGAGAGAATCCATACCCAGGTCTTATCACCTATCATGCTTTCAACCTGGCTGTTTTCCTCAGATTCTGTTCAGATGCGTTTGCAGTTTTTTGTAAGTATATTTATTTATAAAATGCACAATACAATTTTTTAAATTAAGACGAATGCTATCTTTCTATATTTTATTCTTAGTGGACCAAGAAATAAGGGTAGCACGGGGCAGGGGCATATGCTGAAAGAACCAGGGCTTTGGAATTAGATTGAACTGAAGATGAATACTAGTTTAACCAACTACCAGTTGTAAGAATTTGAGCAAGCTAATCTGATTTTTAGTTTCCTAGACTGTAAAGATGGGTTAATACCTACTTTCCTGTGGAGCCCTGGTGGCACAGTGGTTAAGAGTTCGGCTGCTAACCAAAAGGATGAAGTGCGAATCCTCCAGCCACTCCTTGGGAACCATATGGGAAAGTTCTACTGTGTCCTTTATAGACACTGTGAGTTGAAATCGACTCGACAGCAACGGGTTTGGTTTTAGATCTACTTATCTTACAGTTTTTGAGAAAATTAAATATAAATATATATGTGAAGGGTCTAGAATCCTACCTAAGGAACCCTGATGGTGCAGTGGTTAAAGCACTTGGCTGCTAACCAAAAGGCTGATGGTTTGAACCCATCAGCCACTCCTCGGGAGAAAGATGTGGCAGTCTGCTTCCATAAAAATTACAGCCTTGGAAACCCTATGTGGCAGTTCTACTCTGTCCTATAGGGTCACTCACTATGAGTTGGAATTGACTCGATGGCAATGATGTTATGGAAGAATCATACCTGGCAGATGCTCAGTGTTGATTGCCTTGCAGTTTTCCACAATGTATCTATAAACCACTTCAAATAATCTGAAAAGATACTATAACCTACAAAAATATAATTCATAACAATATAAACTTAATTCACTTTGATGCAAATAACATACTCGACTAATTGGTAGTCATTGTAACAAGGCAGTGAAAGGGAACTTTAGTTAGGCAGATCTAGAGTTCACTCCCAGTTCTGTTACTTAATAATACTTGCCTGGTATGTTATCAGGTACCTTCCAAGCCTTCTTGCTTGATTCTCACAATAGTCTTGTGAGTTCACTATTGTTATCTCTATTTGACAGATGTGAAAATAGACTCAGAGAGGTTAAGTGATACATCCATGATCACAAAGCTAGTAAGTAGCAAATCTGGCATTTGAACTCATGCCTGTTTGATTTCAAACCCATGCCTTTTCTACTACATTGTATTGTATTTATGGCTATCAGTTTGTAGATCAGATAAGCATTGTCATATGATCCACTTTATCTCTGTAAAAGCTTAAGATGTCTAGTAGTGCAACGAAAGGGTGTATAAAAGCAATACACAATTGTTTTCCATTTCTGATTCTGCCATACCACTAAAAGTTCTCAACCTTTTGAGTCTCTTTCTTTTATTATCTATGATAGGAGCTATATCAGTCTGTTCCATTTCAGCAGAAACGTTCTCAATGCATTTTTGACATTCTGAATTTCTACATTCGCTCCTTGTTTGTCACTTGTATTAAAGGTTTCTCAAAGCTGGATGAGGCTGGCAGTGGGATGGGATCACTAAGATGTAGGTGGATACTCTCTACAATAAAATGCAAGTACCCTTAAAATCAGCCTTTGAGGGCTTTAACTCTGTTGCCCTTATAATATTTAGGACATGGATTTTCATTTTTTAAGTATATGTCTCAGTGATCACATTTTCAACTAGTATTGTTTCTTCTGGGGATATATGGGCTACAGAAAGGAAACTTTCTTGAGGAACACCAATGTTCCTAGCATGGAGATTTCTATTTACTCATGAAAAAATAAAGGCTTGTACTTCCTACAGCTCGATTAATTCTATGTGTAATGTAACCATTTTTGAAACCATTTTTTGAGCCTACATAGTTAGGTTCTTTAAAAGCAAAGGAATGAATCTAAAATGGTTCAAATCAGCAGTAGCCTCAGTAGACTAACACCTCATTTTGTCCAATGAGGATGCTTACATAGGAGTCTCCGTAGTAATTTTGCCAATTTTCCACAGCTTTTGGAGTTTAAAAAAAAATCCAGAATTTCAACAGCACCAATATAAAAATAATTCCCATTCCATGTGCAGAATTGAAAACTTATGAATGCACACACATTGGTGAGCTGAGATTTCATTGTTTCTTCATAAAAAAACAAAACAGGAAGAAATCTCGCTAAATTTTCCGCCTGGGTTTGATACTTTCTCAATCAATTGAAAACTTACATTTTCCAGAGAAGTTATATTTGATCTAAGAATACCTGCAACAGTCTGAAACATATCTTCCCAGCACCTAGTATTAAGTTTCCCATCAATATCAAAGCTTTTCTTTTTTTTTTCTTTATGAGATATCTTAGTGTTATTGAACCAACATCAGTGATTCCCAAGTCTTGAACACTCTCATTTTAAACTGAAAATGTGCCGATGTCCTTAACATCATCAGTAACTGACTTTGTAAATAACCTATTGATAATATCCATAAAAGTTCACTGTTGAAATAGAAATGTAAGTTCAATGAGCACTTCTCCCATTCATAGTTTATACTTTGAGTTATACAACATACTTTTATAAAATAAGAATTATTTAGAGAAATTTCCTGTATTATGGTTACCACACTTCTGACTCAAAAAAAAAATCACAGAACTTGAAAAAATTATATAGTGATTATATATTGAATTCATACTATGTGACAGGTACTTTCCTAACAATACCTAATTTAATCCTCATAACAGCCTATGTCAAAGATATTATTATACCTATTTTATAGATAAAGAAATTGAGGCTTTTAGATGTCTTATAACCTTGGAAACATGGTCATATTGCTAATATATAGAATTAAAACCCAGATATATCTGGCTCCAAAACCTGTTCTTTTTCATTATGTGAAATTTCTTCCTTATATTACTTTATATGAGAAATGTTCTGAACAATTCAAGACATATGTTCTTCATAAGTCTGGGTTATTTTCTTTGAGTAAGCTAGCTGCTTTGGCCCTTGAAAACTGAATTTTCATTTATCATCAAAATTTAAATTATTGTTTATTTTTCATGACCTTATCTTTTTTTCTCAGCCTGTTCTGTTTTTGTGGTCTTTTGATTGTAAAATTGAGGGAAGGATGGCTGGACTGTGGTCTCACTTCTAGGAATTTTGTTATATGGCATTTGGTTCACTTAAAGCAAAAATTGTGTCTTTCATATTCCTTGGTTTCTACGCATGTTTCCATCTGTCATACTTAATGTAAATTGTTTAATGCAAATCTATGTCTCTATTCAGCATATTGTACCAAAAATGATCTTGTTTGTCTTGAAAATTACTAAATTGTATTGCATCTTTATGAAGAAGTGCACATTTCCCAAGGAAATCATTCTGGAAGGTTAAAATGGATAACAACGACAAAAAAAATTCTAATTGGTTAAATGTAAAGAACTGAAAAAATCTAATCTAAGGATCCTCTTTGGCATTAGACCTATGGCCTTTTAATTTGATTTTCAAATAGATTAAATTTCAGTCTTTTAAATTTCTTGCCTCTTAGTGATCTAGTCTTCTGAGAGAGGGAAACAAGTGTCAATGACCATGTTGTCCTTACTTAAATGATTTATTTCAGGCACATTATTGCCTGTCAAGTATAGCCTTGTGCTTGCCAAAATGAAATTTGTCTAGTGAGTGGTTACATAAGAAACAGTGGTATTTTCCTACATAATTTTCATTCTTCCATCAGCAGGCTACATTTTCTCCCTTGTTCCTCACTGACTTTTTGCAAAACAGGAAAAAAAAAAAAAACCTAAATAAATAATTTTGTGTTTTGAAGGCCTGCTTCATCTACTCTTTGACCCTCTTGTCTAATTCAACCTGGTCCTCAGTTCAGCCAGAAGCATGGTACCTCACTGTCCTAAATCCACTTCCATTTTATTACTTATTACGGGCAATGCTCACCCAGTGTAAAGGTATTTGTTTAACTGATGTGATTTAAGGGATATTAAACACACCTCTGCCTCAAATAGCGTCTCTTGTCAATGTATCTGATATTTTGATTTTTTTAATTCTTTTGATGAAGTTCCTTTATTGACATTTTTAAAAATGCAAATGCTATATGGATAATGTGAGCTATTACAAGATGTTAACTTTCTTCTAGTTTCATTGATTAATGCAATGTTGGGGAATCTACTATATGATAAGTTGCATGGTTTGTTGCTGTGGGGGAGAAAAATAAATAAAAAAGACAGTCTCAGTCTTCAAGGAACTTGGCTGGGGAGTGAAGATAGCTCCACTCCCCTAACTAAGATGCTGAGCAATAACATAGGCAAGTTTTAATCTGGGTTGAAAGACAGAGAAGAAGTTCTGAGGCAGAATGCAGTATGAGCAGGAAGGGGTGGATCACCTCTTTGGAGGCGGCTGAGAGTAGGCAATGGAGGGGCAGAATAATGGTTTCAGGTACCTTTGTGTGTATGTGTGTGTATTGCATCCAATAGGGAAATGAGGCCTCAAAACAACCTCACGACTTTTTCAAGTGCTTTCCTGAATATAGGGACTGGTGCACTAATCTGTAATTACATATTGCTTGTTGGTTTGCCATTCCAGGAAAACCAGATGAAAGAATCAATACATTGGTAACAGAAATGACTTCTGCCTAACAATTAGACTTAATAGGAGGTCAAGTGGGGTCATTGGAGTGAAAAATATGTTATATGTGCTGAGTTTGGTGAGAAAGAAGAAAATATAATTTTGTTAAAATAGCTTGCCTTGTCTTTGATCCTCTTCTGACTATTCTAGATGCCTTGGACAGCCTGCTAATCCCTACCAAACTTCAGATATCTTTTACTTGAAGAAGAAGATGTAAAAATATATTTCTTCAAGTTTTCTCTAAGCAGAAAATTCTATGGAACATCTGCACTATAAATTGTATATAGAGATATAAATCTATATGTTTGCAAATTATTTCTTTAAAGGTAAAGTCCATATTATTTTTCTTCACCATTAAGTACTAGTTTTTATGCCATGGGAGTATACAGAAAGATAAGGCATAGTTCTTGATTTCATAGAACCTATACTCTTGGTAGACAAGAATAACACACAGAAGGAACAAAGCAAACTAAAGACACTACATGCCACACATCACATATTATTAAAATGCTAAATGCTATAGACCGTAACTACTGTAGTAGTTCAAAGGAAACTTAAATCAATAAGAGTTGAGTTTATAGAGGATGATTTTATGGAAGAATAATGATTGAGTTGGGTTTGAAGGGTGAATAATATTTGGATAGCTAGAAAAGATACAGTATGACATTTTAAGCCGTGGGAAGGCAATCACACTGAAAGCACAGGAATTATTTGGCTTCTCTGCAGGAAAGTAAGAATAACTAGCTGACTAGAAAACAGTAAATACCAGGAAATAAAGTTGGATAGATCAGTTGGGGCCTAATTATGAAGTACTTTAAAATACAGGTAGTTTCTTGAGATTAAATAGTATTTGGCTAATTTTACCATATGCAGTCTCTCCTAACTTCCTATTAAAATCTTTTGAAGATAGAAAAAGATAAAAACTTAAACAACAGCACTGAAAACTGGAACCAGTATTCAATTAATTGCAGAAAAATGGGGAAAAAGTCCACTAATAAGCTATTGGAATTGAATCTAGGAACACAACTGGTAGCCAATATGTGCTAAGCTGTTAGGAATAGAGCAAGTTTGCTGATCTTAAGGAAAATAAGGGGACCCTTTTTTCTCTTTATCCTTCTGGTTCAAATTGCAAATTGTGTACTAACCAGAAAACTGGGTGTAAAGCCATTTACTGCATAGGTCCTGCTTTTTGAGGATATTCCTTGCCATATTCTTTCAGCTTCTGTCAGTACTGCACTTTCTATATACATTTAGAAACCACAACCCCCATGATGACTGAATGATGACATAGGGAGGCACTTAGATACGTTAATTCTGGGATTCCTTGAAGTAAAGCGCTGCGGGCCAGCATGGCAGAGACAGCTAGCTATTCTTCAAAGATTCATGATATTTTCATAGAGTTTTTTGGGGGAACAGCTGTCCATCTAGAAAATATATTCCTTTTCCTCCTTGCATCTAGATATGGCCATGCTTCTTGCCAATAGAAGATGAATGAGAGTGATATGTGTCACTTTTAGGCAGAGGTGGTTAAGAAGTAGGTGTTCTTCCTCCACTGTCTTTTTCCCATCTTCTAGCTGGAGATGAACAATTGCAAGGCCGTAGGGGACTGTGGAGTCATCAGATGGGAGGAGACTGGGTTTCTAAAGATCTGCATGGAAATTTACTCACTGAATAACTATAGGACAATTGTTTCAGCAAGAAATAAACTTGTTATAAGCCACTGACATTTGGAGTTTGTTATAGAAGCTAGCATTGCTGTAACTAATATGGCAAGGGTGGAGACAGTAGGGGATTTTTTACCAACATATGCTGGTATAGTGGTTTTTAAAAGTATACTCCATACGATAAGAATGTCAGAGCATGAGGTTGTGGGGATAATGGAGGATCTCCTTTCAGCCCAGCACAGCCTATAAAAAAATTAACAAAATGAAAACTCATTAAGACACCTGATGTGTTTTTGTTGTTAGTTGCCATTGACTTGGCTATAATTCATGGCAACTTTATGTATAACTGAACAAAACGTTGCCCAGTCCCGTGCCATCTTCATGGTTAGTCATTTCATTCATGGAATTGGGGTAGGAAATATGCACAACAATCCGTGTTCAGTATATAATACTATTTGCATCTCATGCATCCTGCTACACGTGTCACCTCACTTCATCCTCATAATCTTATAAGTTAAGTAATAGTATTATCCTAGTTTTACAGATGACAAAACAGAAATAACTCCCCAAAGTCACTGTCATGGATAGAATTGTATCCCCCTAAAATATGTGTCAACTTGATTAAGCCGTGATTCCCAGTATTGTGTGTTTGTCCTCCATTTTGTGATTGTAATTTTATGTTAAAGAGGATTAGGGTAGGTTTGTAACACCCTTACTAAGGTCACAACCCTGATCCAATGTAAAGGGAGCTTCCGAGTTTCCCTGGGGTGTGGACTGCACCACCTTTTATCTTACAAGAGATAAAAGGAAAGGGAAGTGAGCAGAGAGTAGGGGACCTCATACCACCAAGAAAACAGCACTAGGAGCACAGTGCATCCTTTGGACCCAGGATTCCTTCACGGAGAAGCTCCTAGTCCAGGGGAAGACTGATGATAAGGACCTTCCTCCAGAGTCGACAGAAAAAGCCTTCCCCTGGAGATGATGTCCTGAATTTGGACTTCTAACCTACTAGACTGCTAGAGAATAAACTTCTGTTTGTTAAAACCATCCACTTGTGGTATTTCTGTTATAGCAGTACTAGATGACCAAGACAGTCACACAGCAAGTGATAGAGTCATGGTATGAACCTCAGTTTTTCTTATTTCAAAGTCACTTTTAACTACAATTTTCTAACACTTCTTATAAAAGAGTTGAGAAGGATATTTGTCCAACTGACAAATGGATAGAGAACAGGGACAAGGGAAATCCACATACACTAACTGTTAGAAGATTATAGATCTAGGTAGATTTCATTTCCTTCAAGAATGAGTAAGATGCAAAATAGTCACCTTGGGGTCAATTACCATATGACTTACATTTATCAAACATGATTTGTGGGGTATAATCAGAAAGCAGCTTTGTTTTCATTTCTTATGTTCTCTTTAAATTTATTCTGCAAGATGAGTTCTTCACTTGCTTCTGGATGAAAACCAAGGAAAGTTCCATAACTTTTCTGGTCACTTTAAAAATAATAAGAGTCTCATTTCAGCAATTGATATGTCTATAAGCCAGTTGCCATGGAGTCGATTCTAACTCATGGTCGACCCCATGTATGTCAGATTAGAACTGTGCTTCATAGGGTTTTTTTTTTATTTAAATTTTTTTTGTTGTTCTTGAGAATATACACAGCAAAACATATACCAATTCATCAGTTTCTACATGTACACTTCAGTGACATTGATTACATTCTTCAAGTTGTGCAACCATTCTCACCCTCCTTTTCTGAGTTGTTCCTCCGCCATTAACATAAATTCACTGCCCCTTAAGGTTCCTATCTAATCTTTCAAGTTGCTGTGGTAAATTTGATCCCATATAGATAGTTCTTAGAAGAGCATAATGCTCAAGGCAGACATTTTTTCACTAGTTAAGCTAAACTATTGTTTGTTTTTAAGAAGACTTCAGGGGATATTTTAGGTTTAAGTTTTAAAGATGATCTCAGGGCAATAGTTTCAGGAGTTCATCTAACCTTAATGGCTCCAGGAAGTCTGGAGTCCATAAGAATCTGAAATTTTGTTCTGCATTTTCCCCTTTTTGATCAGGATCCTTCTATAGAATCTTTGATCAAAATGTTCAATAATGGACAGGAGGAGCCAAGATGGTGGCTTAGTCAGACATACCTTGCCGTCACTCTATAGCAAAGACCTGAGATACCAAGTAAAACAGTTACAGATGACAATCCTGGAGCCCTGAGCATTGAATGAGAGGATAAAGAATTAGATCAAACACTGACTGGAAGAAGAAGCCAAATGAAAACAGCGATTGAAGAGAGAAAGGCAGCAGAGTTGCCCTGCCAACTTACCCAGCACAGTATGGGCATCTTGAGACAAAGCCAGCAGTGATCCCAGGTGAGAAGCACAGGAAGGCAACTTTATGGAACTCCCAACAGGAGACAGAGGAACTATGTAGACATACCTTAAGTGAAGCAAGGTGAGGAGGAAATGAACTGGAGCTATGGAGGGAAAGTACAGGAAGGAGGGCAAGAGTTTCAGGGATCCTGGCATCCACAGAGCAGGGAGGAAGCCAGAATCCAGAGACAGGGTGACTGTCCAGCGGCAGTCCCTGACCATTAGGGCAGGTGGCACACACGGAGTAATAGATCCATAGAGAGACAGCAGGAGGTCCTCCACTTGACCACACACCAGACAGCTCTCACCTCACATTTGTCAGGGCTAGGTCCTGATTACTGGCTGCACCCAATGGGAAGTACTCAGGCATCTTTGCCGGGTGACCAAGGGAGCATGCTCCCCCTCCCTCTCCCCCACCCTCTTGGTGACTAGAGGAACAAACTGCCCCATCCTTGCTGCCCCGACTGCTCCCCCTCCCACCCAGCCCCATCCACAACCCCCCTGCACACCTGGTGAAAGAGAGCACTCCCCTGCTATCTGCCCTGCCCCACTCCATGCCCACCACACCACTGAGTGGACAGAGAGAGTGCCTCTGTGACCGTGAGCATTCCTGCACCACTGGACTGATGACAGACTACAGCTAACACCCACCCAGCCTACCCTAAGCTATCTCACATGCACAGTGAACAGAGATGTGGTCTCACCCTGACCACAGCAGCCACTCCCACCTAGAGACAGGTGGTGAAGGCTCCCGTGTTGCCAGACGAATGATCAGCGAAGCACGTCCAACCCATGAACACCAATATATCAAAACAAACAAAGAAAAAAGTCATAAATAAAATAACACCTTAATGCCTCAGAGATAGCAGACAATATGAAATCATATAAAGAAATAGGACAAGATGGCTCAAGGAAATGTTCAAAATAAACAGGTAGAAAACCTTCCTGAGGAAGAAATGGTAATGGAACTACCTGATAAAGAATTCAAAAGACTTACATACAGGGTACTCAAAAAGATCAAGGAAAACACAGACAAAACACTAGAAAAATTCATGAAAGCAGTACCAAAACCCATTGTTATCAAGTCAATTACAACTCACAGTGACTGTGATTGTTAACATTTTGTGTCAACTTGGCTGGGCCATGACTCTCAGTGGTTTGACAGTTATGATGTAGTTTGGCAGTTGTATGATGATGCGATCACTTCCATGATGAGATTTGATACAATGTGATCACCTCCATGATGGGATCTGCTGTAAGTAGCCAATCAGTTGAAAGGGAGTTTCCTTGGGTGTGTGGCCTGCATTGAATATAAGTGGACTCTCTGAAAAGGCCTGGGGGATTTTGCCCACTCTGGATCCCGCAGCTGGCTCCTATTCATCTGACCTCCAGTTCTTGGGACTTGAGCTAGAAGCTTACCTGCCTTCTTGCCTGCTCATATTGGCATTCACTGATCTTCACAGCCTGTAAGCAAGAGCCCTGCTATCTGATCTGCCAATCAGGTTTGCCAGACCCTGCGGCTAAGTGAATCAGGAGAAGCCTCTATCCTAACCCACGGACTTGGGATGTTCCAGCCTCTCTAATCACGTGAGCCACCAGCAGAAAGGAAATAATAAAAATAGAGCAGAAATAAATCAGAAAACAAAAACAATCCAATGAATCAATAAGACCTGAAATAGATTCTTTGAAGAGATCAATAAAATTGACAAACCACTGGACAAAATGACAAAGGAAGAAGAAGATGAAAATAACCCAAATAAGAAATGAGAATGGTGGCATTAGAAAAGAACCAATTGAAATAAAAAGAATCATAACAGAATATTATGAAAAAATATACTCCAACAAATTTGAAAACCTAGAAGAAATGGAGAAATGTCTAGAAACACATCACCTACCCAAACTAACATAAAGTGAGGTAGAAAATCTGAAAGACCCATAACAAAAGATGAAATTGAAGAGGTCATAAAAATCTCCCAACAACAACAAGAGCTCTGGCCCAGACAGCTTCACTGGAGAGTTCTACCAAACATTCAGAGAAGAGTTGACACTATTACTACTCAAACTATTCCAGAACATACAAAAGGAAGGAATGTTCCCGAATTCATTCTATGAAGTCAGCATAACCCTGATACTAAAACCAGGCAAAGACACAACAAAAAAAGAAAATTACAGACCAATACACCTCATGAATATAGACACAAAATTCTCAACAAATTTCTAGCCAATAGAATTCAACAGCATATCAAAAGAATAATATGTCACAACCAAGTGGGCTTCATACCAGATATGCAAGGATGGTTCAACATTATAAAATCAATCAATGTAATCCACCACATAAATAAACCAAAGGACAAGAATCACATGGTCATCTCAATTAATGCAGAAAAGGCATTTGATAAAGTCCTACACCCATTCCTGATAAAAATTCTCAACAAAATAGGAATAGAAGGGAAATTCCCCAACATAATTGAGGGCATATATAAAAAAAACAACAGTCAACATTATTCTCAATGGAGAGAGACTAAAAACATTCCCCTTGAGAAAAGGAACAAGACAAGGATGCCGTTTATCACCACTCTTACTCAATATTGTACTAGAAGTCCTAGCCAGAGCAATAAGATAAGAAAGGGAAATAAAGGGCATACAGATTGGTAACAAAGAAGTAAATCTATTTGCAGATAACGTGATCATATACACAGAAAATCCTAGAGACTCCACAAGAAAGTTACTGGAACTAATAGAAAGATACAGCAAAATGGCAGGGTACAAAATCAACATACAAAAATCAGATGGATTCCTCTACACTAACAAAGGGAACTCCAAAATGGAAATCATGAAAACAATACCATTTACAATAAGCCAAAAAACTCATTGCTGTTGAGTAGATTCCGACCCATAGTGACCCTGGTGGTGTAGTGGTTAAGAGCTATGGCTGCTAACCAAAATGTTGGCAGTTCAAATCCACAAGGCACTCCTTGGAAACTCCATGGAACAATTCTACTCTGTCCTTTAGGGTGGCTATGAGTCATTTTACAATAGTCCCCCAAAAGATAACATACATAGTAATAAATCTAATTAGGGATGTAAAAGACTTATACAAAGAAAACTGCAAAACATTACTGCAAGAAGCCAAAAGAGACCTACATAAATGTAAAACATACCGTGCTCATGGATAAGAAGACTTAACATTGTTGAAATGTCAATAGTAACCAAAATGATTTACAAATATAATGCAATTCCAATCCAAATTCCAACAACATTCTTTAATGACATGGAAAAACTAATCACCAGCTTTATATGGAAAGGAAAGAGGACCCGGATAAGCAAAACATTATTGACGAAGAAGACCAAAGTAGGAGGCCTCACACTCCCCAATCTCAGGACCTACTATACAGCCACAGTAGTCAAAACAACCTGGTACTAGTACAATGACAGACACATGGACCAATGGAATAGAATTGACAGTCCAGAAGTAAAATCATCCATCTATGGACAGCTGATCTTCAATAAAGGGTTGAAGTCCATTACATGAGGAAGAGAAAGTCTCTTTAACAAATGGTGCTGGCAAAACTGGACATCTATTTGCAGAAAAATGAGACAAGATCCATACCTCATACCATACACAAAAACTAACTCAAAATGGATCAAAGACCTAAATGTAAAACCTAAAACTATAAAGATCATGGAGGAAAAAATAGGGACAACACTAG
This sequence comes from Trichechus manatus latirostris, assembly GCF_000243295.1. NCBI lineage: Eukaryota > Metazoa > Chordata > Mammalia > Sirenia > Trichechidae > Trichechus > Trichechus manatus. The sequence continues at coordinate 2,314,411 of NW_004443987.1, forward strand.
GGGCCCTAGTATACAGCGTAAATAGAATATCAAACACACCCAAAAATGCACAAACACCAGAAGATAAACTAGATAACTGGAATCTCCTAAAAATTAAACACTTACGCTCATCAAAAAACTTCACCAAAAGAGTGAAAAGAGAACTTACAGACTTGGAAAAAATTTTTGGCTATGACATATCTGACAAGGTAATCTCTAAAATTTTAGAAAATTTCAACACCTCAACAATAAAAAGACAACCCAATTAAAAATTAGGCAAAGGATATGAACAGATGTTTCACCAGAGAAGACATTCAGGTTGCTAACAAACACACAAAGAGATGCTCACTATCATTAGCCATTAGAAAGATGCAAATCAAAACTACAATAAGATACCATTTCACCCTGACAATAACGGCACTGATCAAAAAACAGACAATAACAAATGCTGGGGAGGTTGTGGGGAGGTTGGAACTCTTATACACTGCTAGTAGAAATGTAAAACGGTACAACCACTATGGAAATCAGTATGGTGCTTCCTTAAAAAGCTACAAATAGAATTATCATACGATCCAGCAATCCCACCCCTAGATATATATCCTAGAGAAATAAGAGAGTAATAGGAATAGACATATGCACACCTATATTCATTGCAGGATTATTCACAATAGCAAAAAATGTAAACAACCTAAATGTTTATCAATGGATGAATGGATAAACAAACTGTGGTACACAAACACAATGGAATACTATGCAACGGTAAAGAATAATGATTAATCCACAGAACACCTCACAACAGGGAAGAATCTTGAGGACATTATGCTGAGTGAAATAAGTCAATTACAAAAGGACAAATATTGTTTGAGACCACTACTGTCAAAAGTCAAGAATAGGTTTACACACAGAAAGAAACATTCTTTGATGGTTACCAGGGATGGGATGGGGATGGAGGAGGAATCACTAACTAGATAGTAGACAATTGTTAATTCTGGTGAAGGGAAAGACAATAACTAACATGGGAGAAGTCAGCACAAAGTGACCAAGGCAAAGGAAGGCACTGAGAGGTAAGCAAGAATAAAGGACAACTATGGTAAATGTTGTATCCCATACAATCCTGCAACAACAGTAATAACAAATAATTTGTGAGTAGATACATAGGTTAATATGTAGCTAAATAGGTGCTTACATATATAGGTATCGTTGTGGATGTTTCTACATACATTTTTGTAAATACTGCATGTATACTCATACATATAATAGAGTACATAGGGGGCACAGTTATAGAAACCACGTAGACATTGGGACTGAACTACTGGACTTAAAAGCTAAGGACCATACTCTCGGGGGACATCTAGGTCAACTGGCAGATCACAGCTCATAAAGATAATTTTCTACATCTTAGCCTGGTGAGTAGCATCTGGGGTCTTAAAAGCTTGCAATGGCCATCTAAGAAGCAACCATTGGTCTCTTCCTATGCGAGCAAAGGAGAATGAAGAAAACTGAAGACTCAAGCAAACAATTAGTTTAAAGAACTAATGGCCCACATGAACCACAAGCTTCTCTAACATGATACCAGAAGAACTATATGGTGCCTGGCTACCACTACCAACCACTCTGACCAGGATCACAATAGAAGGTCCCGGTTAGAATGGGTAAAAAATGTAGAACAAAATTAAAATTCAAAAAATTAATAATAAAAAAAAAGACCAGACTTATTGGTCTGAAAAAGACTGGAGGAACTCCTGAGACTACAGTCCTAAGACAACCTTCTAACTTGAAACTGAAGACACTCCAGGAGGCAACCTATCAGGCAAATAATAGACAGGGCTATAAAATAAACAATAAGACCTGTGAACTGTGAAAACTGTGCTCCTTAGAACAATCAACTATATGAGAACAAAATGGCAATGTTCGGCCAAAACCAAAGATGAGAAGGAAGAGGACAGGGAAACCGAACTAATGGAAACAGAGAACCAAGGGAGGAAATGGGGAGAGGGCTGACACATTTCAGGGATTGCAACCAATGTCACAGAACAATTTGTATAAGAATTATTGATTGGAAAACTAATTTGTTATATAAACTTTCATCTAATGCACAGCATAATGTAAAAAAAAAAGGTTTAGTAATGGTAGCTGGGCACCATCCAGTTTTTTCTGGTTTCATGGCAAAGGAGGCAGTTGTTCATGGATGCAATTAGCCACACATTCCATATCCTCCTCCTATTCCTGAAGCTCCTTCTTCCTTTGTTGCTCCAGGAAAAGAGATACCAATTGTGCCTTGGATAGCCACTTGCAAGCTTTTAAGACCCCAGGTACTACGCAATAAACTAGGAGGTAGAATACAAACACTAAACATCTTATTGGGCCGATTAACTGGGATATCCCATGAAAACATGACCTTAAACGTCCAAACCAAGAAACTAAATCCCATGAGGTTTTTAGCTGTACATAAGCAGCCTCAGCAGCTACTCTTTTTTTTTGTTACTGTTGTAAATATATCTATCACACAATTTTTACCAATTCAGGTTTTTACAGGTGTACATCTTAGTGACAGCAATTGCAATAATCGGCTGTGCAACCCTACCCTTAATCAATGCGATATTTCCAACACCATTAATCTCCCCTTTTCCCCTCCCTCCTGCCCCTGGTAACCACTAATAAACTTTGTTCTCTATACATTTGCCTTTTCTTGTCTTTTTATACAAGTGGAGGTCATACAATATTTGTCCTTTTGTGATTGACTTATTTCAGTCAGCCTAATATTTTCAAGTTCCATCCATACTGTAGAATGTATCTAGACTTTATTTCTCCTGCTGGCTGAGTATTATTCCATTGTATGTATGCACCACATTTTGCTTATCCATTCATCTGTTGATGGGCATTTACATTGTTTCCACCTTTTGGCTATTTTGAATAGTGCTGCAGTGAATATTGGTGTACAAATCTGTTTCAGTCTCTGCTTTTAAGTCTTTGGATAAATACCTAGGAGTGGAATTGCTGGGTCATATGGTATTCTATTTTTAGTTTTTTGAGGAATGACCACTGTTTTCCACAATGGCTGTAACAATTTGCATTCCCACCAACAATGGTTAAGGGTTCCAATTTCCCCACGTGCTTGCCAACATTTGTTATTTTCTGCTTTTTGTATCTTAGTCATCCTGTTGTTGTTGTTAGGTGCCATCAAATCAGTTCTTACTCATAGAGACCCTGTGTACAACAGAATGAAACACTGCCCAGTCTGCACCATCCTCACAATCATTGTTATGCTTGAGCCCATTGTTGCAGTCACTTTGTCAATCTATCTCCTTGACGGTCTTCCTCTTTTTTGCTGACCCTCAACTTTATGAAGCATGATGTCCTTCTCAAGGGACCGATCCCTCCTGATAACATGTCCAAAGTATGTGAGACGAAGTCTCACCATCCTTACTTCCAGGGAGCATTCTGGCTGTACTTCTTCCAAGATAGATCTGTTCATTCTTCTGGCAGTCCATGGTATATACAATATTCTTCATCAACACCATAATTCAAAAGTGTCAATTCTTCTTTGGTCTTCCTTATTCATTGTTCAGCTTTCAGATGCATATGAGCCAGCAGCCTGCTGTCTAATTTGCCAGTCTTGGGTTTATCAGCCCCTGCAACTACTTGAGTCAGGAGAAACCTCTAGCCTGATGCTTGACCCACGGACTTGGGACTTTCCAGCTGTACAACCATGTGAGCCATTTCCTTGATATAAATATTTCTCTCTCCCTCTCTCTCTGTCTCTCTCTCTATATATATAAACATCATTGGTTTTGCTTCTCTAGGGAACAAAGCATAAGACATTTGGTACTGAGAGTGATTCTAGAGAAACAAAATTGTAAGGGTGAGGTTTCTAAATTGGTTCTGAAGTCTGGTTAGTCTTAAAGATGTTGATGACTTGGCTTTCAGTAGTAAAGAGGGCACTGTTAACCCATGGTGTGAGGTGGCAATACATATAAGCAAAATGTCACCACCAATAGATCAAGTATTAGTGGGAGGTGAGGTGCTGGGTGATTGCATGTTTGATACTTTTCTCCAATTTTGTCACAGTGACTAGTATAAGGAAGGTGGTCGTTTGGTCCTACTGTTACTAGACAAAGTGGTGAAGGAAAGATGAGCTCAGGACTTCAGAGTCACAGCTCACATGCTGCATAAGTGACCTCAAATTTACCACTTGTGCCTTAAAGAAAGCCTTATTTCTTGGGGTAACAGCTGATATTGCTGAAAACCAAACCCAGACTATTATTGTAAGAGAGACTGAATTAAAATGTCAGTTGAATTCCCAACCTCTAATAGTGTCTGAAGTTAAAGTGAGGGCATTTATTGGGAATAAATGGGATCCTGAAACTTGGGATGGGAACATATGGGAAGATAATCAGGAAGGTGTGGACACTGAGCCCCTAAATTCCATTGAATCACACCTGCCAACAGAACCATCCCTCTCACTCCCATCTGAAGAGATTTCTCCATCTTTGTCTGCTAAGCCACCCTCCCCAGTAAACCATTAGCCCCTCCACCCCCATCTGATGGGATTAACCCAGCTGTGTCTGAAAAGCAATTGTCTGAGATATCACGTGGGGTGGCGTCTGAGTCATTGCCTGAAGCATCAGCTGAGACAGAAGCTTTACAAGACACTGCTGAATGTTGTCAGAACACATCCCCACCACCCATTTTTGCTTCTAGACCCATAATTAGACTCAAAAGTTTCAGGGAGCCCCAAAAGATGTAGTACTAAGTGTAATCCAGGAGGAGGTACACTACACTCCAAAAGAACTGCTTGATTTTCTAATATGTACAAACAGAAATCTGGGAATATGTGTGGAAATGGATATTAAAGGTATGGGATAATGGTGCAAAAAACATAAAGTTGGATCATTCTCAGTTTATTGATATGGGCCCACTAAGCACAGATTCTTCATTCAATGTTTCAGATCAAGAGGCTGGGAAAGGATATAATAGTTTTTTGTTTGTTTGTTTGTTTGTTTTTGCTGAAGCATTGATTAGGCAGTGGCCTACACTAAATCAAGTTGAAATACCAGACCTGCCTTTTTATACTGTAGAAGAAGGTATCCAAAGGCATAGGAAAATTGGTGTGTTAGAGTGGATTTATTAGGTTAGACACACAGAACCACCCATTGAGTGCCCAGAGGACATATCTTTTACCACAACGTTGAGGAATACATTTGTGAAGGGAGCCCCAGCATCTTTGAAGACTGCTGTGATTGCTATTGACAGTGGGAACTGCCCTAACTGAATTAAGACACCTAAATACAATGGGGCTGATTGGACCCAGTGGTGGTAGGGGCCAAGTGGCAGCACTCAATCAACAAAGACAAGGTGGGCATGGTTTCCATAATGGACAGAGGAGTCAAAGCAGTAATCAGAATAGTCTAACTTGTATGGTCTTATGGCACTGGCTACTTAGTTATGGTGTCCCTAGGAGTGAAATAGATAGGAAATACAAAAAAAATATTTCCTTGATTTGTACAAGTGGAAGAATTCTAGGTCAACTGAATGGCAGTTTAACTTGAAACACCAGAATAGAGAGTTACGGCCCCTCAATCAATTCTCAGACTTGAGTGAGTTTACAGTTGGTACAGTAGGTCCCCAAAACCATCCTATAGTGATTTATTCAGCTCCAGACTGCATAATTAGAATAGATATACTCAGCAACTGGCAGAACTCCCACATTGAATGCCTGACAAGTGGACTAAGGGGTATTTCGGTGGGAAAAGCCAAATGGAAGACATTAGAACTGCCCTTACCTAGGAAATAGTAAACCAAAAGCAATACTGCATTCCTGGAGGGATTTCAGAGATTACTGCCACCATTAAGGACTTGAAGTATACAGAGTGGTGATTTCCACTACATCCCTGTTCAACTCGCCTATTTGGCCTGTGCAAAAAGCAGATGGATCTTGGAGAATGACAGTGGATTATCATAAAATTAACCAGAGAGTGACTCCAATTGCAGCTGCTGTTCAAGATGTGGTTTCCTTGCTTGAGTGAGTTAATATATCTCCTGGTACCTGGTATGAAGCTATCAATCTAGCCAATGCCTTTTTCTCGATTCCAGTTTCAAAGGAACACCAAAAGTAGTTTGCCTTCAGCTAGCAAGGCCAGAAATACACCTTTGCTGTCTTACCTCAGGGTTATATCAACTCTCCAGCCCTTTGTCATAATTTAGTCCACAGGGACCTTGATCACCTTCCCTTCACAAGATGTCACACTGTTCCATTACATTGATGACATTATGCTGATTGGACCTACTAATTAAGACATGTCAAGGACTCTCGACTTATTGGTAAAATATTCCTGTGCTGCGGGGGGTGGGGTGGAAATTAATCTGATAAAAATTTGGGGACCTTCCACCTCAGTGAAATTTCTAGGGGTCCAGTGGTGTTGGGTATGTCAAGATATTCCTTCTAAAGTGAAGGATGTTACTGCATCTTTCCCTTCCCACAACTAAAAAGGAAGCACAACACCTGGTGGAACTCTTTGGATTTTGAAGGTAACATGCCCGTCATTGGCCTCTGCTACTCCAGCTAATTTATTAAGTGACTCATAAAGCTGCTAGTTTTGTGTGGGGCCCAGAAAAAGAGAAGGCTCTGCAACAGATTCAGGCTGCTGTGCAAACCACTATGCAACTTTGCCCATATAATCCAGCTGATCCAGTGTTGCTTGAAGTTTCAGTGGCAGATAGAGATACCGTTGGGAGTATTTGGCAGGCCCCTATTGTTGAATCACAATGAAGACCCTTAGTATTTGGGAGCAAAGCCCTGTCATCCTCTGCAGATTACTACTCTTCTTTTGAGAAACAGCTTTTGGTTTGTTACTGGGCCTTAGAAGAGACTGAATGCTTAACCATAGGCCAACAAGTCACCATGCAGCCTGAGTTACCCATCATGAACTAGGTATTGTGTGACTCACAGAGCCATAAAGTTGGACATGCACAGCAGTACTCCATCATTAAATGGAAGTGGTATATGCAAGATCAGGCCCTAGCAGGACCTGAAGGCACAAGTATGTTGTATAAGGAAGTGGCCCAAATGCCCATTGTCGCCACTCCTTTCACATTACCTGCCCTCTCCCAGTCTGCACTTATGACCTCATTGGGAGTTCTAATGATCAGTTGACTGAGGAAGAGAAAACTCGTGCCTGGTTTATGGTTCTGCCTAAAATTGAGACATCACTCAAAAGTGGACAGTGGCAGCACTACAACTCCTTTCTGGGACCTCCCTGAAGGACAGTTGTGAAGGAAAATCCTCCCAATGGGCAGAACTTCAAGCAGTGCACCTGGTTGTTCACTTTGCTTGGAAGGAGAAATGGCCAGATGTGAGACTGTATTTTGATTCATGGGCTGTGGCCAATGGTTTGGCTGGATGGTCAGGGACTTGGAAGCAACATGATTGGAAAATAGGAGACAAGGAGGTATGGGGAAGAGGAATGTGAATAGCCTCTCTGAATAGGCCAACAAAGTGAAGATATTTGTGTCTCATATGAATGTTCACCACTGAGTGACTGTGGCAGAGGAGGGTTTTGACTATCAAGTGGATAGGATGACACATTATGTTGAAACCAGTCATCCTCTTTCCCCAGCCACTCCTGTAATTACCCAATGGGTTGATGAACAAAGTGGCCACAATGGTAGGGATAGAGGTTATGCATGGGCTCAGCAACACGGACTTCCACTCACCAAGGCTGGCTTGGCTACAGCCACTGCTGAGTTCCCAATCTTCCAGCAGCAGAGACCAACACTGAGTTCCCAATATAGCACCATTCCTTGAAATGATCAGCCAGCAACCTAGTGGCAGGTTGATTACGTTGGACCTCTTCCATTATGGAAAGGGCATCATTTTGTTCTTACTGGAGTAGACACTTACTCTGGATATGGATTTGCCTTCCCTGCATGCAATGCTTCTGCCAAAACTACCATGCATGGACTTACAGAATGCCTTATCTACCATCACAGTATCCCATACAGCATCGCCTCAGATCACGGGACTCACTTCACTACAAATGAAATGTGGCAGTGTGTCCAAGCTCATGAAATTCACTAGTCTTACTGTGTTCCTCATCATCAGCTGGCATGATAGAATGATGGAGTGACCTTCTAAAGACAGAATTACAGTGTCTGCTAGCTGGCAATACCTTGCAGGGTTGGGGTAAAGTTCTCCAAAAAAAAAAAAAAAAACCTGCTGCTGCTGTCAAGTCAATTCCAACTCATAGCAACCCTACAGGATGGAGTAAAACTGCCCCATAGGGTTTTCAAGGGGTAGCTAGTGGATTTGGAGAGCCGGCCTTTTGGTTAGTAGCAAAACACTTAACCACTGCATTCTCCAGGAGCCTGTATATGCTCTAATCCATAGTCCAATATATGGTGTTATTTTTCCCATAGCCAGGATTTATGATTCCAGGAATCAAGGAGTGGAAATGGGTTCAGCACCACTCACTTTACCCCTATTGACCCACTCACAAAATTTTTGCCTCCTGTCCCCATGACTCTATGCTCTGTGGGTCTGGAGGTGTTAGTTACAAAGGGACGAATGCTCCCAACTGGAGACACATCACTGATTCCATTGAACTAGAAATTAAGAATGCCACCAGGCCACTTTGGTCTCCTCATGCCTCTTGATCAACAGGCAGGGAAGGGAGTTACTGTATTAGCTATTGTGATTGACCTGCTTACTAAGGGGAAATCAAATTGATATTACATAATGGAGATAAAGAAGAGTATGTCTGGAATACAGGAGATCCGTTGGGTCATCTCATAGGACTACCATCCCCTGTGATTAAAGTCAATGGAGAACTATAGCAATCCTATTCTGACATGACTACTAATGGCCCAGACCCTTCAGGAATGAAGGTTTGTGTCACCCCACCAGGCAAAGAACCACGACCAGCTGAGTTGCTTGCTGAGGTCAAAGGGAATATTGAATGGGTGGTGGAAGGAGGTAACTGTTAATAGTAGTTATGACCACATGACAAGTTACAGAAAAGATAGTGTAATTATGAGTATTCCATCTTTGTTTCCAACTTTCACATGCCAATCACTTTTAATTCTAAATGCACCTTGATTGCATGTTTCATCTTTGGTTGAAAGCAAGACTGATCGGTAGTTGGAAAATATGGTCTTGGTGACAGAAATGATGCAGATTGCATGATAGAATTTTGCAGGGCCAATGACTTACTCATTGCAAATACCTTTTTTCAACAACAGAAATGGTAACTATACATGTGGACCTCACAGGATGGAACAAATAGGAATCAAATCGACTACATCTGTGAAGAGAGATTATGGAGAAGCTCAGTATCATCAGTCAGAACAAGGCATGGGGCCGACTGGGGAACAGACCATCAATTGCTCATATGCAAGTTCAAGTTGAAGCTGAAAAAAATTAAAACAAGTACACAAAAGCTAAAGTATGAACTTGAGTATATCCCACCTGAATTTAGAGATTATCTCGAGAATAGATTTTATGCATTGAACACTGATGACTGACGACCAGAAAAGTTGTGGGGTGACATCAAGGACACTACACATGAAGAAAGCAAAAGGTCATTAAAAAGGCAGGAAATAAAGAACAGACCAAAATGAATGTCAGAAGAGACTCTGAAACAGGCTCTTGAATGCAGAGTATCTAAAGCAAAAGGAATAAATGATGAAGTAAAACAGCTGAACAGAAGATTTCAAAAGGCAGCTCTAGAAGACAAAGTAAACTATTATAATTAAATTTGCAAATACCTGGAGTTAGAAAACCAAAAGGGAAAAACACGCTCAGCATTTTTCAAGCTGAAAAAACTGAAGAAAAACTTCAAGCCTCGAGTATGGGCAAAATATTGAACAACGCAGGAAGCATCAAAAGAAGATGGAAAGAATACACACAATCACTGTACCAAAAAGAGCTAGTCGACGTTCAACCATTTCAGAAGGTAGCATATGATCAAGAACTGATGGTATTGAGACAAGAAGTCCAAGCTGCACTAAAGGCATTGGTGAAAAACAAGACTCCAGAAATTGATGGAATATCAATTGAAATGTTTCAACAAATGAATGCAATCCTGGAAGTGCTCACTCATCTATGTCAAGAAATTTGGAAGACAGATACCTGGACAACAGACTGGAAGAGATCCATATTTGTGTCCATTCCAAAGATAGTTGATCAAACAGAATGCAGAAATTATCGAACAATATCTTTAATGTCACACGCAAGTAAAATTTTGCTAAAAAGATCATTCAAAAACGATTGCAGCAGTACATCAACAGGGAACTGCCAGAAATTCAAGTTGAATTCAAAAGAGAACTTGGAGTGAGGGATATCATTGTTGATGTCAGATGGCTCTTGGCTGAATGCAGAGAATACCAGAAAGATGTTTACTTTTGCTTTATTGACTATGCAAAGACATTTGACTGTGTGGATTACGACAAATTGTGGACAACGTTGAGAAGAATTGGAATTCCAGAACACTTATTTGTGCTCATGAAGAATCTGTACATAGACCAAGAGGTAGTTGTTCGAACACAACAAGGGTATACTGTGTGGTTTAAAGTCAGGAAAGGTGTGCATCAGGGTTGTATCCTTTCACCATACTTATTCAATCTGTATGCTGTTCGAATAATCCCAGAAGTTCTTCTATAGAAGAATTTGGCATCAGGAAGAGAGGAAGACTCATTAACAACCTGCATGAAGCAGATGACACAACCTTGGTTGCTGAAAGCAAAGAGGACTTGAAGCACTTACCTTTGAAGATCAAAGACTACAGTCTTCAGTATGGATTACATCTCAACATAAAGAAAACCAAATCCTCACAACTGGATCAATAATCAACATCATGATAGATGGAGAAAATATTGAAGTTTTCAAGGATTTCATTTTACTTGGATCCACAATCAACACTCACAGAAGCAGCAGTCAAGAAATTAAGTGACTTATTGCATTGAGCAAATCTGCTGCAAAAGACCCCCTTAAAGTGTTAAAAAGCAAAGATGTCACTATGAGGACTCAGGTGTGCCTAACCCAAGCGATGGTATTTTCAATCACCTCATATGCATTTGAAAGCTTGACAATGAATAAGGACGACCGAAGAAGAATTGACGCCTTTGAATTATGGTGTTGTGAAGAATATTGAATATACCATGAACGAACACATCTGTCTTGGAAGAAGTACAGCCAGAATGCTCCCTAGAAGTGTAGATAACAAGACTTCATTCCATGTACTTTGACATGTTATCAGGAGGGACCAGTCCCTTTAGCAGGACATCATGCTTGGTAGAGTCAGCAAAAAAAGGAAGACCCTCAACGAAGTGGATTGACACAGTGGCTGCAACAATGGGCTCAGACATAGCAATGATTTTGAGGAAGACTGATGAAGAATTGATGTCTTTGAATTATAGTGTTGGCAAAGAATACTGAATATAGTATGGACTTCCAGAAGAACAAATTAATCTGTCTTGGAAGAAGTAAAGCTAGAATGCTTCTTAGAAGCAAGGATGGCAAGACTTTGTTTCATTTACTCCAGACATGTTATCAGGAGTGACCAGTCCCTGGAGAAGGACATCATGCTTGGTAAAGTAGAAGGTCGGGGAAAAAGAGGAAGACCCTCAACGAGATGTATTGAAACAGTGGCTGCAACAATGGTGTCAAACATAGCAATGATTGTGGGGATGGTGCAGGACCAGGCAGTGTTTATTTCTGTTGTACATAGGGTCTCTATGATTCAGAACTGACTCGATGGTGCCTAACAACAACAACAACAACATTCCTTCCTTGTATTTATGCATCAAATATTTTTGTTTTCTTCACTCATAAAATATAAGATGTAAACGTGGCTAGTGTGTTTTTGGTTGTATGCATGTTAGTTGTATCATGTTAGGCTTAAGAGTTGCTGTTGTTAGATGCCATAGAGTCAGTTTCAACTCATAGCAACCCTATGTACAACAAAAGTAAACATTGTCCGGTCCTGAGGCATCCTCATAATCATTGTCATGCTTGATCCCATTGTTGCAGCTACTGCGTCAATCCATCCTTTGAGGGTCTTCCTTTTTTTCGCTGACCCTCTACTTTACCAAGCATGATGTCTTTCTCCAGGGACTTGTCCCTCCTGATAACATGTTCAAAGTATGTGAGACATAGTCTCGCCATCCTTGCTTCTAAGGAGCATTCTGCCTGTACTTCTTCCAAGACAGATTTGTGTGTTCTTCTGGCAGTCCAGGGTATATTCAATATTCTTCACCAACACCATAATTCAAAGGCATCAATTCTTCTTTGGTCTTCCTTATTCATTGTTCAGCTTTCACTCGCAGATAAGGCAACTGAAAACACCATGGCTTTGGTCAGTTGCACCTTAGTCCTTAAAGGCATAAGAATGACTTTATAATTGTCTTTATTTAGATATTTTGTATGGTTTAAGGAGATGTATACAGGGGCCAAGTTGACAAGTAGTGGACTGTGATCATTAAGATTTCGTGTCAACTTGGCTGGGCCATGATTCTCAATAGTTTGGCAATTATGTAATGATGTACTTATCCTTCATTTGTGATATAATGTAATCATTTCCAGGATATGATCTGATGTGATCAGCCAACAAATTGTAAGGATAGTTTTCTCAGGGGTGTGGCCTGCTCCAATATATATGGACGTTCTGTTAAAGCTCACTGCCTTTGCTCGCTCTGGATCCTGCATCTGGCTTGTCATCATCTCACTTCTGGCTCTTTGGACTTGAGCCAATGGCCTGCCATACTGCATGCTGATCTTGGGATTCACTGGCCTCTGCAGCCTGTGAACCAGCGGCCTGCCATCTGACCTGCCAGTCTTGGGTTTGTCAGCCCCTGCAGCTATGTGAGTCAAGAGGAGCCTGCATCCTGACACCTGACCCTTCATACTTGGGACTTGCCAGCCTTTACAACCACACGAGCCATTTCCTTGAGATAAATCTCTCTCTCTCTTTATATATATATGATTCATTGGTTTTGCTTCTCCTGAGAACCCAGTTTAAAATGGATATCAAAATTAGTATTTAGCCACCTTTGCAAGTTCCACATGGTGATTTTTACCTCATGTTGGAAAGTGGCGTCTAATGTTTTAGGGCTTCAGACAAAACTAAGATTTCAATATTTCCATCACATTACAAAAACAAACAAAATCCCCAAATCAAATGAAACAAAACAAGGAAAACAATTTTAAAAAAACAACAACAAACAAGAGAAAGAAGATATTGAGAAATACAAAGGACAATCTTAATTCTGAAAATAATCTAATTAAAAAATCAGAATAAATCTTTTTATAAAATATTTGGTTATCATAAAGCATATACAAAAAGACATTGCTTCAGGATGGGGATATAATATGCATTCCCATTTTACTGATAATAGGATATCCAAAGAGACAATCAATAAGTACTATTTAAATGTGTATGTCCTGCCTCCTGAGAGAAATTTTGGAGGAGGTTTTGCATGCTAAAAGTTGAATCCTTAAGGACATTAGGATTTACAGTTCTGAAAAAATGGAGAGAAAAATCATCATGCCCAATTTCTAGGAATAATGACTAAAAACAGAATTAATTGTGAAGGGCCTATGGTTGGAAGAGGGATGCTTTTTGCATGTGATCCTGAGTGGTCCACCTTAGCCTCTGAATTAGTCTCTGTTCAAGAGCACGGAACTTACAAGAGTAAGCTACTTTTGGGGAGCCTAATTGCACTTACTGGTTGGAGACATATCTTTTCTCAACTTCAAGGTCTACTACAATATTGAACAATGGAATCAATAGCACTGAATGCGGAGACAGCGTAGCCAGCAGCACTGATATGATGAGAGTGTTATCAGCAGCAGTACTGCTCACATTTAGTTAGCCACTAGGTAGTGGCAGAAAATGTAGTCGCCTAACAGAACATCAGTGTGGAGTAATAGTAATAACAGCAGGAAAGCTTCAACGGCTACCAAACCAAGGTGGTATCATCTACCCAAGACCCAGAATAAGAAAAGGATTTGAGGGACTTGGGTAGGATTGCCATATAGTTTATTATGTAAAGTGGGACACTTTTTAAGAGTGAAAAGACATATAAATAATTATGCCAGTATAACTGACATAAACTAAGACTTCCTGGGAAAACTGGGCACATAATAGTTCTGCACTTGGAGAACAAATAACTTTTCTGGGTTGAGGCTCTGAATCAACAAACCATATAGTAATTATCCAGGTTTTTGGTGGTTCCCAAGGTGAGTGGTCAAGGCATATGCAAGTAACATCACCGTATCTACTTTTAAGAGGAGTACTTTGGAACCATTAAAGACCATCCCCGATTCTTAGTCCCTCTTGTTCAATTATTTTCCAAGACATCTAACTTTATTTTCAGTCATGGATAATCTATATCTATATGGTCCTTTTTCATATAACTTTAGTATAATTTATAATCTAGAACTTGATGTAATGAATTTGGAGAATTTTTCTTATTTTAACTACATGTCTTTGAAAAGCCTTTAGCTTCTCAATGATTTCTAGAGAACTGGTTAAGTTGATTTAGGCAAACATGAGGGGAGAGGCAGGTGACTAGACAGTTGGAAGAATAACAGCAAAGACTAAAAGCTTAATTTTGCTGTGGAGGATTATGAGAAGTTCTTACAGAGTTTGCAGAAGTTCAGCAGCATTTAATTTAATTTAGAAATATTTAGCACCTATTTTGTAACACATTATTCTTGATGAATTTATAATCTGCTTGGGGAGACAAGAAATCTGCACCTGAAACAATTAGTTCACAAAAAAAGGATGAACAAATGTCAAACTATGAGTTTCAGATAATAAATATTAGTTTGGCATAGGCTAGAAGGTGGGGTGGGGGAAATCTTAACCATAATTCCCTGCCCCATACAGACATTTCATCATTTTGTAAACATGGTTACAAGACACTGCGGCAGAGAAGGCTTAACTTTCTCCAAAAATCTGTTCTCTCTCATTTCCATAGTATGAAGTTATCGCCTGAAGATAGCTGCTCAGCCGATGATAACATTTCCCCTTGCATTGGGTTGTGACCACGTGATTAGTTTTCACCAATGGAATGAGGGCAGAAGTGATGTATGTCATTTTGGGAATAGTTTATCTTCACGAAGCTGGTGTGCTTTCATTGCACTTAAATCCTCCATCTGCCCGCTGGATGCAAAGTATTCCAAGGCCTTAGACAGGAAGCTAAGTCCCTCAATCACCACGTGGAAGAAAGCTAAATGCTGACCAGGAAAAACTTCATTTGACTGAAGCATCAATGAGAAACAAACTCTTTTGTTAAGTCTTTGGAACTCGCAGGGTTTCATTGTTACAGCAATTAGTATTACCCTAAATAATGTGAGCACTAAGTTTTACAGGAGTCCTCACAAACAAGCCACCTCATAGTTCCCTGAGATTTAATTGCTTACTGATTCGTACTCTTCATTATTCAATATAATTAGGAAATACATTAGTTTCCCCTGTGTTTTCCTAATATTAAGTTAAACTAAAAGAAGACGAAAAATGCTAATTTCACACCTAACCCTTCAGTCTCCTTACTTATTTTAAAGTAATTTGAACCTGTCTAATTTCAGCATTTGACCTCTTTACTCAGGCTTGCGGGATGAAACAGTGAGGCACGCTAAAGAACACTCCAAGAGTCTGGAGGCTACATATATTCTCAATAATTTGGAAGGGTAGTTCTTTTTTTTGTTGTTGTTAGGTGCTGTTGAGTCGGGTCCAACTCATAGCGACCCCACGTAAAACAGAACGGAACACTGCTCAGTCCTGTACAGTCCTCACAATTGTTATTTTTGAGCCCACTCTTGGAGCCACTATGTCAATCCATCTCCTCAAGGGTCTTCCTCTGTTTCCCTGACTCTCTACTATTCTTCTTCTGTCTTTTTTATTCGTTGTCCAGCTTTCGCATGCATATGAGGTGATTTATAACACCATGGCTTGGGTTAGGTGCACCTTGGTATTTAAAGTGACATCTTTGCTTTTAACATTTTAAAGGTGTCTTTTGCAGCAGATTTTGCCCAATGCAATGCATCTTCTGATTTCTTGACTGCTTTTTCCAAGGAGCAGCTGGTAGATTGTGGATCCAAGTAAAATGAAATCCTTGACAACTTCAATCTTTTCTCTGTTTATCATGATGTTGCATATTGGTCCAGTTTGAGGTATTTTGTTTTTTTTGTTAAGGTGTAATCCATACTGAATGCTGTAGTCTTTTATCTTCATCAGTAAGTGCTTCAAGTTCTCTTCACTTTCAGCAAGCAAGGTTGCATCATCTGCATATCTCAGGTTGTTAATGAGTCTTCCTGCAATCTTGATGCTGTGTTCTTATTCATATACTCCAGCTTCTTGGATTGTCTATGCAGCATACAGATTGAGTAAATATGGCGGAAGGATACAACCTTGACCTACACCTTTCCTGACTTTAAACTACACAGTATTCCCTTGTTCTGTTTGAACAACTGCCTCTTGACCTATGTACAGGTTCCTCATGAGCACAGTTAAGTGTTCTGGAATTCCCATTCTTTGTAATGTTATCCATAATTTGCTCTGATCCACAGTCAAATGCCTTTGCATAGTTAATAAAACACAGGTAAACATGTTTCTGAAATTCTCTGCTTTCAGCCAAGCTGCATCTGATATCAGCAATGATATCCTTTGTTCCATGTCCTCTTCTGAATTCTGTTTCAATTCCTGGCAGTTCCCTGTAGATGTACTGCTGCAACTGCTTTTGAATGATCTTCAGCAAAATTTTACTTGTGTATAATATTAATGATATTGTTTGATTATTTCCACATTCTGTCGGATCACCTTTCTTTGGAATGGGCATAAATATGGATCTCTTCCAGTTGGTTGGCCATGTAGTAGTCTTCCTAATTTCTTGCCATAGGCAAGTGAGCACTTCCAGCGCTGCATCCGTTTGTTGAAACGTCTCAGTTGGTATTCTGTCAATTCCTGGAGCCTTGTTTTTTTTGCCAAAAGGTTGGCAGTTTCAATCTACCAGCTGCTCCTTGGAAACCGTACTGGGCAGTTCTTCTCTGTCCTATAGGGTTGCTATAAGTCAGAATCGACCTCACAGCAACGGGTTCATTTTATTTATTTATTTATTTGTTTTTCACCAATGCCTTCAGTGAGCATGGACTTCTTCCTTCAGTACCATCAGTTTTTGATCATATGCTACCTCCTGAAAAGATTGAAAGTCAACCAATTCTTTTTGGTACAGTGACTCTGTGTACTCATTCCATCTTCTTTTGTTGCTTCCTGTGTCATTTAATATTTTCCCTGTAGAATCCTTCAATATTACAACTCAAGGCTTGAATTTTCTCTTCAGTTCTTTCAGCCTGAGAAATGCTGAGCATGTTCTTCCCTTCTGGTTTTCTTACTCTAGGTCTTTGCACATTTTATTATAATAATTTACTTTGTCTTCTAGAGCTGCCCTTTGAAATCTTCTGTTCAGCTCTTTTATATGATCTTTTCTTCCTTTTGCTTTAGCTACTGTATGTTCAAGAGCAAGTTTCTGAGTCTCTTCTGATACCCATTTTGGTCTTTTCTTTCTTTCCTGTTTTTTTAATGACTTTTTGCTTTCTTCATGTATGATGTCCTTGATGTCATCCCACAACTCGTCTGGGCTTTGGTCGTTAGTGTTTAATGAGACAAGTCTATTTTTGAGATGGTCTCTAAATTCAAGTAAATATACTCAAAGTTGTACTTTGTCTCTCGTGGACTTGTTCTTATTTTCTTCAGCTTCAACTTCAACTTATATAAGAGCAATTGATGGTCTCTCCCAAAGTTGACCCCTGGCCTTGTTCTGACTGATGTTATTGAGCTTTTCCACGGTCTCTTTTCACAAATATAGTCAATTTGATTCTTGTGCATTCCATCTGGTGAGGTTCGTGTGTATACTCACCATTTATATTGGTGAAAAAAGGTATTTACAATGAATAAGTTGTTGGTCTTGGAAAATTCTGTCATGCAATCTCTGGTGTCGTTTCTTTCATGCCGTATTTTCCAACTACTGTTCCTTCTTCTTCATTTCTAACTTTTGCATTCCAATCACCAGTAATTATTAATGCATCTTGATTGCATATTTGATCAATATAAGACTGTAGAAGTAGGTAAAAATCTTCAATTTCCTCATCTTTGGCATTAGTGGTTGGTGCATAAATTTGAATAATAGCCATATTAAGTGGTCTTCCTTATAGGCTATAGATATTATCTTATCACTGATAGTGTTTTACTTCAGGATAGATCTTCAAATGTTCTCTTTAATGATGAATGTGTTTTATTTCAGGATAGATCTTGAAATGTCCTTTTTGATGATGAATGCAATGCCATTCCTCTTCAATTTGTCATTCCCTCATAGTATACCATATGATTGTCTGATTCAAAACAGTCAATACCAGTGCATTTCAGCTCACTAATGCCTAGGATATAAATAGTTGATAATATAAATTATATTGAGGTACATCTGTTGATATTCATCATATATTCGTAAATGAAGAAAAACAGGTTACAGCACAACATGCTTAGCATAAACCTGTTCCTCCATTTTTTTTCCTGTCTCTCCACTCAAGGTCCTTGAATATGAATCTTGAAAATGGACCTTGTGGGAAGTCACTTTCACACTTGCTTTTTTTTTTTTTTTTATATGTTCCTTATCCTTCAGAACGTCACCTCCTCTTGGAAGCCTTCTCTTACAACCCTGTCTATATTAGGTACACCCTATCATTCCCCATCACAACATCCCATTTATATGTCTCATAACACTAATTACAATATGTAATTAGTTTTTCTTAGCCTGTTTCTTCCACTAGAAGGCAAATTTGATGAGCATACACTTGTCTTGTTCATAGAACAACTAGCAGAGCAACTAGCACAGTGCCTGGTGTATAATAGGAGTTCAATACAAATTTAAGAAGAGAAAAATAGGAAGGAAGAAAGGAAGAGATGAAGGATGGAGGGAAGCAGAGAGGGAGCAAGAGAAAAAGCTTTGGGTAAAAAAAGTCTAGAAGGATTCACACCAAAATGCTGACAATGGTTAGTTCTGAAAGGTGGGATGTTAGATAAGTTTTATTTTTTTCACCTGACTTTTCTGCATTTTCTGATTTTTTTTTTTTTGTTGGTGCGATGAGTTCACATTAAGCAGAAAACAAAGAAACAAACAAACCACAAATTGGCCTTATTTTTTTTTTATTGTACTTCAGGTGAAGGCTTACAGAACAAATAGTTCCTTATGAAACAGAAGTACACGTTATTTTATGACATTGGTTAACAACCCCACAACATATCAACCCTCTAACTTCTCAACCTCTTTTTTTTTTTTTTTTTTGGTGAAAATACACATAGCTAAAGATACACCATTTCAAAAATTTCTACATGCACAGTTCAGTGACATTGACTACGCTCTTCAAATTGCGCTGTTATTCTCACTTAAGATGAAGGCTTACAGAACAAAATAGTTTCTCATTTAACAGTTACTACAAATGTTGCCCTGTGACAATGGTTAACAATCTCACAACACATCAACAATATCCTTACTCAACCTTGGGTTCCCTATCACCAGCTTCCTTGTCCCCTTCTGCTAAATTGGCCTTATTTTCACAAGAGGAAAGGTTATGAAAAATGAGGGCCTCAATTAAGATGATGACAATAGGAATGTAAAGTAAATGGTGAATGTTAGAGGCACTTTAGAGTTAGAATGAACAGAATTTGGCAGCTAAGTGTAAGAAGAACATGAAAGTAGGAAGGAGTCAAAGATGATGGTCATTCTCCAAAAGCTATAATACAGCTGGAGAGTTCTTCACAGTTTCTTCCCCTCCTAATATGATACTCCTCTTCATCCTTGTTTTCATTTCATTATGGAGTGAAAGATATAACATATTTTCTGTAGAAACATATTTTTGCTGTCAATGTTGAAATATATGGGACTGGTATCAGGGAGATAAGATAGGGGGCTGTTGCTATAATCTACATGAGGGACATTGATGCTCATGTCTAGAGTAGTAGCCATGGGGATAAGATGAGAAGGATTTGGGAGAATTGTGGAGAATATAATTCTCATGTTTTAGTGGTGTGTTTGTGTGTGTGTGTGTATGCACTGAATGGAGGTTGTAAGTAGGAAGAGGAAGAAATTTTTGATCACTGCCTAGTTCTTGCTTAGGTCACTGGGTAGATGGTGGTGGTGTGTCCTGAGAGGGGTGGTTATAAGCTTAGAAGCAGAAATTTTTCTTATTTGTTTGGTTTGGGGGAGGAGCCAGTATTACTCAGTTTGTAATATGATGGGTTGGAGGCAATGATGTCAGGTTTCTAGACTGAACAAGGGATACTACTGACTTGGGATGTGGAACACAGAAGGAACAGAATATTTGGCAATTTTTGTGCCCTTTGGGACATCCAGTCATAAATGTTTACTACTTATTTAAATCTGTTCATTTTCAACTCAAGGAAAATTTTGAAGTGGAAATGTTGATATTGGGGTTATCAGGGTATAGGTGTTAAATGAAACAGAAATATTCAGAAGCCACAACATTTAGTGGGACCTTTATTCAAAGGCCTCAAATCTATCCCTCTCCACTTAATAATTTTAGGTTCTTGCAGTTGCAATTACTTGTGTTGAAAGTACCCAAGTTCTGCAGTTGAGCCTGCTATGGACTACCTCCTGTATTCCTGCTGGAATAATTTTTGTGATTCCTAAGATTTGTTTCTCTACTCTTTTCCTGTTTTGATAATTTTCTCTAGTTCTGGGCAATTGGGAGAAAAGCCAGAGTAATGTTGGAAGATTATATTTCAATATTTTTTGAGTTCTAAAGTCATTCTGCAAAAATGAAATAAAATAACTAAGTCATTAGTGTAATTTAGAAAACAGTTCCTGACCCACATTCATACGAGCATAATGAACAATTTACACATAGTAAGAAAGATTGCTTTTACTTTTTTTTTATTGTACTTCAGGTGAAGGCTTACAGAACAAATAGTTTCTCATGAAACAGTAGTACAGATATTGTTTTACGAAATTGGTTAACAACCCCACAACATGTCAACCCACTAACTTCTCGACATTTTTTTTTTTT
>NW_004443987.1:2339893-2373956 GCF_000243295.1 Trichechus manatus latirostris
TGATTAACTGCTCTGATTCCCTGTTGTATTTCTTTTTGTTTTGGATGTCCTTGAGAGTTAATTTGCTAGATTAGTATCTGGCTGGTACGATCTTGCGTCCTAGATTCTGCCTGTGAGCTGAAGTTGTTTGTTCTCTGATTGAAGAACTCCCTTTAATAATTCTTGTAATTTTTGTTTGGCTTTTACATAGTCCCTTAATTTCTGTTTATCTGGAAATGACCTAATTTCACCATCATATTTGAACGAGAGTTTTGCAGGATATATTATTCTTGGCTGGCAATTTTTTTCATTCAAAATTGTATATATGTCATCTCATTGCCTTCTTGATCGCATGGTTTCTGCTGAATAATCTGAGCTTAGTCTTATTGTTTCTCCTCTGTATGTGACTTTTTGTTTTTCACGAGCTGTTCTCAGGATTCTTTGTCTTTGGTTTTGGCGAGTGTGATTATGATATGCCTTGTTGATTTTATTTGGAGGTCTCTCTTATATGGGGTTTGTTGAGCTGCTTGGATGGTCAGCTTTTCATCTTTCATGATATTGGGGAAGTTTTCTTTCAGCAGTTCATCAATGATCCTCTCTGTGTTTTCTGTTTTCTCTCCCTGTCCTGAAACTCCAATCACTTGCAAATTTTTGCTTTTCATTGTATCCCACATAACTCTCGGTGTGTCTTCATTTTTCTTTGTTCTTTTTTCTGAGTTTTCCTGAAACAGAGTTGTATCTAAGTGTTTGTCTTCAATTCCACTGATCCTGTCTTCCACCATTTCAAATCTGCTTCTCATCCCTTCTATGACACTGTCCATTTCTGAAATATTGTTGTTCATCTTTTGGATTTCTAATTGTTTTTGTATAATTTCTAGTTGTGAATTTATTTTGGCATTTAGTTCCTGCATTATTTTCCTGAATACTTCCAATTTTTTCTCTGTATTTTCCATGAATTTGTCTGTTTTTCCTCATTTTTGTCTGCTTTTTGCTTCAGCTCTTGGAGAATTCTGAGTATCAGAGATTTGAATTCCCTATTAGGTAGTTCTAGTGTCTTTTCTTCTACTGGAAAGTCATCTGGTGTTTTATTTTGGATGCCTACTGGAACCATCCTGTCCTGTTTTTGTAAATATTTTGATATTGTCTGCTGTCTTCTGGGTATTCCGTAGTTATTTTTTTCATTTATTGATTGTAGATTTGTTTGTTTTATCCCTTTTTTTTAATTTGGCTATGCCAGTGCAAGTGGGCTGTGTGTTCTTTGTTCTTTGCTCATCTATGGGCACAATACTTTTCGCCTCCTTCTCCAAGTGGCAGGGTCAGTCACTCAGATATGGTACAGCAGGGCAGGTCTAGCAGAAGAGTAGTTACTGTAATGGGTTGTTTGTAGCACTTACTACAGCCAAAAGGTTGGGTCGGTAATCAGTTCAGGGCAGGTTCCAGTAGGCCATGTCTGTGCTGCTTGGTGGTGTGATGTTAAGTGCATGGTGCACGTAGGCAGGATGTAGCTGGGAGATTTTTATGTGTTGAGCTATGATGGACATGTGAGAGAGGAGAGTGGAACAGGAGCCAAAAACATACAAACAAACAAAAAAGAATGCTAGGGGAGCTTTCCATTGGAGTGGAGAGATGAGAGACTATGAAATGAAGTAAAAATAAAAAGGGGAAGGGGAAGGAAAAAAAAAGAAAAGAATGAATAAATAAAAATCAGAAAGGGAAAAGAACAGCAAAGTTCCCAGGGATTCCCACCGGTGTGGCTATGAGGTCTGGGAAAGTTGTTGCCAGGTGTTGCAGTACAGCATGGCTAGAAGGCATAGAGGTATACAAAGCCAGGTATTCAGGGAACAGAAAGAGAAGGAAGATATAGCGAGATGAGAAACTAAGTAATGAAGAAAGACAAAAAGGGAAAAGAAAACAAAACAAATTAAAATAAAAGAACAAGAAAAGCCCCCCAAAAAACAGAAAAAAAATCAACGAAAAAAGAAATGCCCTCAGGGCTCCCTCTCCATATCTGTGCAAGCCGAGGGGGTAGGTTCCAAGCCACACATCACCGCCTGGCCAGAAGGGGCTCCCAGATCAAGAAAAGGAAAAGAAAACAAACAAACAATTCAAAACAAACAAAAGAACAAAAGCCCCGGGATCCCACCATTGTGGCAGCCCAGATCGGGAAGCAGCTCCACACTCGAAAGGAGCTCCGCAGCCCCTCAGGAAGAAGCAAAGATGGTGCACGGATCCAGGTATTCGAGCAAAAGGAAGGGCAGGTGGTGAGAGGTAAGGAAGAAATCAAAAGAAGCAGAAAAAAAGCAACACCAGCAGCCAACAAATGGCACTCAGAGAGCCAGCTAGCGCAGGCTGGTGGAATCCAAGCAGCTGGTGCTTCCTGGACAAGAGACTGTGTCCCTGGGAAGCCGAGGAGGCCAAGTGTGGGTGAAGAAGGGTAGGGGGTGGGAAAGCTTATATCACAAATTACCGGAGCTCTGCAGCCCCTCAGGAAGACACAAAGTTGGCACATGGAGCCAGGTATTTGAGTGAAAGGAGGGAGAGGTGTTGAGAGGTAAGAAGAAATCAAAAGAAGCAGAAAAAAGCAACACCAGCAGACAACAAATGGCACTCCGAGAGCTGGTCCGTTCGGGTGGGTGGAATCCAAGCAGCTGGTGCTTACCGGACAAGAGATTGTGGCTGCGGGAAGCAGAGGAGTCTGAGTGGGGGTGAAGAAGGGTGGGGGGTGGAAAAGCATATATCGCAAATTACTGGTTGTTTTGTCTCCTGCTGGAATCTCCGTGAAGTTTCTTTCTCGTACCCCCTGTTTGCTGGTCTTTGATAGGAGTCCATGATGGCGGATCCGCGCTGCGTTAGCTGATAGGGGACCTCTGCATGAATCTCTCCTCGCTTTCCGTTCTCTGTCAGTTTTTTATTCCATTTGGTGCTTGGCTGAGTTCTTTATCTCTTCATTTGATGTTTTAGGGTTTCAGGATTGTATTCTCTGTTCAACTTAGTTTTTTGGATCTTTGCTGTAGAGGGACGGCGTGGTGCTTCTGCCTAGAGTGCCATTTTGCTGGAAGTCTCTGCTTTTACTTTTTTATTACTGGCAAAAGTTTGCTTCATGCTTCCAATCTGTACTATTGGTTATATTACATACACTCCCACTCCCCAGAGTAGATGTCCAGTAATGAGGATAAAGAAGCTTTTAAGGAATTTGATGGATAATAAGGAATTAATAAGAAATAGGGTTCCAGCAATGAAAAGCCTGGCAAGAAGTACAGATGACATTTTTCTTTCATGCAGCTTCCTGCTCCTTACCCAACTTGATGTTTATAAGGAGAAAATTATTCCATCCATTTCCTGATGAAGAGTAATTCAGTTTAATAACATTTATTCTTTTATTGTCATAAAAAATATCTTAGAGGCAGTGGTGCATTGGGTTTTCTTTTATGTGGCCTTCCTGGCCCTGGGTCTGTTATTCTCCTAAAATGATTGGTCTAGACACAGTCTGCTAAATAATTGGTCGGTTTGCTATACACATAAGTGGTTTGCAAGGGATTGGTTGGTTTGCTTTCCACATAAGCAGCTTGCAAGGATTGGTCAGTTTACAATCCATCTTTACTCAGATTGACTGCCTCCCCACCCAGTAGTTGACTTTTACCTGGATTGGCTGAAGAAGCCCCACCAGTCTGAGCTTTAGCAGAATTGGCTGGGGTGCTGGCCCACTGACCAATAAAAAAACCCTAGAACTGGAGTATCATATGGGGTTTCCTGATCAACAACAGCCAGGAGGGGAGCCATCCTTTGGACATGAGGCTCTGGGTTGAGAACCTCCTAGAAGAGTTGTAATACAAGTCAAGGGCTGTAACACTGAGCTGGTAACACTGAAGACCAAGAGAAATGGTGGCAAACACAGCAGAACCAAGCAACAGAGAAATGGTGGCAGCGGTTCCAGTGGCAGGGACTACGAGACCGGCAGACCACAGCAGTGGACAGTCGGTCCA
This sequence comes from Trichechus manatus latirostris, assembly GCF_000243295.1. Lineage (NCBI taxonomy): Eukaryota > Metazoa > Chordata > Mammalia > Sirenia > Trichechidae > Trichechus > Trichechus manatus. Next base: position 2,343,856 of record NW_004443987.1, read on the forward strand.
CGGAGCTGAGCTGGCACCTCCAGGCAGGGAGTCATGAACAGAGCAGGGACTTGGGCATACACTGACTAGGGATTGCCTGTAAAACTGCTCTGCCTCGAGAGCTGCTGTCATAATTACGACCTAACATAGGCACTGACCCAAGGTTGTCGTAAAGCTGAAGGTTGAGAGCTGGACTAGTAAGCACAGGGGTCCAGAGCCAGCCAAAAAAAGCCACAGAGAGAGACAAAGAGAGAGAGAGAGAACAAACGCAGCCATGCTGAACCTGACTTGAGTTGACAACACACCTGCTGAGAGAGAGAAGCAGAGAGACAGAGAGAAAGAGAGACACCTGCTGATACCTGATCCATGGCATGTCCACCAGTGACACAGAAATGGACATGGGTAATTTGAGTAATTTGAGTCCCCTTTTAGACATAAAACCCCTACTGTGTTAAGTGGTGGAACTTGTAGGGGTAGAGCGGACCAGTTCACCTCACATCGGTTCCTGTTATTTACTGTTTGCTTTCTATAAGTAATCTGTTCTTGTTGTTTACTGTTTAAATAGTGATAATGACTTTCAATTGCCAACGCAGTGTAAGTGTCTTGTGTGTTCGGCTCAATCAGATCTGATAGGAGAGTCCTTATCTTAGCAGTCTTATCACTGCTAGTAGTTCTGAAGTGACAGTTCAGAAGCAAATAGCTACTTCATTTCTCTAGCTGAACAATGTTTGTGTCCTTTTATCTTTGGTGGCAATTATCTTTGTTCCATTCTGCAAGCACATCCCTAAAGATCGTTTAGCAAATGCTTCTCCTTCTCCCACCTCTACCTCACATGCCTGCCAGAGTGATTGGGTGGGAAGAAGCACCTAGTCCCATATATAAGAAAAGTTAGGTGGCCTGTTCTCTGTGAAGCCTTTGCAGGATAAGCAGCCCAGTCCATATTTTCCAAAGACATACATTTTAATCCATCATATTCCAATTACTTACCTTATACTGAGCATATAGTTCAATTAAAAATCACTAGGAACTACTAAAGCAAAATATTTCCTTGCTTAATTTTCCCTCTCCAGTATTATCTTTATTTCTCTCCTCAGAATGTTATCCCTGGACTTTGGGGCTCTTATTACAGCAAAAAATTGTTATCCGGGGATTGGATATACCATTATTAGCCGAACATTCCACTGGACCAACAGATAATTCATGTTGTACCTGACTGTTTTCCCCTTGTGATTTTCTGTCCATTTTGCTAAGAACTAGTAAGTGACTGAAACAACAGTGATCACAATTTTTGTTCTCTTTCCACCCCCAAACCCCCAACCAGGTGACCAAATTTTGAAATACTTAGTATTTTTTTTTTTTACTTCCTTATAGGCTGCTAGATTAAAATCCTTTACAATAGTAAAATGGTAGATTCTAAACACTATATGATTCTTTAATTTTATTTGAAACATATTAGTCTTAAAATAATTATAGAATGAAGTGCAGTGAGGTAGGACTCTATTATGCAATTAAGAGAAATGGGTACCAAATTATATTTAAGTTCTGAAAAACTGCCTAGCTTTTTCTTCCTTTTAATTCAATAAAGGAGTTATTCAATCCCAGATTTCCCATAGTAATGAAGGTGTGTCTATCAAGCAAAGGCTTTAGGATGCTTACTTCCCATAAGTCTTTCTGGTACAGCTCTTGGATCCTCCATGCCTTTACATAAGATACTTGACCAAGTCTGAACTACATCTCTATCAGATACACAGAATCAATCCGAAAAAAGTCATGCCTTCATTTGGAAAATGCTAAGTGACTTAACATGCATAGAAGTAGTGGCCTTCATTTGTTAATGTTCTTTGTGCTTCCTAGGAAGGTGACCCTTCTCATCAGACCATTATCTATTACCAGATTATGCACCAAAGAGTTTATTCAAGCTCTCCCTTCAAAGGTTTATACTAGATGTCTTGCTCATTCAAGAGGCTCAGAATAGCCACAGCAAATAGATTCATTCATATGGTCATTAATGCATATTTTAAGTGTTACAACATGAAAAGAAAAAGCCAAGAAAAGTGTAATAAAAGTTAGATTCCTATTGTTAACGAGGCGTATTGTCTATTGAAGACGCTAATTTCATTACAGGGTGCAGTCTTAGAGCCTTTCGGTCTAATGAGAATTCATTTCCATATTCTTTATCAATTCCTTCTCCAGCTGAAATCTTCTCAAATGACCTTTTTTTTTTTCCACTTATGACTCACCCAAAGACTTTATTTTTTCCCCAATCATTCAAATACAACTGCATTTTTCCAGTAAACATATTCTAAGAATAAATGACCTTGCTGGCAAATATCTAATAAATGGGAGGAAGGCACTGACTGTGCTAAGTTTGTTTTCAGTGTTGCAAACACTTTCAAGGATCTCTGTGGTGGTAAATAATGAGTAGAAAGCCTGTTTCTTGGGTTTCTGGGGGTAAGAGTATTGAATGTGTGCTCAGGAGTTTGCAGTTAATTGTATTTATAGTTGTCTAGTGTATATATGAACTGGATGGAAACCCTGAATCTTGGTCTAAAAGGGAGAAAATGCAGAGTCCATATGCCCATGTCCTCTACACAGGGTTCTAACAAGGAAAACTGCCTACACGCAATTATCCTTTGAGATCATCAAGTCTACTTCAATATGCATAGCTCCTGCAGGCATAGTGGTCTGACCCAGTGCTTTGGCAGTTCTTATTCTAGGTCATTCAGATGACTTCCAAAACTGTCTCTGGAAAGCTTTATCAATGTTTAATAGTATATGCTAATTATCAGACAAAATGTTTTATTCAGCCCTATTCTCTGACCCCTAGTTGAGAGGCTGAGTTGTCCTCACTTATCAGAGGGAAATCGCTGGGTGGACTTATGGTGGCATGTGGGTAGTCTGGATGAAAGAGCAAATGAGGAAACAAATACATCTCCCTATCCTGGAAGGATTGTAGAGGGAGCATTTGATCTCTTCTGCAGTTCATTATGGGATGATATTGTACGCTGTGAAATTGGAAGGAGAGAATCAAGATGATTAATATTGAGGTAAAAAAAAAGAAAGAAGAACTGGTACATTGGAAGCTCTCAGTCATTTTTCAGTTAGTCTACTTCAGAACATTTGACAAATGGGAAATTATGTGGAAGATAAATCTGAAAATTTTATGAGTTTCTACCTACCAAATTATAATCAAATTTATAGTGGGAAGAATTTAGGGAGTATTGCATCTATCCTATCTTTTTAAAATTGTGAGAGCTTTTGTTTATATCATTGTGGTTGGAAATGCTATGACATTTACCTTCATGTTACCAGAAGTGACACATCTTGCTCTTTTTCAAGATCCTTTTATTAGTGGTGAAGTTTATATAATTCATCTTGAAGTTTTCCTTCAAGATGAAAAAAAAGTGTCTTTTTTTTTTGGCCTTATTGAGTGGTTTAATGTTTCAACAATTCTGGAAAAAGTGCAGGGTAGATTATTACTCTGACATCAATTAATCACTAGGGCTTGTTATTCAGCGTTGGCTCTACTTTTCATATCCTAAACAAAGTCAAATACTTGATTTCAGTTTAAAGATATTAAGCATATGAATTCACTGCTGTTCAAACAAAATGTTAGGTTGCTAATTAAGCACATTGTGAAAACTGAGATTTGAGTTAAAGATTTGCCCAGACTCAAATATCATTTTTACTAAGTTATGATATGCACAAGCTAATAAATATCTCATTTGACAAAAATCATATCAATGATTCTCCATAGTGAATGTAGATGACAAAAAATGCTCATCCAGAGAAACTGTCAAGAGCTTTAAATTCTTTTTTGCAGACTTGCAGTTCATAATTATAGTTCAGTATCTCTCACAGGTTAAAACTCTCTTGTACTTTTGAAACCTTGTTATTGTTATCCTGCCACCTTTCATTCTAAGTAACATTTTCAAGTTAATTGGCCTAGTTGTGAAACACAATCTGTTTACATTTGTTCATTATGCTTTTGGGTCACCAGACACATAGAGAAAGCCTTATCATGTGAACGTCCATGAACACCCACATTATCTTTGATCATTGTTGAAATTGAAAATTTAAGGTGGGAAAAAGTGAGGGCAGTTTAAGGGAAATTGCTCCTTTATGACAGAACATGAATTGAAAGAGGTCATGTAGAACATCTCAGATATCATATTCTCTACTGCCATGCAAACAGTGTAACCTTTGTAAGGGAGACTGTTTCTGAAATTTGTATAAGAAAAAAATAGTCTATAGAAATTTGTCATAACTAATCCATAATACAGAACAAAACAAGACACAGTTCTTGCCCTCGAGGAACTCAAAACCCAATAGAAGGTTAACAAATAATAAATAATTCCTGTTAAAAGTGTACCCCACACTAGTACTTTTTAGCCCCCTACCTGGCTTTATTTTTTGTTACATTTTATGATATTCTTATATTCCATACAACTTATGGGCTTAGACTTTGTTTCTGTGGGAGTGGGAGGCCATAAATTCTTTGAATAAGGAAATGATACAATTATATCTATACTTTGAGGTAGATTGAAGCTGGGGGCAATAGTTAAGAAGTCATAATAATAGTCTAAGCATGAAATAATGAAGATTTGAACCAGAAGAGTAAACACGAATTTGCTTAAAAAGAGGATAATATACGACCAAAAAAATTATGTATATATTGGAGATGTAGAAGTCATAGGATTTAATTCCTGCTTAAACACAGAGGATGATTAGGAATATGGAGAAGTAAAAACTGATTCTTAGGTTTTGATTTTAAGTGTCTTGGAGAATAAAAGTCCTTCTAAAACAAAGAAGGAATATCTTTGATAACATGAAGTTAGTTGTTGGAAGGATGATCAGGTGATTTGGTTTATATATGTTAGAGTTGAGATGATTCTGGGGCATTAATAGACATAAATAAGGTGTATATAAATTTGGTACTACACTTCAGAAGAGTATCAGGTCTTGAGATTCTATTGCTGAAATTATGGAAACATATGAAATTGCCAAGAGAGAATGTTGTTGTTGGTAAGTGCCATCGAGTTGGTTCCAACTCATAGTGACCCTATGTACAACAGAATGAAACATTTCCTGGTCCTGTGCCATCTTCAAAATCCTTGTTATGCTTAAGCCCATAATTGCAGCCACTGTGTCAATCCATCTCTTTGAGGGTCTTCTTCTATTTCACTGACCCTCTACTTTAACAAGAATGATATCCTTCTCCAGGGACTGATCCCTTCTGATAACATGTCCAAAGTATGAGAGACGGAGTCTGGCCATCCTTGCTTCTGAGGAGCGTTCTGGCCGTACTTCTTCCAAGACAGATTTGTTCGTTCTTTTGGTCGTCCATAGTGTATTCAATATTCTTCTCCAACACCACAATTCAAAGGCGTCAATTCTTCTTCAGTCTTCATTATTCATCGTCCAGCTTTCACATACATATGAGGTGATTGAAAACACATGGCTTGGGTCAGGCGCACCTTAGTCTTCAAGGTGGCACTTTGCTTTTCAACACTTTAAAGAGATCTTTTACAGCAGATTTGCCCAATGCAATGTGTCGTTTGATTTGTTGACTGCTGCTTCCATGGATGTTGATTGTGGATCCAAGTAAAATGAAATCCTTGACAATTTCAATCTTTTCTCCATTTATCATGATGTTGCTTATTGGTCCAGTTGTGAGGATTTTTGTTTTCTTTATGTTGAGGTGTAATCCATATTGAAGGCTGTGGTCTTTGACCTTCATCAGTAAGTGCTTCAAGTCCTCTTCACTTTCAGCAAGCAAGGTTGTGTCATCTGCATTATTGCAGGTTGTTAATGATTCTTCCTCCAACCCTGATGCCTGTTCTTCACATAGTCCAGCTTCCGGATTATTTGTTCAACATACAGGAAAAGTTCATCAGGAACAGAACACGGGGAAATAATAGGTGCTTAGAAGAGGAAGACAGAAGAATATTCAAAGAGAACAGAACAGAACAGAAGAGAAGGGGAAGAACACAGAAATCAATGGAAGAGAAAATTTAGAAATGATGGACTGGAAAGGGAACTAAATTTTACAGATGTTGACTAGAATGAGGATTGGAAGGAAGTCATTGGAACTGGTGCTTTGGAGTGACTTAAAGTTTTTATAGCATGGTAGATGTTGAACCAAGAATGAAAGGAGTTGAACAAAAACAAAAGGTAAATGATTTTGCAGTAAGTGTAAACAGCTCTTTCAAGAAATTTGACAATAATTGGAAAGGTTTGCAGGGATTGAAGAGAACAGAAAAGTTTTGGAATAGCTGCTGCAGTGAATTCAGTAGGGAGCTAATTATCTAGGAATACAAAGAATTGAAAGTGAGGGCCCAGCTGAAATTGTGTACTATAGATATTTAGTATACCTAATTAGTATGATAATGTGTCATTCTTGGAGCAACTCACACAAACTAGGGGATTCAATAAAAGGATTGGTTGTGTTAATTCAGGGTTGTAATTCGGCAAGGTAAGTGTAATGCAAAGTCAAGGGATTTGGGACATTCAGGGAATTTGTGAGAATGTCATTAAAACATTTGAATATCGGATCTTGGCTGGGTGATGAGGCATTGAGGAATTTTTTTAAAAATGTGGTACTAGGGAACAATCAGAGAACAAGGAAGGGCACAATTAGGGCAATACAGAAATTTCAAGCAATGATGAAGTCTAAGATGAGGATTGAAGTGGAGTAGATATGGAAGTTATTGAAGCTGAAAGCACTATTATAATATCACTACAGGGAAATAATTTTGTTATATGAAACATTTCAAGAAATTAAGTTATTACAGCATTATGAAATGGCCTTCAAAACTTACAATTTATTAGTTTTGTTCTTACAATATCACATCTTCATAATCTTCATAATCATATGGTTTCTGAATGAAATTTTAAAGCCTAATATAAAACTTTTCAAAAGGAATGGGGAAAATATGAGTAGGATATGTTGACTAGACTACTGAAATCCTATAGAATCTATCTGAAAACCAATAACTTTTGAGATTCCCCTTTGATTAAAAATCTTAATTATCTACTCTGTTCTAGATGTTATGCTAGATGTTGAAAACATGTTGATGATTTCCTCAAGGTACATATGGTTATCTATATAAGGCAATGTATCAGTTACTAATTTTTAAACATTTTTGTTGTAATAAGAAATACTTATTCTTACTCTGATTTTAAAAGTTAGAAAATGCAGACAAGCAAAAAAGATAATTTTAAAAGTCACTATAGAGTCACTATTCAGAGAAAACCATCATTAAAAATACTCCTAATTTATAGGGGGGTGTGTGTGTTTAAAAATATGATATATTCACTGATTTATAACTTGAATTTTCATATTTTTCATAATTTTTATGACCATACTTCCATATCAATAAATATACTTTTATACCACATTTATCCCATTTACACATTACAGTATCTCATTATATCTGATTGGTAATTTATATCCCCAGTACTCTACACAACATTTAGGTTGTTTCCACTATTGCACCATAAATCAACACTATAAACATCCTCGCTTCTATGCTATGTTATATTTTAATATAATTGAGGGAAAATTTATTTCAGAGCCTCCATCAATTTACTCCTCTGGTTACCTGACTAAACAACATCTCTTTAGGCATTGTTGAAGTAGACAGCGATCAAATCGTGTATTTTGATAGATTAAAAATTTTCCCTAAACTCAAATATTTCCTCTCTCTTGAATGTCCTTTCGCTGCCTGGCTTTTTGACTTATGTATTCAAAAATTTAATGCTATTGAAGAGGGATAAACGTGAAGCCACTGGTGCTTTAAGGTGGATGAGTTAATCAGAGAAGATCTACTCACTAAGGGACACAAGGACATGGTACTTATAAAAAGCATTATAAAAGGCATGTTTTGATAGAGATGGGAAACATGATATAGCATTTTAAGTACTGGGCATCCCAAGTAGGCTGCTTTATGGTGGAATATGAGAGTGCTGGTTTTCTGGGAAGTGAGGTGCTGTACCTAAAGCAAAGGGTGAATAGAAAGGGGTGGTAGGGCTGCTGAACACAAATTTTGTTTACTCCAAACTTGTGCAAAGGTCCAGTACTACAAACCAGGGTACTCCTGACCATATGAATGTAGCTAAAAGGATTTCACTGATGAAATATTTTTCAGTCACTGTAGATGAATAGTTCATTCTTCTCTTTCCTATATTTCACTCAAAATTGCTCTTTTAAAACATCTTCTAGGGAAAAATTGTGCTCTACTTAGAAAAATACGTTCATTGAAATTCATATTATCTGACTAGAAGATGGAGATAATGTTTATCCTTCACAAATAGCTTATCAAAACCAAAATTTGAGATTTGATTTAATATTACCAGATAGATGACACACACACACACACACACACACACACACACATATCATTAAATGTAAATGCGCTTCCATCTTCCTTTGGTGCTTCGTATGTCTTTCAATTGAACTGCTGACCTTTTGGATAGCAGCTGAGCTCTTAACCTCTGTGCTGCCAGGGCTCCATTTTGCCCATATAACCCTTCAGTATTGCAACTCGGGCCTTGAATTGTTTCTTCAGTTCTTTCAGATTGAGAAATGCTAAGAGGGTTCTTCTCTTTTGATTTCCTAACTCCAGGTCTTTGCAAATTTAATTATAATACTTTACTTTGTTTTCTCCAACTGCCCTTTGAAATCTTCTGTTCAGCTTTTTTACTTCACCATTTCTTTCATTAGCTTTAGCTACTGTATGTTCAAGAGCAAGTTTCCGAGTCTCTTCTGATATCCATTTTGGTCTTTACTTTTTTTCCTGTCTTTTTAATGACCTTTTGCTTTCTTCATGTATGGTATCCTTGATGTCATCCCACAACTCATCTAGTCTTCGGTCATTAGTGTTCAATGCATCAAATCTATTCTTGAGATGGTCTCCGAATTCAGGTGAGATATACTCAAGAGCCCACTTTGTCTCTCATGGACTTGTTTTAATTTTCTTCATCTTCAACTAGAACGTGCATAGGGGCAATTGATTGTCCCACAGTTGTACCCTGACCTTGTTCTGACTGATAGTATTGAGCTTCTCCATCATCTCTTTCCACAGATGAAGTCAATTTGATTCCTGTGTATTCCATCTGGTGAGGTCTATGTGTACAGTTGTCATTTATGTTGTTGAAAAAGGTATTTCTGATCACCTCATATGCATGCAAAAGCTGAAAAATGAATAAGGAACACAGAAGAAGAAATAATGATTTGAATGATGATATTGGCGAAGAATAGTGAATATACCATGGACAACCAGAAGAACGAACAAATCTGTCTTGAAAGAAGTACAGCCAGAATGTTCCTTAGAAGCAAAGATGGCAAGACTTTGTCTCATATGCTTTGGCTTTGTTATCAGGAGGAACCAGTACCTGGAGAAGGACATCATGCTTGGTAAAGTAGAGGGTCAGCAAAAAAGAGGAAGACCCTCAATAAGATGGATTGACACGGTGGCTGCAACAATGGGCTCAAATATAGCAATGATTGTGAGGATGGCTCAGGACTGGGCACAGTTTCATTCTGTTGTACATAAGGTTGCTATGAGTCTGAACTGACTCAAGGGCACATAACAACAACAACAAATATAAATGCACTTTTTTATTGGGGTGAAAATATATATATAACATTTTTCTATTCAACATTTTTGACATGTACAATTTAGTGACACTGGTTACATTAAACATGACGTGCAACCATCACCAGCATCTGTTGCCAAATTTTTCATCACCATTAACAGATTATTCAATGCTGCCTAAACAATGACATCCCCTTTTCCCCTTCCTCCCACCCCTGGAACTACTAATAACTTTGCTCTCTATACGTTTGCCTATTTTAGATATTTCATATAAGTGGGATCATACAACTTTGTGCTTTTGTGATTGACTTACTTCACTCATGTTTTCAAGGTTTATCCATGTTGTGTCATGTATCAGGACCTCATTTCTCTTTACAGCTAAGTATTATTCCGTTGCATGTATATATCACACTTTGTTTATCCATTCGTCTGTTCATGGACACTTGGGTTGTTTCTACCTCTTAGCTATTGTGAAAAGTTCTGCAAGGAACATTGCTGTACAGGTTTCTGAGCAATGAAAAAGGGTTCTAATTTCACCAACATTTCTTGTTTTATTGTTTGTTCATTTGTTTTTTATTGTGGTGAAAATATACATATAACATTTGTCTATTCAACATTTTCGACATGTACAATTTAGTGTTTTTATCTTAGCCATCCTAGTGGGGGTGAAGTGGTATCTCATTGTGGTTTTGATTTCCATCTCTCTAATTTGAAGCCTGGTGGCCCAGTGGTTAAGAACTGTGGCTGCAAACCAAAAGGTCAGCAGTTCGAATCCACCAGACACTCTTTGGAAACCATATGGGGCAGTTCTACTCTGTCCTATAGGGTCATTATGAGTTGGAATCAACTTGATGGCAATGAATTTTTTGTTTTTGTTTTTTTAATGGCTAATGATATTGAGCATCTTTTCATGTGTGTTATGGATTGAATTATGTCCCCCCAAAACATGTGTTGTAAATCCTAACCTCTATGCCTGTGGTTATAATCCCATTTGGGAATGGGTTTCTTTGTTATGTTAATGAGGTGAAATTAGTATAGGGTGTATCTCGCATCAATCTCTTTTGAGATATAAGAAGAAATTAAACATGGAAGCAGAGAGAGAGATGGGGGAAGAAAGATGCTAAGCCACGTGAAGATCACCAAGGAGCCAAGAAACAAGGACATTCCCCCAAAGCTGACAGAGAAAGAAAGCCTTACAATAAACCCTATGCCTGAATTTGGACTTCTATCTAGTTTGCTAAACTGTGAAGACATAAACTTCTGTTTGTTAAAGCCATCCACTTGTGGTATTTATGTTATAGCAGCACTAGACAACTAAAACAATGGGCTTGTTGGCCATTTGTATATCTTCTTTGGTGAAATGGTTATTCAAGTCCTTTGCTCATTTTTTGATTAGGTTGTTTGCCATTTTGTCATTAAGTTGTAGGAGTTCTTTATATATTTTTGATAGTGAACATTTATCTGATATATGTTGTTATTGTTAGGTGCCGTTGAGTCACTTCCGACTGATAGCGACCCTATGTTCAACAAAATGAAACACTGCCCAGTCCTGCTATATCCTCACAATCATTGCTCTGTTTCAGCCACTGTGTCAATCCATCTCCTTGAGGGTATTCCTCTCTTTCGCTGATCCTCTACCAAGCATGATGTCCTTCTCCAGGGCCTGGTCCCTCCTGATAACATGTCCAAAGTACTTGAGATGAAGTCTTGCCATCCTTGCTTCTGAGGAGCATTCAGGCTGTACTTTTTCCAAGACAGATGTTTTTGTTCTTCTGGCAGTCCATGGTATATTCAATATTTTTCACCAATACCATAATTCAAAGGCATGCATTCTTCAGTCTTCCTTAGCGATTGTCCAGATTTCACATGTATATGAGGAGACTGAAAATACCAAGACTTGGATCAGATGCGTCTTAGTCCTCAAAGTGACATCTTTGCTTTTTAACACTTTAAAAAGGGCTTTTGCAGCAGATTTGCCCAATGAAATATGTCCATTGATTTCCTGACTGGCTGCTTCCTTGGGCATTGATTGTGGATCAAAGTGAAATGAAATTCTTGACAATATCAAAATTTTTCTACATTTATCATGATGTTGCTTATTGGCCCAGTTGTGAGGAGTTTTGTTTTGTTATATGGAAGTGTAATCCATAATGAAGGCTGTAGCCTTTTGTCTTCATCAGTAAGTGCTTCAAGTTCTTATAGCTTTCAGCAAGGTTGTGTCATCTGCATATCATAGGTTGTTCGTGAGTCTTCCTCCAAACTCGATGCTGCGTTCTTTTTCATATAGTCCAGTTTCTCGGATTATTTGTTCAGCATACAGATTGAATAAGTATGGTGAAATGACAAAACCCAGATGCACACCTTTCCTGAATTTGAATCATGCAATACCCCATGTTCTGTTAGAACAACTGCCTCTTGATCTATGTAGAATTTCCTCATGAGCACAATTAAGTGTTCTGGTATTCCTTTCCTTCACAATGTTAATATCCACAGAGTCAAATACCTTTGCATAGTCAATAAAAAAAAGGTAAACATCTTTCTGGTATTCTCTGCTTTCAGCCAAGATCCATCTGACATCGGCAATGATATTCCTTGCTCCACATCCTCTTCTGAATCCAGCTTGAATTTCTGGCAGTTTTCTATTGATGTACTGCTGCAACCATTTTTGAATTATCTTCAGCAAAATTTTACTTGCATGTGACAGTAATGAAATTGTTTGATAATTTCTGCAACTGTTGGATCACCTTTCTTTGGAATGGGCATAAATATGAATCGCTTCCAGTCAGTTGGCCAAGTAGCTGTCTTCTAAATTTCATTGCATAGATGAGTGATTGCTGCCAGGGTTGCATTCGTTTGTTGAAATATCTCCATTGGTATTCCGTCAATTCCTGGAGCCTTGTTTTTTGCCAACACCTTCATTGTAGGTTGGACCTCTTCCTTCAGTACCATCGGTTCCTGATCATACGCTACCTCCTGAAATGGTTGAATGTCAACCAATTATTTTTGGTACAGTAGTTCTGTGTATTCCTTCCATCTTCTTTGATGTTTCCTGCATCATTTAATATTTTCCCTTTAGAATCCTTCAATATTGCAATTCAGGGCTTGAATTATTTCTTCAGTTCTTTCAGTTTGAGAAATGCCGAGCATATTCTCCCCTTTTGGTTTTCTATCTCCAGGTCTTTGCACATGTCATTATAATACTTTACTTTGTTTTCTTGAGCCATCCTTTGAAATCTGTTCAGCTCTTTGAAATCATCATTTCTTCCATTTGCTTTAGTTACTTGACATCAACAGCAAGTTTCTGATTCTCTTCTGACATCCGTTTTGGTCTTTTCTTTCTTTCCTGTCTTTTTAATGACTCCTTGCTTTCTTCATGTAATTTCCTTGATGTCATCCCACAACTTGTCTCATCTTCGGTCATTAGTGTTCAATGCTTCAAATCTGTTCTTGAGATGGTCTCCAAATTCAGTGGAATATACTGAAGTTTGTATTTTAGTTCTCGTGAACTTATTTTGATTTTCTCCAATTTCAACTTAAACTTGCATATGAGCAATTAATGGTCTGTTCCAAAGTCGGCCCTTGGCGTTGTTCTGACTGATGCTATTGGGCTTTTCCATCATCTCTTTCCACAGATGACGTCGATTTGATTCCTGTGTATTGCATTCGGTGACATCCATGTGTATAGTCACTGTTTATGTTGTTGAAAAAAGGTGTTTGCAATGAATAAATCGTTGGTCTTGCAAAATTCTATCATGCTATCTCTGGCGTCATTTCTATCACCAAGGACATATTTTCCAACTACAGATCCTTCTTCTTTGTTTCCAACTTTCGCCTTCCAATCACCAGTAACTATCAATGTGTTTTATTGCATGTTTGATCAATGTCAGACTGCAGAAGTTGGTAAAAATCTTCAGTTTCCTCATCTTTGGCGTTAGTGTTTGATGCGTAAATTTCAGTAATAGTCATGTAAAGTTGTCTTTCTTGTAGGCCTGTGGTTATTTTCCTATCACTGAAAGCGTTGTACTTCAGGATACGTCTTCAAATGTTCTTTTTGAGAATGAATGTGACTCCATTCCTCTTCAATTTGTCATTCTTGGAATAGTAGACTATATGTTTGTCCTATTCAAAATAGCCAATACCAGTCCATTTCTGCTCACCAATGCCTAGGACATCAATCTTTATGTGATCCATTCCATTCTTGGTGACTTCCAATTTTCCTAGATTCATACTTTGTACATTCCATTTTTCTGATTTTTAATGGATGTTTGCAGCTGTTTCTTCTCATTTTGAGTCAAGTCACATCAGCAAATGAAGGTCCCGAAAGCTTGTCTCTATCCTTGTCATTAAGGTTGACTCTACTTTGTGGAGGAAGCTCTTCCCTAGTCAAATTTTAAGTACCTTGCAAACTGAAGGCCTTGTCTTCCAGCACTGTATCAGACAAAGGTCTGCTGCTATCCATATGTTTTTCACTGGCCAATTTTTTCATAAGTAGACCTCCAGGTCCTTCTTCCTAGTCTGTCTTAGTTTGGAAGAGCCACTGAAACCTGTCCACCATAGGTGACCCTGCTAGTATTTGAAATACCAGTAGCATAGCTTCCAGCATCACAGCAACAAGCAAGCCACCACAGTATGACAAACTGACAGTCCAATGGTGAAACAGATATATAGTTTCCCCAAGTTTTCATCCAGTCTATAGGTTGTCTCTTCACTTTGTTGTTAAAGTCTTTTGTTGAACAAAAGATTTTAATTTTTATGAAGTCCAATTTATCTATTTTGTCTGTTATTGCTTGTGATTTTGACGTTATATCTATAAATCCATTATTAAAAACTAGGTTCTGAAACAGTACCTCTGTTTTCTTCTATGATTTCTATGGTTTTACTTCTTATATTTAGGTCCCTGATTCATTTTGAGTTAATTTTCATACATGGTGTGAAGTATGATTCCAGCTTTACTCGTTTTTTTCCCATTACAAAAATTTTTTATTATACTTTAGATGAAGGTTTACAGAACAAATAGTTTCTCATTAAACAGTTAGTACACACACTGTTTTACGACGTTGGTTAACAACCCCACAACATGTCAACACTCTCCCTTCTTTACCTTGGGTTCCCTATTACCAGCTTTCCTGCCCCTCCTGCCTTCTAGTCCTTGTCCCTGGGATGTTGTGCCCCATTAGTCAGTCTCCTTTTGTTTTATGGGCCTGTCTAATCTTTGGCTGAAGGGTGAACCTTGGGTGTGACTTCATTACTGAGCTAAAAGGGTGTCCGGGGGCCATCCTCTCAGGGTTTCTCCAGTCTCTCTCAGGCGAGTAAGTCTGGTCATTTTTTGTGAGTTAGAATTTTGTTCTACATTTTTCTCTGGCTCTCTCTGGGACCCTCTGTTGTGATTCTGGTCAGAGCAGTCAGTGGTGGTAGCCGGGTACCATCTAGTTATACTGGGCTCAATCTGGTAGAGGCCATGGTAGTTGTGGTCCATTAGTCCTTTGGACTAATATTTCCCTTGTACCTTGTTTTCTTCATTCTCCCTTGCTCCCGAAGGGGTGTGACCAGTGGCGTATCTTAGATGGCTTCTCACAGGTTTTTAAGACCCCAGAAGCTACTCACCAAAGTAGAACGTAGAACATTTTCTTTATAAACTATGTTATGCCATTTGAGCTAGATGTTCCCCAAGACCATGGTCCCCACAGCCCTCAGCCCAGCAATTCAGTCCCTCTGGGAGTTTGAAGTGTCTGTGGAGCTTCCATGACCTTTCCTTGTACAAGCTGTACTGGCTTCCCCAGCATTGTGTACTGTCTTTCCCTTCACCAATGTTACCATTTATCTATTGTCTCCTTAGTGTTCCCCCCAACTCGTAACCATCAAAGATTGTTTCTTTTTCTGTGTAAACCTTTTCATGAGTTTTTACAGTAGTGGTGTCGTACAGTATTTGTCCTTTTGTGATTGACTTATTTCATTCAGAATAATGCCCTCCATACTCATCCATGTTATGAGATACATTTCAGATTCATCATTATTCTTTATCATTGTGTAATACTCCATTGTGTGTATGTACCATAGTTTGTTCATCCATTCATGTGTTGATGGGCATCTAGGTTGTTTCCATCTTTTTGCTATTGTGAACAATGCTGCAATGAACAAGAGTGTGCATATGTCTATGTGTGTGATGGCTCTTACTTCTCTAGGATATATTCCTAGGAGTGGGATTGCTGGATCATATGGTATTTCTATTTCTAGCTTCTAAGGAAGTGCCATATCGTTTTCCAAAATGATGGTATCATTTTGCATTCCCACCAGCAGTGAATAAGAGTTCCAGCCTCTGCACAGCCTCTCCAACACTTGTTATTTTCAGTTTTTTGATTTGTGCCGGTAATGCCGGGTTTGATGGTATCTCATTGTGGTTCTGATTTGCATTTCTTTAATGGCTAGTGATTGCGAGCATTTCCTCATGTGTCTTTAGGCTGCTTAAATGTCTTCTTTGGTGAAGTATCTGTTCAGTTCTTTTGCTCAATTTTTAATTGAATTATTTGTCTTTTTGTTGTAGAGGTGTTGTATTTTTTTGTCGAGTTTAGAGATTAGACCTTGTCTGATTTGTAATGGCCAAAATTTTTTTCCCAGTCTGTAGGCTGTCTTTTTACTCTTTTGGTGAAGTCTTTTGATGAGCATAAGTGTTTAATTTTTAGAAGATCCCAGTTACCTAGTTTATCTTCTGGAGTTTGTGTGTTGTTAGTTATGGTTTGTATCCTCCTAATGCTGTGTATTAGGGCCTCTAGCATTGATCCTGTTTTGTCTTCTATGAACTTTATACCTTTTGACTTTATATTTAGGTCTTTGATCCATTTTGTATTAGTTTTTGTATATGGTATGAGGTATGAGTCCTGTTTCATTTTTTTGCAGATGGACATCCAGTTTTGCCAGCATCATTTGTTAAAAAGACTGTCTGTTTCCCATTTGAAGGACTTTGGGCCCTTGTCGAAGATCAGGTTACTATAAGTGGATGGATTTACATCTGGATTCTCAACTCTGTTCCATTGGTCAATGTATCTGCGTTGTACCAGTACCAGGCTGTTTTGACTACCATAGCTATATAGTAAGTTCTGAGGTCAGATAGTGTGAGTCCTCTTACTTTATTCTTTTTCTTCAATAGAGCTTTACTTATCCAGGGCTTCTTCCCTTTCCATATAATGTTGAATATTAGTTTTTCCATCTCTTTAAAGAACGTTGTTGGTATTGGATTGGGATTGCATTGTATTTGTAAATAGCTTTGGGTAGAACTGTCATTTTCACAATGTTAAATGTACCTATCCATGAACATGGTATATTTTTCCATTTATGTAGATCTTTTTTGGTTTCTTGCAGTAGTGTTTTGTAGCTTTCTTTGTGTAGGTCTTTTACATCCCTGATTAGATTTATTCCTAAGTATTTTATTTTTTTAGGGGGTATTATAAATGGTATTGTTTTCCTGATTTCCTTTTTGTCGTTCTCTTTATTGATGTATAGGAATCTGACTGATTTTTGTATGTTTATCTTGTATCCTGCTACTCTGCTGAATCTTTCTATTAGCTCCAGTAGTTTCCTTGTGGAGTCTTTGGGTTTTCTATGTATAGTATCAGATCATCTGCAAATAGTAACTTATTCATTACCAATTTGGATGCCTTTATTTTTTTTTCATGCCTTATTGCTCTAGTTAGGACTTCCAGAACAATGTTAAATACGAGCAGCGATAAAGGTCTTGTTCCTGTCCTCAGGGGGAATATTTTTTGCCTCTCTCCATTAAGAATGATGTTGGCTAATGGTTTTGCATAGATGCCCTTTATTATGTAGAGAAATTTCCCTTCTATACCTATTTTATTGGGAGTTTTTTATCAGGAATGGGTATTGGACTTTGTCGAATACCTTTTCTGCATCAATTGAAATGATTATGTGGTTCTTTTCTTTCCTTTTATTTATGTGGTGAATTAAGTTGATTCATTTTCTCATGTTGAACCATCCTTGCACAACTGGTATGAATCCCACTTGGTCATGGTGTATTTTTTTTTTTTTTTGATATGATACTGAATACTATTTGCTAGAATTTTGTTGAGAATTTTTGTGTTTATATTCATGAGAGATACTGGTCTGTAATTTTCCTTTTTTGTGATGTCTTTGCCTGGTTTTGGTATCAAGGTTATGCTGGCTTCACAAAATGAATTCAGAAGTGTTGTTTCTTTTCTGTGTTCTGAAATACTTTGAGTAGTACAGGTGTAAGCTCTTCTCTGAACATTTGGTAGAATTCTCCAGTAAAGCCATCAGCTTCAGGGATTTTGTTTTGTTGGAAGTTTTTTAATGACCTTTGCAGTCTCTTCTCTTGTTATGGGTCTGTTCAGATTTTCAATATCACTTTGTGGTAGTTTGGGTAGGTAGTGTGTTTCTAGAAATTTATCCATTTCCTCTAGGTTTTCAAATTTGTTGGTGTATAGATTTCATAATACTCTGTTATGATCCTTTTTATTTCAGTTGGGTCTGTTGTAATGTCCCCATTTCATTTCTTATTTGGGTTATTTGCATCCTCTCCTGTTTTTCTGTTGTCAGTCTGGCCAGTGGTTTGTCAATTTTGTTGATCCTTTCAAAGAAACAACTTTTGGTTTTGTTGATTCTTTCTATTGCTTTTCTATTCTCTATTTCATTTATTTCTGCTCTGATCTTTATTATTTCCTTTCTTCGGGTGGCTGTGGGCTTTTTTTGCTGTTCTATTTGTATTTGTTGGAGTTGTGTAGTTAGTGTTTTGATTTTGTCCCTTTCTTCTTTTTTGATGCGTGCGTCTATTGCTATAAATTGTCCTCTGAGGACTGCCTGTGCTGTGTCCCAAAGACTTTGGTATGACGTGTTTTCATTCTCATTTGAGTCTAGGAATTTTTTGATTCCATCTCTGATTTCTTCTATTACCCAGTGGTTTGTAAGCAGGTTGTTCTTCATTTTTCAGGTAATCATAGTTTTTTTTCCTTTCTCTTCTGGTTGTTAATTTATACCTTGATGGTGTTGTGCTCAGAGAAGTTATTTTGTATTATCTCAATGCTTTGGATTTTGTTGTAGGTTGCTCTGTGGCCTAAGATGTGGTCGATTCTGGAGAACTTTTTAAGTATGTTGGAAAAGAATGTGTACTTTGCAGTTGTTGGGTGCAGTGTTCTATATATGTCTATGAGGCCAAGTTGGCTGATTGTGCCCTTTAGGTCTTCTGTAGCTTTGTAGAGTATCTTTCTAGATGTTCTGTCCTTTACTGAGAGTGGTGTGTTGAAGTCTCCTACTATTTTTGTGGAACTGTCAATTTCTGTTTTCAGTGCTGTTAGAGTTTGTTTTATGTATTTTGAAGCCCTGTCACTGGCTGCATATATGTTTATTATGGTTATGTCTTCAAGCAGGAATATCCTTTTAATTATGGTATAGTGCCCGTCTTTGTCTTTTATGGTGGATTTTGTTTTAAAGTCTATTTTATCTGAGATTAGTATTGCCACACCTCCACTTTTTTGGCAGCTGTTTGCTTGATATATTTTTTTCCATACTTTGATTTTTAATCAATTTACTTCTTTATTTCTATGGTATGTCCATTGTGGACAGCATATTGATGGAGCCTGCATTTTTTATCCATTCTATCACTCTCTGTCTCTTTATGGGTGCATTTAGGCCATTTACATTCAGTGTAACTATTGATAGGTGTGAGTTTATTGCTGTCATTTTGTAGTGCTTTTTTTGTGGTGCTAACGATATTTTTGTTCTTACTCTCCTGTGCTGAAAACCTTTTGTTTGTTGATTTTTTTCATTTCTTTTGTTTTTGTAGTTTTTGTTTTTACTGAGACTTTATGTTTTTCTTCTTTATTTTGATGTGTAGTTTCTTAACTTTCTTTGTGGTTACCTTGAAATTTACCCTTATCTTCCTAGGTTTGTACCAGTCTATTATTACTTGGTATTGCTTTGCCTTACTTTCCATTAGAAGGTTCTATACCTAAACCGTTTATTTCCTCTTTTATTGTTCTGATGTTGTTGTCATTTACAGATTAACCTCTCTGGTTCCCCATTGTAATTCTTTTGGTTTTGGATAGTCCTGGAGATTTCATTTCCTAGGCTGATATCTGGCTGGTACAATCTTGTGTCCTAGATTCAGCCTGTGGTCTGATGTTGTTTGTTTTCAGATCGAAGGACTTCCTTTAATAAATCTTGAAAGTTTGGTTTGGTTTTTACATAGTCCCTTAATTTCTGTTTATCTGGAAATGTCCAAATTTCACTATCATATTTGAATGAGAGTTTTGTAGGATATATAATTTTTGGCAGACAATTTTTTTTTCTTTCAAGGTTTTATATATATCATCCCATTGCCTTCTTGCCTGCATGGTTTCTGCCAAATAATCCAAGCTTAGTCTTATTTTTTCTCCTCTGTATGTGACTTCTATTTTTCATGAGCTGCTGTCAGGATTCTTTGTTTGTCTTTGGTTTTAATGAGTGTGATTATGATATGCCTTGGTGATTTTCTTTTGGGGTCTATCCTATATAGGGTTCATTGAGCTTCTTGGATGGTCAGCTTTTCATCTTTCATGATATTGGGGAAGTTTCCTGTCAGCAATTCTTCAGTGATCCTCTCTGTGTTTCTGTTTTCTCCCCCTGTTCTGGAACTTCGATCACTCTCAAATTTTTGCTTTTGAGTGTATCCCACAGAATTCTGCGGGTTTCTCCATTTTTCTTTGTTCCTTTTTCTGATTGTTCCTTAAACAGAGTTGTATCCAACTGTTTGTCTTCAATTTCGCTGATCCTGTGTTCCATCATTTCAGACTTGGTCCTCAGCCCTTCTATGACATTGTCCATTTCTGAAATCTTCTTGTTTATATTTTGGATTTCTTATTATTGTTTTTGTATGATTTTTAGTTGTGAATTTATTTTGACATTTTATTCCTGTATTATTTTCCTGAATTCTTCCATGTTTTTGTCTGTATTTTCCATGAAGTTGTCTGCCTTTTCCATGAATTTGGCTATTTTTTCCTCATTTTTGTCTGCTTTTTCCTTCAATTCTTGGATAGCTCTGACTATTAGAGGTTTGGATTCCCTATCAGGTAGTTATAGTACCTTTTCTTCTACTGGAAAGTCATCTGGTGTTTTATTTTGGATGCCTATTGGAACCATCCTGTCCTGTTTTTATATGTTTTGATATTTTATGCTCTTTTCAGGACATTCAGTAGTTATTTTTCTCGTTTACTGATTGTAGATTTATTTGTTTTGTCCTGCTTTTTTGTTTTATTTGGTTATGTCTGAACAGGCAGGCTGTGCGTTCTTTGTTGTTTGCTTGCCTGTGGGCACAATACTTTTCAACTCCTTGTACAACAGGCAGAGTCAGTTGCTCAGCTATACCGTAGCAGGGCAGGTCAAGCTGAAGGGTAGTTGCTGGAATGGGTTGTTTGTGGCACGTACTAAGGCCAACAAGGTGAGCCAGGAATCAGTGCAGGTCAGGTTCTGGTAAGCCATGCCTGTGCTGCTTGGGAGTGTTATGTTCAGAGCATGGTGCAAATAGGGAAGAAGGATGGGGGAGATTGTGATATGTGGAGCTAAGATGGATATGGGAAAGAGTTGAGAGAGGAGACAGAAACCGGATTCAAAAACAAACAAATAAAGAAAAAAAAGAGTGCTAAGGGAGCTTGCCATTGGAATGGAGAGATGAGAAAGCAAGATGGAGAAAAACAAAAAGGAAAAAAAAATGATAAAAGAAAGTAAATAAAAATTAGTGTAAAAAAAAAAAAAGAAAAGAAAAGCTCCCAGGTATCCCACCAGTGTGGCTGTGAGGACTGGAGAAGTGGCTTCCAGTTTGTGAAATACAGCCTGCCTTGAAGGGGTAGAGGTGTCACACAGTGCCAGATATTCATGAGACAGGAAGATAAGGTAAGTATAGAGAGGAGAACCTGAGAAATGAAAAAATACAAAAAGGAAAAAAAAAAGAAAAAATAAATGTCCACAGGATCCCACTGTGCACCTGCACAGACTGGGGAAGTAGCTCCCAAGCCTCACAATGTAGCCCGGCTACAAGGGGCTCCGAAGCTGAGAAAAGAGAAAGAAAACCAACAAATGAACAAAACAAATCAAAAAAAAAAAAAAAAGCCCGTGGCTGCACAGGTCGGGAAGCAGTTCTACAGTCGAGCAACATTTCACAGCCTTTCAGGAAGAAGGAAAGATGGCACATGGAGTCAGGTATTTCAGAGAAAGGAGGGGGAGATGATGAGAGGTATGGAAGAAACTAAAAGAAGCAGAAAAAAGCAACACCAGCAACAAACAAATGGCACTCAGGGAGCCGGCCAGTGTGGGCAGGTGGAATCCAAGTGGCACAGAGCTGAAGCCAGTGCCTCCCAGCCAAGAGACTGTGGCTGCAGGAAGCAAAGAAGGCCAAGTGGGAGTGAAGAAGTGTAGGTGGTGGGAAAGTGTATATCACTGGTTACCGGTTGTTCTGTCTCCTGTTGGGAGCTCCGTGAAACTGCTTTCCCATACTCCCTGTTTGCTGATCTTGGACGGGAGTCCAAGATGGCGAATCCATGCTGTGTTAGCTGATAGGGGACCTCCGCTGGTAACTCTCCTCACTTTGTGTTCTCTGTCAGTTTCTTATTCCATTCAGTGCTTGACTGAGTTCTTTATCTCTTCATTTGATGCTTAGGGTTTCAGGATTGACATTTGTCTCTGTTTGACTTAGTTTTTCAGGTCTTTGCTGAGGAGGGATTGTGTGGTGCTTCTGTTTACAGCATCATGTTGCCCAGAAGTCTCTCCAGCTTTGTTCTTTTGTATGTATTTTTAATGTACTTTAAATATAAAATGCGTGTATTTGCTTCATGTCAAAACCACTGTCTTTGAAATTATATACTTGCATGACGGCTTGACTCCTGATAGAAAAAATCTTTCTTTTTTTTTTAAGTACCAAAAATGTCTACTACATTAGAGTTACACTTCAATTTAAGCCATTCACTTATTTTTGTATAAAGGACTTTGGAAAATGATTGTATATGACTCTACTGCTTAACGGTTCACATATGTATATGTGTATATATAGGAATTTTGAAAACATATAAACGTGTAAGTAGCCATTATGTATTATATACAAAGATTTTCAAATATGCATTTTTTGGTTCAGATTGTCACTGTGATTTAAAAAAAAAAGATGAGCGTATCCTTTTATTTGGAGCATAAAAACGTGCAAATACACATCCAGTTGTGTTTGTAAAACTTCAACTTCAAATCTAAATATATTATATATGAAGATGTACATGAACTAGAATTATGTGCAAAAAGTGAAGAGTGTAGTTAAAGTTTTACAAAACTCTATGCATTTGTAGTAATGGCTATATCATTTACAATGCAAAATTAAAGATATCATTTTCTCCACTCTTTGAGGTAGTACCTAATTGCAGATTTAAAAAATCTATTCTTGCCACTTAGGATACTTGTTTGGTACCCTTTCTATTGATCTTCCTAACTTGCTTAGCTACAGGATACACAAATGAAAGGTTGATAAATTAATTTTTACAGAAATCTAGTTCCAAAAAAGAAATTTCTATAATTTAAGATAATCTTTTTAGGTTGTGTGTTTAGCTTGTGATATATTAAATGATTAAGTTTGTCAAAAAAGCATCTGAACTTAAAAAAAATTAATTTCTAATAGTAGACATCCTTTCATTTATGGAGCTCTTTTTTTGTAGTGGTCCATTTATCCACTTGCTCATTCAACAACCAATGGTATAGTAAAGAAAGTATGTATTTTGGAATTAGACAGACCTGTGTTCAAATTATACCTTTGTTCCTTACTAATTATGAAAATTTGGACAAGTTAGTTAACATCATTGAATCTCACTTGCCTTAACCTCCCATTGCTTAATTATTTAATTTGTTGTTTTGAGCTTAATTACTCAAACATTTGTTGAGCACCCGATATTTGCCATATATTATTAGCAAAACTAAAACTATGTGGTTTGAGCAGGACCGAAGCCTAACAGATTAGTTGTTGAGAAAATGTTTATTAACTGGTAGCCAGATAATAAGATGGAGCTTATTCTGGTTTCACTGGGGCACAGGGTCTTCAGTTTGTATATCTCGTATCATATATTTGGCAGTTGTCTTCTTTGTTACTTTTTTTTAAAAGGGAGAACTATCAAAACACTAATTTAAATTGTCACAATGCAAAATTTTGACAGTTACATGAAGAATAATCATTATGGAAAAGAATCAAGACAAGTAAGAAAAGGAGAATTTAAAGGACTGACTAAACAGAAGTGAATTTGCTGAGGATTGTAAGATAGAGCCATGACAATTATGATTGCAAGAATTTCTGCTTTTTGCTTGTTTCTGCTCTGGCTTACTCACTCTGTTATTACTCTCAAAAAAGAAAATGATTTAATATGTAGGCTCATTGTCACAAAATCATTTTCTCCAAAATGGAAGAGTTCTTTATCTTGTTGCTTCAGAATCAAAATAAGCTCTTAAGTAAGGATTATTTTCTGATAATATTTGCCTTTGCTATGAAAACACATAGGCTATCTTTTCTTTCTACAGGCAGAATGTTGGGAAGTTAAAACTGTGAGCCCAAAATTCTAAGAACAATTCAAAAGCTGATTCCTGATCACTCTGAAGTTTTACTATTTGAAAGACAATCATATAGAGACTTCTGGGCAACATGGCGCTAGAGTCAGAAGCACCACGCCGCCCCTCCGCAGCAAAGATTGGAAAAACTAAGTCAAACAGAGTCACACGTTAATTCTGAAACCCTAAGCATCAAACGAAGAGATAAAGAACTCAGCCAAGCACCGAATGGAATAAGAAACTGACAGAGAACAGAGCGAGGAGAGATACATGCAGAGGTCTCCTATCAGCTACCGCAGCAAAGATCTGCCATCTTGGACTCCTATCGGAGATCAGCAAACCGGGGTACAAGAAAGCAGCTTCACTGAGCTTCCAGCAGGAGACAGAACAACCAGTAACCAGTGATATAGGCTTTCCCACTCCCCACTCTTCTTTACCCCCACTTAGCTTCCTCTGCTTCCTACAGCTACAGTCTCTTGGCTGGGAAGCACCAGCTTCATCCCACTCTCTCTTGGATTCCACTCGCCCACAGTGGCTGACTTCCTGAGTGCCTTTTGTTGGTTGCTGTTGTTGCTTTTTTCGACTTCTTTAGATTTCTTCTTTACCTCTCACCACCTCCCCTTCCTTTCTCACAAATACCTAGCTCGGTGCGCCATCTATGCATCTTCCTGAAAGGCTGTGAATCACCGCTCAACTGTGAAACTGCTTCCTGGCCCATGTCACCATACTGGTGGGACCCCCGGGGCTTTTTTGTTTGTTTGCTCTGTTATGATTTGTTTGTTTTCTTTTTCTTTTCTCGGCTTGGGAGACCCTTCTAGCCGGGCAGTACCACGCGGCTTGGAAGCTATTCCCTTACTCTGCACAGATGCACAGGGACATCCCTGGGGGCATTTCTTTTTTCTCATTTTTTTTGTTTGTTTCTTTGTTTTATTTTCTTCTCTATCTTATTCCCTTTTTGTCTTTCTTCATTTCCAGTTTCTCGATTTATTCATTTTTCTCTTTTACCATTTTCCTTTTTTGTTTTTACCCATTTCTCAGTCTCTCATCTCTCCACTCCAATAGCAAGCTCCCTTAGCACTCTTTTTTTTAATCTGTATATATGTTTTTGGCTCCTGTTCCTCTCTCCTCTCTCTCATATTTCCCATACCTATCTTAGCTCCGTACATCACAATCTATCCCCTCCTTCCTGCCTACCTGCACTGTATGCTGAAATCACACTCCTAAGCAGCACAGGCACGGCCTACTGGAACCTACCCAGTGCTGATTCCCAGTCTGTACTGTAAGCCATGCTACCTGCCACAAACAACCCATCCCAGCAACTCCCCTTCAGCTGGACCTGCCCTGCTGTACCATACCTGAGTGACTGGACCCTGCCCATTAGAGAAGGAGGTGAAAAGTATTGTGCCCAGAGACAAGCAAACAACAAAGAATGCACAGCCTGCCTGCTCAGACATAACCAAATAAAACAAAAAAGTGGTACAAAACAAATAAATCTACAATCAGTAAATGAGGAATGTAACCACTGAATGCCCCGAAGACAGCAGACAATATGAAACCATTTACAAAAACAGGACAAGAAGGTTCCAGTAGGTGTCCAACATAAAACACCAGATAACTTTCCAGTAGAAGAAAAGGCACTATAACTACCTGATAGGGAATTCAAATCTCTAATACTCAGAATTATCCAAGAGTTGAAGCAAAAAGCAGAGAAAAATGAAGAAAAATAGACAAATTCATGGAAAAGGCAGAGGAATTCATGGAAAACACAGCAAAAAATTGAAGAATTCAAGAAAATAATACAGGAACAAAATGCTAATATAATTCACAACTAAAAATCATAGAAAAACAACAATTAGAAATCCAAAAGATAACAACAAGATTTCAGAAATGGGCAGTGTCATAGAAGGGCTGAGGAGCAGGTTTGAAACGATGGAAGACAAGGTCAGTGAAACTGAAGACAAACACTTGGAACAACCCTGTTTGAGGAAAAGTCAGAAAAAAGAACAAAAAAAAATAAAGAAACCCTGAGAATTATATGGGATACAATCAAAAGCAAAATTCTGTGAGTGTTCGGAGTTCCAGAACAGGGGGAGAAAACCGAAAACACAGAGAGGATCATTAAAGAATTGCTGACAGAAAACTTCCCCAATATCATTAAAGATGAAAAGCTGACCA
This sequence comes from Trichechus manatus latirostris, assembly GCF_000243295.1. Classification (NCBI taxonomy): domain Eukaryota; kingdom Metazoa; phylum Chordata; class Mammalia; order Sirenia; family Trichechidae; genus Trichechus; species Trichechus manatus. Next base: position 2,370,180 of record NW_004443987.1, read on the forward strand.
TCCAAGAAGCTCAACAAACCCCATATAGGATAGAACCCAAAAGAAAATCACCAAGGCATATGATAGTCACACTCGCTAAAACCAAAGACAAACAAAGAATCCTGAAAGCAGCTTGAGAAAAACAAAAATTCACATACAGAGGAGAAATAAGACTAAGCTTGGATTATTCGGCAGAAACCATGTAGGCAAGAAGGCAATGGGGTGACATATATAAAACCTTGAAAAAAACAATTGCCAGCCAAGGATAATATATCCTGCAAAACTCTCATTCAAATATGATGGTGAAATTAGGTCACTTCCAGATAAACTGAAATTAAGGGACTATGTAAAAAAGAAACCAAATTTTACAAGATTTATTAAAGGGAGTCCTTCGATCTGAGAACAAACAACATCAGACCACAGGCTGAATATAGGACACAGGATTGTACCAGCCAGATACCAACCTAGGAAATGAACTCTTAAGGACTATGCAAAACCAAAAGAATCACAACAGAGAACCAGAGAGGTTAATCTGTAAATGACAACAGCATCAGAACAATGAAAAAAGGAACAAATGGTGTAGGTATAGAACCTTCTAATGGGGAGGAAGCAAGGTGATACCAAGTAATGATAGACTGGTTCAAATCTAGGAAGATAAGGGTAACTTTCAAGGTAACCACAAAGAAAGTTAACAAACCTACTCATCAAAATAAAGAAGAAAAGCATAAAGTCACAGTAAAAACAAAACCTACAAAAACAAAATAAATGAAAAATATCCAAACAAAAGGAACTCAGCACAGGGGAGTAAGAGGAAAAAAGAAAACATCTGCAACACAGAAAAAAAGCACTACAAAATGCAATCCCACTCCTAGGAATATATCCTAGGGAAATAAGAGCCATCACATGAATAGACATATGCACAGCGATATCCACCTTAGCAATGTTCACAGTAGCAAAAAAATGGAAACAACCTAGATGCCCATCAACAGATGAATGGGTGAACAGACTATGGTACATACACACAATGGAGTATTATGCAAAGATAAAGAACAATGATGTATCTGTGAGGCATCTCATAACATGGATGAAACTGGAGGACATTATGCTGAGTGAAATATGTCAATCACAAAAAGACAAATATCGTATGAGACCTCTACTGTAAAACTTTACAGACAAAAAGAAACAATCTTTGTTGGTTACAAGGGATGGGAGGTGTGGGGGTAACTAAATGGACAATAACTAAGTGGTAACTTTGGTGAAGGGTAAGACAGTACACAATACTGGGGAGCAAGCACAATTTGTACAAGGAAATGTCATGGAAACTCCACAGACACATCCAAACTCCCTGAGGGACTGAATTCCTGGGTGGAGGGCTGTGGGGCCCAATAGTCTCGGGGAACATCTAGCTCAATTGTCATAACACAGTTTATAAGGACAATGTTCTACATTCTACCTTGGTGAATAGAGTCTGGGGTCCTAAAAACCTGTGAGTAGCCATTTAAGATACTCCACTGGTCTCACTCCTTCTGGAGCAAGGGAGAATGAAGAGAACAAGATCCACGGAAAAAATTACTCCAAAGGACTAATGGACCACAGCCACCATGGCCTCCACCAGACTGAGTCCAATATAGCTAGATGGTACCCGGCTACCACCACTGACTGCTCTGACCGAGATCACAATAGAGGGTCCTGGACAGAGCTGGAAAAGGATGTAGAAGAAAATTTTAACTCACAATAAAATACCAGATTTACTGGTCTGACATACTGGAGAAACCCCAAGAGTATGGCCCCCGGACACCCTATTAGCTCTGTGGTGAAGTCACTCCCGAAGTTCACCTTTCAGCCAGAGATTGGACAGCCTCATAAAAGAAAACAGACTAATGAGGCACAGCAGTCCAGGGACAAGGATTAGAAGGCAGGAGGGGACAGGAAAGTTGGTGATAGGGAACCCAAGGTTGAGAAGGGACAGTGTTGACATGTCGTGGGGTTGTTAACCATTGTCATAGGGCAATATGTGTACTGTTTAATGAGAAACTATTTGTTTTGCAAACCTTCATCAAATCTACAAAAAAAAAAAAAGAATTATCTATGTGAGATGAAACTGACAACAGCAACTCAGAAATTTTGATGGGTAGCCTAGGGGGCAGTGAGTTGACGATAACAGTGATGAAATAATTTGGAAAAAGATAGTGAGAAAGGCAGCACAACTGGAAGAGTGTAATCGATGTCACTGAATTGTACATGTAGAAACTTTTGAAATGGTCTAACTTTGGCTATGAATATTTTCACCAAAAAAAAGGTCCTCCAAGGTCGGGAAGGGAGAGTGTTGACATGTTGTGGGGTTGTTAACCAATGTCATAAAACAATATGTGTACTGACTGTTTAATGAGAAACTATTTGTTCTGTAAATCTTCATCTAAAGTACAATAAAAAAATTTTAAAAAAAAGATTATCTCTAGAAAGACAATCAAATGCCCTTGTTCACTCTACTGACAATTATACTCAAAGATTCTCTGAAGTGGAGCCTGTTATGTCTTCCAAGTCACGAGTCCAAGTTTGTAGGAGAGCAGAAGCAGTTGCCCTCTCTTGGCTCTTTGATTTTTTGTGAAGTCCTGTTAAAGTAAGACCTTCCAGGTGAGAGTGGCTGCTGATCAATTAAAAAAAAAAAAACTCGTTGCCATCGAATCAATTCCAACTTATAGCGACCCTAAAGGACAGAGTAGAACTGCCCTATAGGGTTTCCAAGGAGGAGCTGGTGGATTCCAATTGTCGTCCTTAGCTGAGCTTTTAACCATTGTGCCACCTGGGCTCCGCTGATCAATTAGGTGGATGTAAACTTTAATTTAGGATTTTTTCTGACTAGTATTAAGTGGTTTTGGCTTCCCATCACACTTAAAACAAAACTCCTATTACTTACAACAGCCGACAAAGCCTTAGATTATCTGGCCCCTGCATACCTCTCCAACCTCATTTCCTACTATTTATTTCCTTGATTGCTGAGCCCCAGCCACATTTACCTTTTTGTTCCTCAAACACACAAACTCATTCTCTTCTTGGGGTCCTTTCGGTTGTCATTGTCCCTGCCTAGGGTACTATAACCTCTAATCGTTGAATAATGTTCTACTTATTGTCGTGAAATATTATTTCCAAATATTATTGCCATAGAGATGCCTTCCCTGACCTAAAGGCAACTTTCCCCAATCCCACTCACCCCTGACAGTAACTCTGTATCACTTATTTCTTCATATTAGGTATTTCCAGATAGCATTTATCTCTATCTTGAATTAACTTGTCTTTGTCTGTCTCCCCTCACTGTAATGTAAACCCAGTGAAAGCTAGCACCTTGCTATCTTGTTCACAACTTTGTCTTTAATGCCTGGAATAGTGCCTATAAATGTAGTAGGCACTCACTAATTTATTGAATTAATTAAGACATATTGAGAGTGACTTACATTCCCCCCCCACACAATTTATAAGCTCAGAAGATTAACATATGTTGGCATAAAGGGTTGGGCCCCAGGAAGAAGGACCCTCAAATCTGATATAGAAGAGGGAAGTCTGGGTACAATTCAATATCATCCCCCAGGAATCAAAAGTCAGTATCTGTCATGGTTTGAATTATGTCCCCCAAAAAAGGTGTGTTATCAGTTTGGCTAGGCCATGATTCCTGGTACTGTGTGATTTTCCTGTATGTTATAAACCTGCCTCTATGATGTTAATGAGGGAGGATGGGTGGCAGTTGTGTTAGTAAGGCAGGACCTGATCTACAAGACTGGATTGTGTCCTGAGACAATCTCT
>NW_004443987.1:2374172-2391704 GCF_000243295.1 Trichechus manatus latirostris
CTTCCCCTGGAGCTGACGCCCTGAATTTGGACTTTTAGCCTTCTTTGACTGTGAGGAAATAAACTTCTCTTCGTTAAAACCATCCACTTGTGGTATTTCTGTTATGGCAGCACTAGATGAATAAGACAGTATCTAAAGTAAACCTTGATGTAACTGCCATAATTCTGAACTCCATTAAAACCCTTCTGCTCAACTTTCCTCCAATACTGACAAATTCAGATATGCTGGCCTTGGATACGAAGGTAAAAATGAATCTTCTAGGAGCGTCTACTGCATCATTCTCTTCTCCAATCCATCCTCCCCACTAGACAGAATGATCTTTCAAAAAATGTAAATGTAATCATAACATGACTAATTCCCTTCAGTGGATAACATAAAACATCATGACCTTATTTTTAAAGACTGAACAATCTGGCTTTCTACACTCCAGTCACTCTGACCTTCTCTCTGTTTGTGGAATGTTCCATGCCCTTTCTCTAGTTTAGACCTGCACATATGCTATTATTTCAGCCTGAAACACTGTTTCTTTGGCATCCTCCCTTTCCTAACTAATCTTTCAAGTTTTAGATAAAATTATACTTTCTCAATCAGGCTTCCCTTGCACTTAGACTAGTTTGAAATACTCCGTATGAACTCTCATGGTCCACTGTACCTTCTATCATTATGCTCAACACACTTTATTCTCATTCCAGAATGGAGAGCAGGGGATGAATATGTTTTAGTTACGGCTGTATCTTTACCATACTACCTAGCACAGAACAGATGCTCAATAATTATTTATTTTTTAATTTTTTTATTGTACTTTACATGAAGGTTACAGAACAAATAGTTTCTCATTAAACAGTCAGTACACATATTGTTTTATGACATTGGTTAACCACCCCACAACATGTGAACACCCTCCCATCTCAACCTTGGAGGACCTTTTTTTTGGTGAAAATATACATAGCCAAAGATACACCATTTCAAAAATTTCTACCTGTACAATTGAGTGACATCAGTTACATTCTTCCAGTTGTGCTGCTATTCTCACTATCCTTTTCCAAATTATTCCATCACCTTTATCTTCAATTCACTGTCCCCTAGGCTTTCCATCAAAACTTTTGAGTTGCTATTGTCAGTCTGATCTCACATAGATAATTCTTTTTTTTTGTACTTTAGGTGAAGGCTTACAGAATAAATAGTTTCTCATTTAACAGTTAGTACACATGTTGCCCTATGACAATGGTAACAACCCCATGACATGTCAACACTGACCTTTCTCAACCTTGGGTTCCCTATCACCAGCTTTCCTGTCCCCTCCTGCTTTCTAGTCCTTGTCCCTGGACTGCTGTGCCTCATTAGTCCCGTTTTGTTTTATGGGGCTGTCCAATCCCCAGCTGAACTGTAAAACTTAGGAGTGACTTCACCACTGAGCTAAAAGGGTGTCTGGGGGTCATTCTCTTGATGGTTCTCCAGTCTGTCAGGCCAGTAAATCTGGTCTTTTTTATTGAGTTAGAATTTTGTTCTACTTCCTTCTCCAGCTCTGTCCAGGACCCTCTGTTGTGATCGTGGTCAGAGCAGTCAGTGGTGGTAGCCAGGCACCATCTAGCTGTACTGCACTCAGTCTGGTGAAGGCCATGGTAGCTGTGGTCCATTAGTCCTTTGGACTAATCTTTTTCTTGGATCTTGTTTTCCTCATTCTCCCTTGCTCCCGAAGGGGTGAGACCAGTGAAGTATCTTAGATGGCTGCTCACTGGTTTTTAAGACCCCAGACGCTACTCACCAATGTAGAATGCAGAACATTGTCTTTATAAACTGTGTTATGCCAATTGAGCTAGATGTTCCCTGAGACTATGGCCCCCACAGCCCTCCACCCAGGAATTCAGTCCCTCAGGGAGTTTGGATGTGTCTATGGAGCTTTCATGACCTTTCCTTGTACAAGTTCTGCTGGCTTCCCCAGTATTGTGTACTGTCTTACCCTTCACCAAAGTTACCACTTAGTTATTGTCCATTTAGTTACCCCCACACCTCCCATCCCTTGTAACCAACAAAGATTGTTTCTTTTTGTGTGTAAACTTTTTCATGAGTTTTGTCTTAGTCATCTAGTTCTGTCACAACAGAAATACCACAAGTGGATGGCTTTAACAAAGACAGATTTATTTCTTCACAGTAAAGTAGGCTAAAAGTCCAAATTCAGGGTATCAGATCCAGGGAAATCTTTCTCTCTCATCAGTGTTCCCCAGGACTAGGAGATTCTCCGCACAGGGACCCCGGGTCCAAAGGATGCCCTCTGCTCCTGGCACTGCTTTGTTGGCGGTATAAGGATCCCCTGTCTCTCTGCTCACTTCTCTCTTTTATATCTCAAGAGATTGCCGTAGGACACAGTCCAATCTTGTAGACTGAGTCCTGCCTTATGAATACTACTGCCACCCATCCTCCCTCATTAACATCATAGAGGCAGGATTTACAACGTATAGGAAAATCACACAATACCAGGAATCATCACCCAGCCAAACTGATACACACATTTTTGGCGGGACATAATTCAATCCATGACAAGTTTTTACAGTAGAGGTCTCATACAATATTTGTCCTTTTGTGATTGACTTATTTTACTCAGCATAATGTCCTCCAGTTTCATCCATGTTATGAGATGCTTCACAGATTCATCGTTGTTCTTTATCATTGCATAATACTCCATTGTGTGTATGTACCATAGTTTGTTTATCCATTCATCTGTCGATAGGCATCTAGGTTGTTTTCAACTTTTTACTGTTGTGAACAATGCTGCAATGAACATGGTTGTGCATATGTCTATTCGTGTGAGGACTCTTATTTCTCTAGATATATTCCTAGGAGTGGGATTGCTGGACCATATGGTATTTCTATTTCTAGCTTTCTAAGGAAGCGCCATATCATTTTCCAAAATGCTTGTATCATTATGCATTCCCACCAGTAGTGCATAAGAGTTCCAATCTCCCCGCAGCCTCTCCAACATTTGTTATTTCCAGTGTTTTTGATTCGTGCCAGTAATGCCGGGGTGAGATGATATCTCATTGTGGTTTTAATTTGCATTTCTCTAATGGCTGGTGATCACGAGCATTTCCTCCTGTGTCTGTTGGCTGTTTGAATGTTTTCTTTGGTAAAGTGTCTGTTCATTTCCGCCCATTTTTTAATTTCTTTAGTTGTCTTTTTGTTGTAGATGTGTCGGGTTTTCTTGTCGATTTTAGAGATTAGAACTTCCTCTGACTTGTAATGTCCAAAATTTTTTTCCCAGTCTGTAGGCTCTCTTTTTACTCTTTTGGTGACGTCTTTTGATGAGCATAAGTGTTTAATTTTTAGAAGATCCCAGTTATCTAGCTTATCTTCTGGAGTTTGTGTGTTGTTGGTTACTTTTTGTATCCTCTTAATGCCATGTATTAGGGCCTGTAGTGTTAATCCTATTTTTTCTCCTATGAACTTTATAGTTTTTGGCTTTATATTTAGGTCTTTGATCCATTTTGAATTAATTTTTGTATGGTGTGAGATATGGGTCCTGTTTCATTCTTTTTGCAGTTGGACATCCAGTTTTACCAGCACCCTTTGTTAAAAAGACTGTCTGTTCCCGATTTGATGGACTTTGGGCCCTTGTCGAAGATCAGGTGACTGTAGGTGGTTGGATTTAAATCTGGGTTCTCAATTCTGTTCCACTGGCCAATGTATCTGTCTTTGTACCAGTACTAGGCTGTTTTGACTACCATAGTTGTATAGTAGGTCCTGAGGTTAGATAGTGTGAGTCCTCCAACTTTATTCTTCTTCAGTAGTGCTTTACTTATCCGGGGCTTCTTCCCTTTCCAAATAAAGTTAATGATTAGTTTTTCCATGTCTTTAAAGAACGTTGTTGCTATTTGGATTTGGATTGCATTGTATTTGTTAATTTCTTTGGGTAGAATTGTCATTTTCACTATGTTGGGTCTACCTATCCATGAGCATGTATGTTTTTCCATTTATGTAGATCCCTTTGGATTTCTTGCAGTAGTGTTTTGTAGTTTGTATATGTCTTTTACATCCTTGGTTAAATTTATTCCTAAGTATTTTAATTTTTTAGTGGCTATTATAAATATTGTTTTCCGGATTTCCTTTTCATTGTTCTCTATTGGTGTATAGGAATCTGACTGATTTTTGTATGTTTATCTTGTATCCTGCTACTCTGCTAAATCTTTCTATTAGTTCTATTTTTCTTGTGGCATCTTTAGGCTTTTCTATCTATAGTATCTTATCATCTGCATATAGGGACAGTTTAACTTCTTAATTACCAATTTGGATGCCCTTTATTTCTTTTTATTTCCTTATTGCTCGAGGTAGGACTTCGAGCACAATGTTAAATAAGAGTGGAGATAAAGGGCATCCTTGTCTTGTTCCTGTTCTCAAGGGGAATGTTTTCAGCCTTTCTCCATTAAGAATGATGTTGACCATTGCTTTTGCATAGAAGTCCTTTATTATGTTGAGAAATTTCCCTTCTATACCTGTTTCATTGAGAGTTTTTATCAGGAATGGGTGTTGGACTTTGTCAAATACTTTTTCTGCATCAATTAAGATGATCATGTGGTTCTTTTTTTCCTTTTATTTATGTAGTGGATTACATTGATTGTCTAATGTTGAACCATCCTTTCATAGCTGGTATGAATCTTACTTGGTCGTGGTGTATTATTTTTTGATATGATGCTGAAGTCTACTGGCTAGAGTTTTGTTGCGTATTTTTGCATCTAAATTCATGAGTGATAATGGTCTGTAATTTTCATTTTTTGTGATGTCTTTGCCTGGTTTTGGTATCAGAGTTACACTGGCTTCATAAAATGAATTTGGAAGTATCCCTTCCTTTTCTATGTTCTGAAATAGTTTGAGTAGTACTGGTGTACCTTCTTCTCTGAATGTTAAGCCATCTGGGCCAGGGCATTTTTTTTGTCAGGAGTTTTTCTTATTACCTATTAAATCTCTTCTCTTGCTATGGGTCTGTTCATATTTTCAACATCACTTTGTGGTAATTTGCGTAGGTAGAGTGTTTCTAGAAATTTATCCGTTTCCTCTAGATTTTCAAATTTGTTGGAGTATATTTTTTCATAATATTCTGTTATGATCCTTTTTATTTCAGTTGGGTCTATTGTAATGTCCCCCATTTCTTTTCTTATTTGGGTTATTTGCGTCCTCTCCTGTTTTTCTTTTGTCAGACGGCCAGTGGTTTGTCGATTTTGTTGATCCTTCCAAAGAACCAACTTTTGGTTTTGTTGATTGTTTCTATTGTTTTCCTATTCTCTATTTCATTTATTTCTGCTCTGATCTTTATTATTTCCTTTCTTCTAGTGGCTGTGGCCTTTTTCTTCCTGTTCTCTTTGTATTTGTTCTAGTTGTGTAGTTAATGTTTTGATTTTGTCCCTTTCTTCTTTTTTGATGTGTGCATCTATTGCTATTAATTGTTCTCTGAGGACTGCCTTTGCTGCGTCCCAAAGGTTTTGGTGTGATGTGTTTTCATTCTCATTTGATTCTAGGAATTGTTTTATTCCATCTCTGATTTCTTCTATTACCCAGTGATGTGTAAGCAGGGTGTTATTCAGGTTCCATGTAATTGATTTTTTTCCCCTTGGTCTTCCTGTTGTTTATTTCTACCTTGACGGCTTTGTGGTCAGAGAAGATACTTTGTATTATCTCAGTGTTTTGGATCTTGTTGAGGATTGTTCTGTGGTCTAAGATGTGGTCTGTTCTGGAGAACGTTCCATGTGCATTGGAAAAGAATGTGTACTTTGCTGCTGTTGGGTGTAGTGTTCTGTATATGTCTATGAGGTCAAGTTGGCTGATTGTGCCCTTTAGGTCTTCTGTGTCTTTGTTGAGTTTATTTCTAGATGTTCTGTCCTTCACTGAGATTGGTGTGTTGAAGTCTCCTACTATTATTGTGGAACTGTCAATTTCTCTTTTCAGTTTTGTTAGAGTTTGTTTGATGTATTTTGGAGCCCTGTCATTGGGTGCATATATGTTTATTATGGTTATGTCTTCATGATGGATCACCTCCTTAATCATTATGTAGTGTCCTTCTTTGTCTTTTATGGTAGATTTTATTTTAAAGTCTATTTTATCTAAGAATATTACTGCCAATCATGCTCTTGTTTGGTAGCTGTTTGCTTGATATATTTTTTTCCATCCTTTGATTTTTAATAAATTTACTTCTTTACTTCTATGGTATGTCCCTTGTGGACAGCATATTGATGGATCCTGCTTTTTTATCCAGTCTGTCACTCTCTGTCTCTTTATGGGTGTGTTTAGACCGTTTATATTCAGTGTAATTATTGATAGGTGTGAGTTTATTGCTGTCATTTTGTAGTGCTTTTTCTTGTGGTGCTGATGTTTTCTTTGTTCCTTTTATTCTCCTGTGCTGAATTCCTTTTGTTTGTGGATTTTTTTCATTTCTTTTGTTTTTGTAGGTTTTGTTTTTACTGGGACTTTGTGTTTTTCTTCTTTATTCTGACGAGTAAGTTTGTTAAATTTCTTTGTGGTTACCTTGAAGTTTACCCTTATCTTCCTAGGTTTGAGCCAGTCTATTATTACTTGGTATCACCTTGCCTTCCTATCCATTAGAAGGTTCTATACGTACACCATTTATTCCCTCTTCTATTGTTCTGATGCTTTTGTCATTTACAGGTTAACCTCTCTGGTTCCCTGTTGTAATTATTTTGGTTTTGGATGGTCCTTGAGTTTTCATTTCCCAGGTTGGTATCTGGCTGGTAGAATCTTAGATCCTAAATCCTAGATTTAGCCTGTGGTCTGATGTTGTTTGTTTTCAGTTAGAAGGACTCCCTTTGATAATTCTTGTACGTTTGGTTTGGTTTTTACATAGCCGCTTAATTTTTGTTTATGTGGAAAAGACCTAATTTCACCATCATATGTGAATGAAAGTTTTTCAGGTTATATTATTCTTCATGGGTAACTTTTTTCCATCAAGGTTTCATATATTTCATCCCGTTGCCTTCTTGCCTGCATGGTTTCTGCTTAATAATCCAAGCTTAGTCTTACTGTTTGTCTTCCGTATGTGACTTTTTTGGTTTTTCTGGAGCTGTTCTCAAGATTCTTTGTTTGTCTTTGGTTTTAGCTAGTGTGATTATGATATGCCTTGGTGATTCTTTCTTTTGGGTTCTATCCTATATGGGGTTCATTGAGCTTCTTGGATGGTCAGCTTTACATCTTTCATGAGATTGGGGAAGTTTTCTGTCAGCAATTCTTCAATGATCCTATCTGTGTTTTCTGTTTTCTCCCCCTGTTCTGGAACTCCGATCACTCACAGATTTTTGGTTTTGATTGTATCCTACATAATTCTCAGGATTTCTTCATTCTCCTTCATTCTTTTTTCTGATTGTTCTTTAAACAGTATTGTATCCAAGTGTTTGTTTTCAATTTCGCTGATCCTGTCTTCCATGGTTTCAAAACTTCTCCTCAGCCCTTCTATTTCTACGACACTGTCCATTTCTGAAAACTTGTTTATATTTTGGATTTCTAATTGTTCGTTTTTTATGATTTCTAGTTGGGAATTTATTTTGACATTTTGTTCCTGTATTATTTTCTTGAATTCTTGCATTTTTTGTCTGTATTTTCCAGGAATTTGTCTGCCTTTTCCATGAATTTGTCTATTTTTTCCTCATTTTTGTCTGCTTTTTGCTTCAACTCCTGGATAATTCTGAGTATTAGAGATTTGAATTCCCTATCAAGTAGTTTTAGTGTCTTTTCTTCTACGGGAAAGTCATCTGGTGTTTTATTTTGAATGCCTACTGGAACGATCCTGTCTTGTTTTTGTATATGTTTTGAAATTGTCTGCTGTCTTTGGGGCATTAAGTAGTTCTTTTCCTCGTTTATTGATTCTAGGTTTGTTTCATCCTGGTTTTTTGTTTTATTTGGGTATGTCTGAGCAGGTGGGCTGCGCTTTCTTTGTTGTTTGCTTGTCTGTGGGCATGATACTTTTCACTTCCTTCTCCAATGGGCAGGGTCAGTCACTCAGGTATGGTACAGCAGGGCAGGTCCAGCTGAGGTGGAGTTGCTGTGATGGGTGTTTTGTGGCACCACACGTTCCGGTAGGCTCTGCCTGTGCTGCTTAGGGTTGTGATGTTCAGTGCCTGGTGCAGGTAGGTATTAAGGAGGAAGGAGATTGTGATATGTGGAGCTAAGATGGGTATGGGAAAGAGGAGAGAAAGGAGAGAGGAACAGGAGCCAAAAACATACATACAAACAAACAATAAAGTGTGCTAAGGGAGCTTGCTGTTGGAGTGGAGAGATGAGAGACTGAGAAATGGAGAAAAACAAAAAAGAAAAGGTTAAAAGACAAAAATCAATAAATAAAAACTTTAGGAAAAAAAAAGAAAAGCCCCCAGTATCCCACTGGTGTGGCTGGTAGGACTGGGAAAGTTGCTCCCAGCCCATCAAGCCTGGCTAGAAGGGGTAGAAATGTCACACACTGCCAGGTATTCAGGAGACAGGAAGAGAAGGTAAGCATAGAGAGATGAGAAACTGGAAATGAAGAAAGACAAAAAGTGAAAAAGAGAGAGAAGAAAACAAATCAAAGAAACAAAAAAAGCAACAACAAAACAAAACAAAAACAAGAAAAAAGAAATGCCCCCAGGGATGTCATTGTGTGTCTGCACAGAGTAAGGGATTAGCTCCAAAATCATGTAGTACTGCCTGGCTAGAAGGGGCTCCCAAGCCTAGAAAAGAAAACAAACAAACAAATCAAAACAGAACAAATCAGAACAAACAAACAAAAAAATCCCTGGGGGTCCCATCAGTGTAGCGGCACGGGCCGTGAAACAGTTTCACAGTCAAGCGGTGTTTTACTGCATTTCAGGAAGAAGTAAAGACGGCATATGGAACCAGATATTTGAGGGAATGGAGAGGGGGTCGTGGTGAGAGGTAAGGAAGAAATCTAAAAAAGTAGATAAAAGCAACACCAGCAGCCAACAAATGGCACTTAGGGAGCCGACCACTGCAGGTAGGTGGAATCCAAGTGACACCGGGGTGAAGCTTGTGCTTCCTGGCCAAAAGACTGGCTGCAGGAAGCAGAGGAGGCCGAGTAGTTGTGAAGAATGGTGGGGGATGGGGGTGGGAAAGCATATATCGCTGGTTACCTGTTGTTCTGTCTTCTGCTGGAAACTCTGTGACGCTGCTTTCTCATACCCCTTGTTCACTGATCCCTGATAGGAGTCCAAGATGGTGGATCTGTGCTATGGTAGCTGATACGGGGCCTCTGCATGTATCTCTCTTCCCTCTCTGTTCTCGGTCAGTTTCTTATTCCATTTGGTGCTTGGCTGATTTCTTTATCTCTTCATTCAATCCTTAGGGTTTCAGGATTGATGTGTGCCTCTGTTTGACTTAGTTTTTTGGATCTTTGCTGTAGAGGGATGGCATGGTGCTTCTGTCTACAGTGACATGTTGCCCAGAAATCCTGAAGAATTATTTAAATGGAATTCTTTAATGATGTGTTTGGAGTATAATCAGTCAGGTCTATATGTGTGGTTAGGTTAAATTCCATAACTAGAATTTTCTTTAGAAAATTGAGGTATCCTTTTCTTATTTCCTGTAGTACATTTGACATTATTTTATTTTTATCCTATGAAACAAGCCTTCTTTTCACTTGCTTCCTTATTAGTCTTTCCAAAATAAGGCCTTGGTCCAAATTGTCTCACATCTTTGAAACTGCCTCTTTTTTTTTTTTTTTTTTTTTTGGCTGGTCATATTATATCTTTCCCCATCTTTAAATTGGTGATCCAGAGGACTAGCTTTCCAGAACACAAACAAAAACTTTTGCTGTGATATTTCCTATTTATTTTCTTTCTTTTTTTTTGTTTTGTTTTTCATTTCAGAGGATTAGTGCAGAATCAGAATGTAGGTTTTAGGAGGGCAGGAGTATTTTCCTGTTTGTTTACCTCTTTAGTATACAGTGTTAAAACAGTGTCTGGCATATCATAGGTGCTCAATAAATATCTGTTTATTGGATTTGCTTCTAGCTACCATCCCTGGCCTGGAGTAAAGAATATCTGTAAATTCTTGTTATTGTTTGGCCTACCACTGAACGTTGTATTTATAGCTTCCTAAAGAAAGGGTGAAGGATGTGGCAGTCTGCTTTTTGTAAAGATTTATAGCTTTGGAAACCCTATGGGGCGGTTTTACTCTGTCCTTCAGGGTCGCTATGATTTGGAATTGACTCAACATCAATTGTTTTTTTATTTTTATTTTTAGAGACATCTTGTAGCACATCAGAATCAGTGCAAATACTGGGTTTGGAGAACTCAGAGCATCTTCTGGGCTGATTTCAAGGTTGTTCTAACCTCATTGTCACCATGCCTCACTCACATCAAATTAGAACCATATCTCCTTTGGATTATGGGATAAATAGTAGAACTAAAGCATCAGTGATGGTTTAAGTCTCTACAGTAGCTGAACACATCAGTTCTGATTGAGTGTTGGTGTATTTTGTTAATCTTGTTTTTGTTAAAGACAAGCTCTGTTGTGAATTGATGTCATGTACCTATTAGAATTTCCTTCATGCTGTTTGCCAGAACTTTTGTGAACTCAGTGAGTGCTATTTGATCAAGATTAACTCATATTTTACACTGTAAGAGCACACTATTCAAAAAAGGAAATATTAGTTGTCAAAGATCATAGCAGATTTGGTAATTTAAATGTAAAGGGTTCACTTATTCATATGACTTTTAGCAATCTTATATAGTCCAGTGAAGCTATCTTTGCTTTCACAGTCAATTCTTTCTCACCTGTTGTCCCCAGGTGAAAAGATAAACACAGCTAAATACTAGAAATGTTACTTATCTCTACTATGAAAGTATTTCCCATCTTATTGAGGAAAAAAATATAATGCTCTATTTAATTTACAAAGATAGATAGGTTCACCTTAAGATTTATGTACACTACATTGGAGTCTTGAAGTCCCTTGTTCATAGTGCTGGCTAGAATCTGTGTTAAAACTATTCTAGATCTAAATCACAATCTAGATCTAAAGCTACTCTAGATTGTGCCTAAATGTGATTTTTTTTTTGTTTTAATTTAAGCCATGGTAAATTTGGTTTTGAATTTCAAACTCTTTCAGAGCATAGTCTAAAATTTTGTTTGTAATGTATGTTATGTTGTTAAGTGATGTTTTGATTCAAACTATATAAATACATACATAATATTGTTTCAATGGCAAAGAATTAGTACTGAGAAAGGCAAAAGTACTCTTTTCTGAAAGGAAGCAAACATGTCACACTGGCACACAGATTTATCGTATAAACTTTTCTTTCCCCTTTTCATTTTCGACAATGGTAAATGAAAATTGTAGGAATTCATAATGATTGGGGGCACTAGAAAGACAACTTCATGCCCCCTCTTTGAAAAGATTTAGAATCCGTCTCTTATTAGAGGCATGCTTGAGCAAATGTAGGAAGTTACATTGGAATGAAGTTTTGATTTCAAAGAGGCCCAAAGGGTTGTAATGATTCACTGGGAATTTTTTTTTTAAATATTTTATTGTACTTCAGGTGAAGGCTTACAGAACAAATAGTTACTCATGAAACAGTAGTACACATGTTGTTTTAGGACATTGGTTACAACCCCACAACATATTAACCCTCTAACTTCTCAACCTTTTTTTTTTTGGTGAAAATACACACAGCCAAAGATACACCGTTTCAAAAATTTCTACACGCACAGTTCAGTGACATTGACTACGCTCTTCCAATTGTGCTGGTATTCTCACTTAAGATGAAGGCTTACAGAACAAAATAGTTTCTCATTTAACAGTTACTACAAATGTTGCCCTATGACAATGGTTAACAATCTCACAACACATCAACAATATCCTTACTCAACCTTGGGTTCCCTATCACCAGCTTCCTTGTCCCCTTCTACCTTCTGGCCCTTGTCACTGGACTCCTGTACCTCGTTAGTCTCATTTGGTTTTACGGGGCTGTCCACTCCCAGGCTGAACAGTGAACCTTGGAGGTAACTTCACCACTGAGCTAAAAGGGTGTCTAGGGGCCATACTCTCGCGGTTTCTCCAGTCTCCTTTAGGCCAGTAAATCTGGTCTTTTTTTTGTGAGTTAGAATTATGCCCTACATCCTTCTCCAGCTCTGTCCAGAACCCTCTGTTGTGATCCTGGTCAGAGCAGTCAGTGGTGGTAGCCAGGCAGCATCTAGCTGTACTGGACTCAGTCCGGTGGAGGCCTTGGTAGCTGTGGACAATTAGTCCTTCGGACTAATCTTTTCCTTGTATCCTGTTCTCTTCATTCTCCCTTGCTCCCAAAGGGATGAGACCAGTGGAGTATCTTAGATGGCCGCTCACAGGCTTTTAAGACCCCAGACACTACTCACCAAGGTAGAATGTAGAGCATTGTCTTTATAAGCTGTGTCATGCCAATTGAGCTAGATGTTCCCCGAGACCATGGTCCCCACAGCCCTCCGCCCAGCAATTCAGTCCCTCAGGGAGTTTGGATGTGTCTATGGGGCTTGCATGACCTTTCCTTGTACAGGTTGTTCTAGTTTCCCCTGTATTGTGTACTGTCTCACCCTTCACCCAAGATACCACTTATCTATTGCCTATTTAGTATTTCTCACTGGGAAATTTTTTTATCCTAAATTAAGAATTCTTAATGATCCTGAAGGTAGGGGCAAAAAGAAGATAGATTAATAACTAACATATTGGTTCAGGATTACTAAGAAAGAGATTTTATCATGTTTAAGAGTTTGTATTTCTTCAAATCTTGTTATATGTATGTGACATCTTTAAAAAATGTTTGCCAGTGCAAAGTATTGGTTAAGCCGAGGTATTTTAAGAAATATTTCCATTATTTGCAGTAATATTAAGGTTAAAAATTATACCATCAATTATATTCTTTCTCTGTTGGGACACTGGCTATGGTAAGCCTTGCTCTTTGAGACATGAGAGTACAATTAAGGCACATCTAACCATATGATGATAATTTATCCAAATTTCTGGCAAAGTACCTTATTGGGAATACTTCATGTAAACCCAATTTGTCAAGATACTTGGCTCATTCATTTCAAACTGTCTGGACTTCTCTCCCATACCGCTGTCAATTCTTTTTTACATCATCTCTTTCAAAATCATGTGCAGTCATCTCAGAAAAGACTGATAAAATTAGATGAAACTCTGGCAAGTCTAACTGAGAAAGAGAGAGAGAGAGAGGGAGATGTGAATGAAAGATAAATAGTTACAAAAATTAAGAATGAGGTCTTTGGGAGAATTTTTAAAAATGGATAAAAATAAAGCTATGAAAAACTCTATGGAAGAAATAGGCAATTTTTAAGAAAAATATAAATTGCTAAAATTGATTCCATAATGAAAAAATAGACTAATGATCATGAAGGAAGTTGGGAAAAGAAAAGTTTAAAGGAATTGTATGAAATATATCTCTGGACCAAATGGTTTTATGTCTGAGTCATTTTGAACCTTCAATGAACTAGAAATTCCCACACTTTTTTCTTTATATCACCAGAAAATAAACTCTTCAAGAACATAGACAAACTAGACTCATTGTCATTGAGTCATTTTCGACTGTTGGTGACCCCATGCGTGTCAGAGTAGAATTACACTCCAAAGAGTATTCAATGGCTGTAATCTCTTGGAGTTAGAAGGTAAGGCCTTTCTCCCACAGCATTACTGGTTGGATTTGAACCACCAACCTATTGGATAGTAGCCAAGCACAAACCTTTTGTGCCACCCAGAGACCTAGACAAAGTATAAAACCAAAGAAGACAAACTCATTGCTGTCGAGTGACACTGTAGGACTGAGTAGAACTGCCCCATAGGGATTCCAAGGCTGTACATCTTTGTGGAAGCAGACTGCTACATCTTTCTCCAGCAGAGTGGCTGCTGGGTTTGAACTGCTGACCTTTCAATTAGCAGCTGAGTGCTTAATCAATGCACCACCAGACAAAGTATAGAAAGACCAAAATTCATTTTCAAAGCTGGCATAGCTCTGATGTCTAACTGTGGCAAAGATAACCCTGCAAAAAACACAACTACAGTTTAATCTCATTTATGAGTACGTATATATGTACATATATATACATACATAAACATATACATACGTATACCATAAAATATAAAGTAGCCTGAAATCATGTAAGTGAATATTTACATAATATTCGGGCTGATGAAGGACTTTCTAAGCATGACACCCAAAGCAGAAATCTATAGAAAAAATCAAAACAATGATAGATTTGACTATAGGCAATTATAAAAAACCTAAATGAATAATATTAGAAGAAAAATGGCAAACTAGGAAAAAAAAGGAAAATAAATAACAGATAAAAGTTAATACCCTTAATATATGAGATATCATGTGAATCAATTAGAAAATATGGGACAATTTAAAAAAAAATTTTATTGTACTTTAGATGAAGGTTTACAAAACAGTTTCTCATTAAAGAGTTAGTACACATATTGTTTTATGACAATGGTTAATATCTTTATGACATGTCAAGACCATCCCTTCTCAACCTTCGGTTCCCTATTACCAGCTTTCCTGCCCCTCCTGCCTTTTAGTCCTTGTCCCTGGACTGTTGTGCCCCATTAGCCTCGTTTTGTTTTATGGGCCTGTCTAATCTTTGGCTGAAGTGCGAACCTCAGAAGTGACCTTATTACTGAGCTAAAATGGTGTCTAGGGGCCATAATCTCGGGGTTTCTCCAGTCTCTGTCAGGCCAGTAAGTCTGGTATTTTTTTTGTGAGTCAGAATTTTGTTCTACATTTTTCTCCACCTCTGTCTGGGACTCTCTGTTGTGATCCTTGTCAGGGCAGTCGGTGGTAGCTGGGCACCATCTAGTTGTACTGGACTCAGTCTGGTGGAGGCTGTGGTAATTGTGGTCCATTAGTCCTTTGGCACAGGCATAAGGGGTGTGCAGACTTTGAGTGCCTTCTACCTCTGTATAGACTTGTGTGGCCTGACCTCAACAGCATAAGCCCTCACTACCACAGTACAACAGGGTAAATACCTGAAGTCTAACTTCAACTGTTTCAGCTGTGAAGTGATAGGTTTGTGATGCTTGACACTGCTCTGCCCTTTAAGCAGGTGACTTACCTGTCCGCATCAGGGGCTTGAGGACTGGTGGCTGCACCCACGTCACCTAGACACTTGCTACATGAGTCCAAGAATAAGTGGTGCCCCCCAGTCCCTACAGCCAACAGAGTAGGGTGCTTATACTCTGGCTGCAAAACTCATCTACCTACTCGCTCTAGGGAACAGGGACATGCTTTCCTTTCAGACATTCAGGGGCAGCCGTCAGCCCTCTGCTTTGCTCTGTACGTGACCCCCTAATTCAGCCAGACATCTGTGCCTACACCAGTCACCCATGCCTCTTTAAGACTGTAGGTGAGAGCCTGCACCACACACTTGGTGAACGACTGCCTGTACACCTGAGCTAAATCCATACAGGAAAATTTAATGGACTCCTGGGCACATATACTTAGTCACAGACCTAACTACCTGGTGACAGGACGTTAGAGCTTCAAATGTGCCAATAATAAAACTACCGCACATGAGCAGCATATTTGGGTATATCAAAACAAAACAAGGAGCTAGGACACATTAAACAAATACAAAATAAAATTATAATAACTTATTGATGGCTTGGAGATAATAGTCAATATCAAATCACATAAAGAGGCAGTCCAAGATGGCTTCAGTAAGTTCATAAAATAAAGAACCTAGAAATTTTCTGGAGGAAGAGAATTTCTTGGAACAACCAGAGGCAGAATACAAAAGATTAATATAAAGAACTCTTCAAGAAATTAGGAAGGAAATTTTGCTAAACAAAGAGAATACCAAACAACATACAGACAAAGCAGTAGCAGAACTTAAAAAGGTTATTCAAGAACATAAAGACAAATTCAATAGGCTGCAAGAATCCATAGAGAGACAGCAGCAAGAAGATTAACAATAAAATTTCAGAATTAGACAACTCAATAGAAAGACATGGGAGCAGAATTGAGGCAGTAGAAGTCAGAATTAATGAGACTGAAGATAAAGCACTTGACACCAAATTATTGGAGGAAAAATCAGAGAAAAGAATTTTAAAAAATGAAGAAACTCTAAGAGTTACGTAGGACTCTATCAAGAGAAATAACTTACTAGTGATTGAAGTAAAAGAACAGGGAGGGATAACAGAAAATACAGAGAGAATTGCTGAAGATTTGTTGACAGAAAATTTCCCTGATATCATGAAAGATGAGACGATATCTATCCAAGATGCTCATCAAACCCCACATAAGGTAGATCCCAAAAGAAAGTCACCAAGACCTATTGTAATCAAACTTGCTAAAACCAAAGACAAAGAGAGAATTTTAAGAGCAGCTAGAGATAAAAAAAAGTTACCTACAAAGGAGAGTCAATTAGAATAAGCTCAGACTACACAGCAGAAACCATGCAAGCAAGAAGGCAATGGGATGACATATATAAAGCCTTGAAGGAAAAAAATTGCCAGCCAAGAATTATATATCCAGCAAAACTGTCTCTCAAATATGATGGCAAAATTAGGACATTTTCAGATAAACAGAAGTTTAGGAAATTTGCAAAAACCAAACTAAAATTACAAGAAATACTAACGACAGTCCTCCAGTTAGAAAATCAATAACATCAGACAACAACCCAAGACTAGAACACAGGACAGAGCAACCAGATATCGACCAACATAGGGAAGTCACAAAAATACATCAAAGCTAAAACACTGAAAATAGGGAAACAGAGATATCAATATGTAAAAAATGATAACATTAAAACAAAAAAGAGGGACTTAAAAATGTAGACATAGATTTTTCATATGGAGGGGAAGTCAAGGCAATATAAAGAAATAAAAGACTGGTGCAAACTTAGAAAAATAGGGGTAAATATTAAGGTAACCACAAAGGCAACTAACTACCCTACAAATCAAAATAAAAAACTAGAAAAATATAAAGACTCAGCAAACACAAAATCAACAGCAATGAAAAAGATGAAAAGAAAATACATAAACAAAATTGACTCAGCACAAAAAATTAAGGAGAACAAAGAAATTGTGAAAAACACACAAAAAACACATCCAAATGACAGCACTAAACTCATACCTACCAATAATTACACTGAATGTAAATGGACTAAATGCACAGATAAACAGAGAGAGTGGCAGACTGGATAAAAAAACACAAACCTTCTATAAACTGCCTATAAGAGACGCACCTTAGACTTAAAGAAACAAACAAGCTAAAACTCAAAGGATGGAAAAAATATATCAAGAAAACAACAATCAAAAAAGAGCAGGAGTGGCAATATTAATATTAATCTCTGACAAAATAGACTTTAAGGTAAAATCCACCACAAAGGATAAGGAAGGACAATATATGATGATTAAAGGGTCAGTACACCAGGAGGACATAACTATAATAAATACTTACACACACAACGACAGGACTCCAAATACATAAAACAAACTCTAACAGCACTGAAAAGAGAGATAGACAGCTCCACAATAGTAGTAGGAGACTTTAACAC
>NW_004443987.1:2393139-2394405 GCF_000243295.1 Trichechus manatus latirostris
TATAATTAAGGGCATTTATACAACGCCAACAGCCAACGTAATCCTAAATGGAGAGACTTTGAAAGCATTCCTCTTGAGAATGGGAACCAGACAAGGATGCCCTTTATCACAACTCTTATTCAACATTATGCTGGAAGTCCTAGGCAGAGCAATTAGGCTACAAAAAGAAATAAAGGGCATCCAGATTGGAAGGGAAGAAGTCAAAGTATCTCTATTTGGAGATGATATGAACTTATACACAGAAAACTCCATAGAATCCACAAGAAAACTACCGGAACTAATAGAAGATTGCAGCAAAGTTTCAGGATACAAGCTAAACATACAAAAATCAGTTGGATTCTTTACACCAACAAAAAGAACCTCGAAGAGGAAATCATCAAATCAATACCATTTACAATAGCCCCAAAGAAGGTAAAATACTTAGGAATAAATCTAACCAGAGAGGTAAAAGACACTACTGCAAGAAACTAAAAGAGACCTGCATAAGTGGAAAAACATACCTTGCACATGGATAGGTAGACTCAGCATAGTGAAAATATCAATTCTATCCAAAGCGATCCAAAGATACAATGCAATCCTGATCCAAATTCCACTGGAATTTTTTAATGAGATGGAGAAACAAATCACCAACTTCTTATGGAACGGGAAGAGGCCTGGAATAAGTAAAGCATTACTGAAGAAGAAGAATAAAGTGGGAAGCCTCACACTACCTGATTTTAGAATCTATTTTACCTCCACGGTAGTCAGAACAGCCTGGTAGTTGTACAACAACAGGTACATAGACCAAGGGAACAGAATTGAGAATCAAGACATAAATTCATTCACTTATGAGCAGCTGATATTTGACAAAGGCCCAAAGTCTGTTAATCGGGGAAAAGACAGTCTCTTTAACAAACGTTGCTGGCATAACTGTATGTCCATCTGTAAAAAAACTGAAACAAGACCCATACCTCCCACCGTGCACAAAAACTAACTCAAAATGGATCAAAGACTTAAATATAAAATCGAAAACGGTAAAGAACATGGAAGAAAAATAGGGACAACGCTAGGAGTCCTAATACTTGGTATAAACACAATACGAACCATAAGTAACAATGCACAAGCACCAGAAGAGAGACTAGATAAATGGGAGCTCCTAAAAATCAAACACCTATGCTCATCAAAAGACTTCACCAAAAGAGTAAAAGGACAATCTACAGACTGGGAAAAAAATTTTGGCTACGACAAATCCGATCAGCATCTAATCTCTAAAATCTACAAGATACT
>NW_004443987.1:2395741-2403594 GCF_000243295.1 Trichechus manatus latirostris
TCAGACAGGGATTGGACTGGACTGTGGGACATAAAGTGATACTCCTGAGGAGTGTGCCTCTTAGCTCAAGTAGATACAAGAGACTAAATGGGCAGGCTCTGTCTGGAGATGAGATGGGAAGGCAGAGAGGCTTAGGAGCTGGTTGAATGGACACGGTGAATCAGGGGTGGAAAGGAGGAGTGTGCTGTCACAATATGGGGAGAGCAATTTGAGTTACGTACTATTGTATAAATTTTTGTATGGGAAAAATATAAAATATTAATATAAAAAATATCAGGGATACATAGAAGAACATATTTAAAAGGATATTCATTGAAACATTATTTTAATAGCAAACATTTGCAATCAGCCTAAATATCCAAAGATTGGGGATTATTTAAACAAGTTGCAGTATATCCAATGATGGAATATTGATGCCATTACAAAGTATGTTTTAAAATAATGTCTAATAATATTGGCAATGCATGTATTTTAATCTCAGGTAAATAAAACACAATATAAAACATAGATTATGAATATGATTTTATGATATTTATACACATATCCATATGAAATGCTTAAGAAATAAACTTAACAATGTTTATGTGTTTGTGGTGGGATTTTGAGTAACATGTATTTGTCTTTTAGCTTCTCTGTATTTTTTAAACTTTCTACGGTAGACGTATGTTAATTTATCAGAAAAAAAGTGTTTTTTTTTTAAACAATGATACAGAATGTTTACATTGAATTGCTGAAAATCTGACCCCCCATGGAAATCTAATGAACAACCAGAATATGAATCCATTCAGAGCCTTGCTATGACCAGTGAGATACTCAAAATTCATTAAAACTTAGTAGGCATAAAGAGAATAATACTTCAGAAACCTAAAAGCCCTCAAGGTAGCAAAGGGTCAGCCCAAACAAATGTTCCTTTTAATGTATTGAAGACCAAGTATAGGTAGGAGAAAGATACATTCAAAAGTCAGCACATAATTACCGTCATCAGCATGGAAGGTGTTAGTGTGACTCTGCAGACGGCAAACTGTTTGAAAAATCACATTTTACTAGCTCCTAGGTCTTTTGTTTTTCATTTAGCTTTTTCCTTTTTTATGATGCATTAAATTTTTTGATCATATCCACTTTGCTATAAGGATGGATTTGATCATTTAGCATTGTATTATCAGGAGTAAGCTCACTAGACCATACATTCAAGGTAATTTCATTCTATCTGGGAAGTATAATTGAAGAATTGCATTTTCAACGTTAGAAGATCTCTAAAATGGTTCCTAGCATGATCCTTGGTCAACTGGTTACAATCCTATTTAATAATGCCTTCGATAGCATTCATTTAGAACTCCAGTGCCAAATTCTGGGAGGGAAAGGGACCTTGAACGAAATCAGTTTCTAAAGGAACAAAGAAGGTAAAATGCACTTCTTTCTCTCAGAATTGATGACAATCTAAAAATGTCAGATCTGCCTGCATTTAAATAGCATATTCATGGAAAACGAGCTATTTTTGCATAGCATTAAAAAATACACGTAGGTAGTCATAGAACTTCCTGAGGACAAGTACTTATTTCATCTTTTCTTTATATTCTTGGAAAGTAGGCTGAAACATATTCTACCAAATGGCTTTTACAATATTGTCAGAGAGGGAAAATGGTCAAGTGATTTGATCAAAGTTATAATAATCATGAGATTGAAGTACAACTTAGTTACCAGCATTTTATTTTAATTTCAGATCTTTAAAATAAAAATGCATAGCTGTAAGGCATGATGGAGTTACTTTATTCATACTATAGAGACTAAGTAACCCTCTATTTATTGTAAGAAACGAATTGGTGGGACAATAGAATTTAAAGGTATTAAGATTCTGTCCTGGCAAAGATAATCTTGTAAGTGGCTACATCTGGGGTGTACATTATATTTTTTTCCTTCACAACATGAGAGGAAAGTAAAAAATATTAGTATAAAGTTAAATGGGCAAGAAGCACATATTAAAATTATTAAAAGTTTACTTTTTCCATTATGCAAATAAAAAAGAAGAAGCTGAAGACAAATGTAGAAGACACACAATCTTCTTGCATGGACAAATATTTGTAGATTATGAAAGTTTGTGTGTGTGTATTGCAACAGAGGGTGTGGGGAATGAAAGAGAGACAGAACGAGAGAAGGAGACAGAAAGAGAGAGGAGAGAGGGTTAGCATGAGAGCCAGCAGGGCGTAAGGAATGGGAGGAGGTTAAATGATAAGGATCCACTCAGACAATTGTTTTCTTAAATCTTCTAAACAACTATATCTAGATAATTGTCAGGTCAGCCAGGGCCTGATACTTTAGTCGCTCCAACAGATAAAGAAACTTTTCATATCTCCATTGGTTCTTGCTGCGTCTAATGCTCGTAGGTAAAACATATCATTCATGGGCTATCTTACCCCCTGCTATTCTATAGTTTCCAAAAGTCAATTGGCAAAGTACCATCCCAAGAGCCCATATACGAAATAATGTGAAAGTCAGTAGTTTTGAAACTGAGAGGACAGTTGGATGGACTGAAATTGAGTTTTGAGGACAACGGAAATGAAGTGTAAATACCAAATTGATTCTATCATTGACCCAATCTCATCCAATGGATTGGGTGCATGCATCTCTTTTGGCATCTCAAGCGTGTTATGAGTGCTATTGAATGCTGACTCATATTTGAGGCTCTTCAACATTAGAATTTAGGAAGATGTTCAATTCCCCTATCACACACACACATACACACACAATTAATTACCTTCAATTCAGCTATGTAAGAGAAGACCTACTTAAAGAATGCATGATAAAAACCAAAATCAAACTTGTTGCCATTGAATTGATTCCAACTTATAGTGACCCCATAGGGTTTCCAAGGCTGGAAATCTCTACAGACGCAGACTGCCACATCTTTCTCCCATGAAGCCAATGGTTTTTTTGAACCACCAACCTTTTGGTTAGCAGTAGATCGGTTTAACCACTGCGCCACGAGGACTCCTTTATAGCATGATAATAGGGAGTTAATGTGGTAATAATGAAGCAGAGTAAGGAGATAAAGTGCTACAAATAGATTTGGGTCAACCCTTTATGTATCTGAGTTATACCACCTTTCCCTTCAACCCCTCCCAATCCCTACTCATCTGAAAGAAATTTTCTTTATCTGATTGTGACAGAGAACTCTGTTACAGATAGTGACCTGTGTTCTTTCATCCTTGTGCTATAAATACTAGTAGCAGAAAGTAGGGGAAGATCACAAAAACAGGAGGTCATGGCATTGATAATTTGGAAAAATGATATTTCTGACTTCGGCATAATCAGAGAGTTCAGTTCAATAAACATTTGTTGTATGCCTATTATATTTTGGGACAGTGGTAGGCACAAAGGGTACTAATGTGAAATATACATAGGTCTTGGATTAAGTTTATAACCTAATGAAGGTAGAAAGACAAAATTGTTGTTGTTAGTTGTCATCAAGCTGATTCTGACTCATGGTGAACCCTTGTGTGTCAGAGTAGAACTGTGTGCTATAGGGTTTTCAGGGATGTGACTTTTCAGAAGCAGATTGCTAGGCCTCTCTTCTGAGGCACCACTGGTCATTTTAATGTGGTAACTGACAAGATGAACAATAAGCTCTGTGACAGCAGGAGTCATGTCTAATGCTACTCACTCTTATATCCCAATCACCTAGCACATTATCTTACACATAGTAAATTCTCAACGAATGTTTGTTAAAGAAATGAACAGAAGTATATGCTGAGTATTAAGGGATCAGAAGGGAGGGGAGACTTCAATCTGGGATTTGGGGAGAGTGTCTTAGAAGGGATTATGGCTGAACTGGGTCTTAAACATTAACAATTTAGCCTGGTTAAAAAAATGTGGGAATACTCTAGACATAGGAATATCAGGAGAACAGGAGGCATGGAATAGAATGTTGGATGTGGAAAACTATAAGCAGCCCTACTGGCACAATGATTATGAGCTTGGCTGCTAATTGAAAGGTCGGTGGTTCAAACCCAGTAGATGCTCCACAGGAGAAAAGACCTGGTGAAGTGCTCCCACAAAGATTACAGCCTAGGAAACCCTATGGGGCTGTTCTACTCTGTCATATAGGGTCACTATGAATCAGAATTGACTTGACAGCACACAACAGCAACAAAGTAGAACATATTTGTCGTCTATTACTTTTGGTGAGTTTGGGGATTTTGAATGGAAAAAAAGAAGGCATTTTCTTCATTTCTATAGCCTACAATACTATTATTGGGTGGGATAATCTAGGATGAAACATCCATATGTTTTTTTCTATAGTGATTCACATGATCAATAATGCATATTTATGTAACCTGCATATATCAAAAACGGTGAAGCATAGCCTTCTAGATTTTAAAATGTGAATTTTAGCAGTGATATAAAATCATTTCAAAATCATTTAATGTACTGTATTTATACGATATGCAAAGTTATAAGTCAGTGAGAAACTGCTATGAACAGCGGACTTTTTCTGGAAACAAAGATGAATTAACTTAAAGCACTGACTCTAGCTTTCCATCTCCAGTGGTCTTGATGGTGATTTTAGAAGTTACATAAGAGAAAATATGCTTTCATACAGCCAGATGGACCCAAACACAGCCCAGAGTTTGGCCACATAGCCAGAAATTTTAGGATTATTCTTGAAATTATATCCTCTTCTCCAAAATTTGAAGGATATTATGTCTGTGTGGTGAGTATATTTTGCTTTCGGCTCAATCAGTTCCTCTTTGAAATGAGCTGCACTAATGGGTCAGATGTGTGATAATTCAGATACTTCCTGAGATATGAATTCCAAAAGCAGCTGTGGAATTTTTTTAGCATGAATCATTTATTTTCTAAATACACAGATAACACATGATCATTTTAGAAAAACAAGAAAATATAGATAAGCAGAAAATACTAAACTCATCGCATATCCAACTGTGCAAAGTTAACCATTGCTAACGTATTGAGATATATCTTTCTAGAAATACGTGTGTGAGAGAGAAAAATTTACTAATAGAAATGAAATTATACTACAGTGTCCTGTAATCTGCTTTTTATTAACAATATGTATGTCATGGATGTATTTCAGGTTAAATAAATATAGGGCTATGTTTTCATTTTTTACAGCTTCATAGTATTCAGTGAGTCGTCTCTTTGTGGACATTTAGGTTGTTTTCATTAGTCATGAATATAAACATAACTGCCATGAACACATTTGTATAAATATCTTTACAATCTTGTGCTAGTATCATGTCAGGATAAAATTTTCAATGATATCTATAATAAGGGTGAAAAGTCTAAGATTTACCCTATTATCCAAACAAATTACTTACCCTCCACATTTTTATGGATGTTAGTAGAAGGTATGAGACTCTTGGCCAGAGAAGAGGACAGTTTAATATTCACAACAATAGCAGTATCCAGAGTATCAGCAGTTTTTTTTTTGTGTGTGTGTCTGTGTGTGTGCACCAGTTTCCCAAGTCCCAATTCCCACAGTGTGATGCAAAGAAGGCTACATGGCACCTTCAAACACAGTGGGTTGCATTACAGAAGAGAAATCTTCAGCTTAGGGAACCTGAATCATTTATAATGGGCAGTATTCATGCCTGCCCTTTGCTCTGGAGTGAGATATTGTATCTTCCAGGGCTGTAAGGAAACCTACCTCTTTGCACTGGAGGGATAGATACACTATTTCTGTCTTCCACTATGTAAACATCCTTGGAAAGAGTCCAGAACAAAGGGCAGCCACACTCTCAAAATGTGTGGAGAATTGTCTCCCAATACTATTTTAAGTATTACCAAGACTGTCCTACTTAAAATTTATATTAATTTCCACTCCTACCAATAGTTCCTTTTTTCTCTACATCTTCAGCTACACTGGATTTTGTCAACCCTTTAAACTGTAGCTATTATGATTGGGGAAAATGGTAGCTCACGTATTAAAATTTTTAATTTCCCTTCTTACTAGTGAGATTGTATTTTCATGTTTGTTTTCCATTTGCATTTCTTCTGTTGTGAATTTTCCTCCAATGTTCTTTTCCCTCTTTTTTTCTATTGATGTTTTCATTTTTTTCTTATTAATTTGTAGGTGGCCTTAGTATATTAAAATATGAACACATTGAAATCACACATTGAAAATGGGTTTCCCTTTTTGTTTTTGTCTTTTAAAGTTGTTAGCTGCAGCAGTTTGAAGCATGGTTTGCACTCATTAAAACTCCTGACTCTTTAGAAATTGTAACTTTTTTTCCACAAATAGTTATGCATTTAAAAAAATTGAAATGCATGCAGTCTTCAAATAATGTATGTTAAATTCATTGTCATTTTAAGTTCAAATACCTATACTTCCTTGAACATATCAAGAATGCTTTTGCTTTTTCCCTGAAGTTTCAAGTTCAGTGTAGTCAGATATCTTGTCACATCAGGAAGAAAGTACAATATTATGAACCACAGATGTTCAAAAAGTTTAGCCCCTCAGAGCTCTTTCAATTCCAAAAAGGCCATGCTCAGTGAATTTCTTTAGCAACTTTTATGACCTAGCCATCTGACAGCATTCAACAAAATTAAATAGTCTATCTTCTTCAGTTTCTTCCAAATATCTCATAAACTGACTATGGTTAGTGGCACAAACACAAAGAAATCTCACTGCCTCCATCACTTCTTTCACATGACTTATGAAGCCCAAGCCTGCCTGATAAATGATGGGGTAGAAACTATGTACAGAACCTTTACTTTTTCACTTGAACGAACTGTTGAAATGTTTTCTTTTGTTGTAAATGCCTTATCTATAGAAAGTGAATTCTGCTTTTCTATTTTTGGAGCAAAGTCTTCAAATTATTTATTGGCAGGTAGTTAAATACCAGGTATACCATGCATATTGGAATTTAAAAAAAATATTTGACAGCAATGTCAGGGCAGATCTGTGAGGAAATTAAGGAGTATTCAATAAATGGAACTGGAAAAAGTAGTTACCTATATAGAAAAAATTGAATCCCTACTCAAACTATATACAAAAATCAACTCCAGATAAATTAAGTGCTTCAATATTAAAAGAAAATTTTAACATCGTTCATATAAACCTTAAGTGGCTATCACATTATGGTAGGTAAAGGATTTCTTAATAGAAATATAAAAGTGGTGATAATAAAATAAAATATTATTTTCACTATATTATGGTTAATAATTTATTTTCATTAAAATACACCTTAAATACAGTAAAAAACCTACAAACTAAGAGAAGACATTTGCAACACATATAGTTATCAAAGGATTGATAGCAATGATATAAATAAAACTCCTATAAATCAATCAATAGGGAAATGACAAAAAGCACAAGCAAAAAAATGGGCAAAATATATGAAGGTATTTCATAGACTATAAAAAAAACATACGGCAGATAAACATATAAAAACATGTTTGACCTTATTATTAATAAGAGCAATGCATAAGAAGTCTACAGAGAGATACCATTTTACACTCATTTGAATAGAAAAAAGTTAATAATTTAATAGTACTAGAGGATATGGCTATACAGGTCTTGATATGTTGCTAGTGAGAGTGTAAATTGGTATAACCACTTCAGAAAACAGTTTGGTATTATCTTGTAAAGTTGAATATTCATGTACTCAGCTATTCCACCCCTAGGCATATACCAAGGGAATTTTTGCAGAAGTACAAAAATATTCACAGAAGCACTATTTGTTATAGCAGGGGGCAACAAAAAAATAAAAACAAAACAAAACAAACAAAAAAGGGAGTAAAAGACCTATACAAAGAAAACTACAAAACACTACTGCAAGAAACCCAAAGGGATCTACATAAATGGAAAAACATACCATGCTCACGGATAGGTA
>NW_004443987.1:2403694-2408072 GCF_000243295.1 Trichechus manatus latirostris
CTGTTTCATGAGAAACTATTTGTTCTGTAAACCTTCACCTAAAGTACAATTAAAAAAAAAAGGAAAAGGAAAGCAAAACAAAACAATCAGAACAAGAACAACAATAAAAGCCTAGAAACAACCAAATACCCATCATCAGAAGAATGGATACATGTTTAGTATAAAAAGCAAAACCCAGAAGATTGCATAGGATGATATGCTTCTTATAAAATTCAAAT
The DNA here is from genome assembly GCF_000243295.1 of Trichechus manatus latirostris. Taxonomy (NCBI): domain Eukaryota; kingdom Metazoa; phylum Chordata; class Mammalia; order Sirenia; family Trichechidae; genus Trichechus; species Trichechus manatus. The sequence continues at coordinate 2,403,913 of NW_004443987.1, forward strand.
TTTGACTAAAATTAAACAATGTATAACTTTGGCACACATATGTATGAGATAAACTTTATTTTAAAAGTGAAGGACATGAGAAACTCAAAAATCAGGGTAATGGCTGTCTTAGGAGGAGTTCCTGGATGTTAAGTACTTGACTACTAACTGAAAGGCTGGCGGGTCAAACCCACCCAGAGGCGCCTTAGAAGAAAAGCCTGGCAATCTGCTTCCAAAAGATTATAGCCTTGAAAACCCTATGGAGCGCAGGTCTATTCTGAAACAAGCACAGATGTAGATTCTAGTTATTGTCAATGTTCTGGCTCTCAGTTTGGGCAATGAGTTCAATGAAGTTCATTATATAATGAAAAAATAAAACTGGTTTGTCTGACTTTTTTTTTTTTTTTTTTTTTGCTAAAATGCTCAGGTGCACCGTCCTGATGTGAGGAGGGCTTCATTTGACAGTGATGCTGCAGGTGGAATTAGACTCCCTCACTTTACAATCTAAGTCTTCCCCAGGGATCTTTCTAATCATTGTTGGTGGTATGGACCCTTTATCTATTAGACTGCAAGCGGTAAGTATGGGAGGCCTCAACAGCCTGTGTCCATATCCACCACTACTTGGAAGAGCTGGTCTGAGAAAATGACCAGACTTCATTTTGCCTACCTTTGAAAATTATTCCAGAGCTCAAACTGCCTACTTTGGACCCTGGATTTCCTGATTACCTGCATTGCTTGACTTGTTATGTTGACTGTTAATCCTTTCACTGGTCAGTACTGACTAGCACCCAGTGAGTTACTAACACTAACAATAAAGGAACATATCTAAGAATAACAATAAAGGCATATCCAAGAAAGAAAGGAAGCAGTCCTTGGCATTGAGAAACATACTATTTAAAAAGTGGAAATAAAGATATGCAACAATTTTAGAAACCATGGATAACTGCAAAAATACCATAAAGCTTTTGGATAGCTATCTATTGCTGTCTATATTTGAGGAGCTGCTTATGTAGACTCAATTCAGAAATTCACTCAACTTTCTTTTGGATATCAAGGTCTCGGTTTTTCAAATATGAATAACTTTCTATGCTGATTCTCTAGGAAGATGGTTATTAAATAATTCTTTCCTTGGCTCTCAAAGGTGATTTTGGATGGAAAGGGCAGTGGACAGCATTGGGCAGAGGGCATTGGTGGTTATTTCTCTAAGAGCATTCATCCAGGAAAAATTCTTAAGCTGGTGAAAGGACCCTTATGCAGTATCTATTCAAAACGTCTTTTTTTTTTTTTTTTTTTTAACAATTTGGAAAGTGATATCCAGTGAGTTTAAATAATTAATCTAAGGCCATACTACTAACTTGTGTAAAGACCTGAAACTGGAGCCTAGGTCTCCCAGATTCTAGTCCAATGCTCTCTTTCCACAATGACTTCTCCTCCCCTGCTCCACGCCAGTGTAAACACTGATATACTACTTGCCTGTTATTATTTAAAAAATACCATTCATAAAACAACATGTGTACTACTGTTTCATGAGAAACTATTTGTTCTGTAAGCCTTCACCTAAAGTACAAGAAAATATTAAAAAAAAATACCATTCAAAGTATAATTTAAACAAATGAAATCACCTGGAATAAACAGACACATTCTGGTTGATGTCAAGTCTTCATTGTTTAATGTGGAAAGAACAGTAGATTATGAGTCAGGAGAGGGTTTTTTTGTGGCTTTGTCAGTAGTTAATTGAATGACCTGGGAAAATCACTTACCCTCACAGGACTTCAGTTTTCTTATTTGAAAAGGAGGGGTTGAACTTATATTCTTAAATTTATATGCAACCTTCTAATCCTGATACAATTCTGAGCATCCAAGGATGCTATCCAAGTTTCCTGATATTTGAAAATAGCGAAGAGTTACAGACTGCACAGTCACCAGAAGTCATTGTCTTGTTTCTGGTACTGAATCTACTGGTAACACAATTCAATTATCCAAGTATTGATGACTTGCTATTTTTAATTGCTCTTAGCAGTGACCTTATCTAGCCTTACCAGGGCCCCTTCTATAAATGGTGTTGGTAGAATGTAAAAATGAACAAAAGTTTATATAATAGGAGAATAGCCATACATAAGGCATCATCCCATGATGAGTGCCTTCAATTTAGAAAGGCTAAGGGGATTATCAATTTTCTTAATATTTATGCTGTCAGTTCACCGTTCTCTATCAATACGGAAGCTTGGGTTACTAAGCTTCTCTTTCCTTTGTTCTGAACTCCTTTATAACGAATAGCCAATCTAATACAAAATCTTCCCTACCTCAAGCTATTTTGTTTTTCTATGTATCTTAGGCCTTAAACCTCCTAAAGTAGCTTTACCCACTCCTCCAGCTCCCTCCTATTCTGAAGTTTTCAAACATTTTGAACAGAATTATTTTAAAAGTCAGCTTTATATAGTAGATTTCCCATACCCTTCTACTGAGATTTTTGTGAAAGGAAACCAGGGCTTTGAACTGGATCATTCTGGTTCGAACCTCTGCTGAGAATTTGCATTTCTAAATGTTCCCAGATAATAGTAATGGTGCTGATTAGGGACTAACTCTTTGAACCACTAGTAGAGCAGTGGTTCTCAGAATGTATTCTACAAAATAATCACCTGGGGATCTTATTAAACTGTAGATTCTGATTTAGTATATCTCGTATGGAAATGCAAATTCCCAGCAGGGGTTTGAACCAGACAAACTGGTTCAAGTCCTGAAGGAAACAAAGAATGAAGGAAACTCACTGAACTTAGAATGATTGAGAAAAAGCCATTGTTGCACTATACAAAGACTATATCCAGGGAAACAAATCATCTGAGAAAGATAGGAGAAAGATACTGAAGCCCAATTGGTGACAGTAAAGGGCAGTGTCGTTATATTTTCATTCAAGTTTTTATTCACTGAAGACTTGGCACTTGCCTCCAGACCTATTGCTGTGGTGATTACAGTTAGGAGATTCTCAAATCTCCTTGTACTAGTCTCTATTATTTAAATTGTAATTGAAAAACAATTTAAAATGAGCTCAACTATGATTTGTGCTAGGGGCAAAATGTAAATATGAGCAAAACTTACCAGATTGTTTCTTTTTCCAGCTACAGAATTTATATATAGATCATCAACCAGCTAGAATTGAAGGCCAACTAAAATAGACAAATGAAGTCTTTTAAGTTAACAGTACACCTATAATGTGAGCTTTTAAAAAAATTCCACCTCAGTGAGGAATGAAGAGGATGGAACAATGGAAGAAATGTCTACATTTTGACAAAACAGTACAACTTTTCAACTCTTGACATTTCTTCTCAGAACCTGTTCCTGGGTTGGTTCTTTCAGTTACATGGACAAGGCTTCAAATGTAGTCATTGAACTCATTGGATTAGTTAATATGTTTCAAAAAAGAAGAGTTTGTCGTTTCAAATATAAAAAGCAAATATTCAGGGGATTCCAAATACAAATGTTTGTTGATCTTTAAAAAAAGGAATGAGATATAGTGAGAGTGAGAGCAAAAGTGGAGTAGAGAGAATTAGCTAATGGGAAGGGGTAATAAGATTACTGAGGCGTAACATTAATATTTAGTACCATTTATTCCATTAATTAAGAATATATTAAAAACATTCACTTAAAGTCCAATGAAATCCCACCTTAAATAGATGATGTCTAGTGATAGACATTTTCTTCTAAATACCCATGGGAAATGTGAGTAGAATTACTAGGTACTTAGGGTCACAGTTTATTGGGCTTTGTCTTATTTGACAGTATATTGCTGAAATTTCTGTCTTTAAGTGTTAATTATTCATTTTGCTATGTTTTAGGCAATTAATGTGAGAGTTATTTACTGTTTTTGGTAATTACATGTAGTGATTAGAGCATGTTTTATGTTATGCTGGAGTTTTTCTTTTTTCCCCATACAAAAATTTATACATACATTGTTATATAACTCCGATTACTCTCCCCATACTGACAGCACACTCCTCCTTTCCACCCCTGATTCCCCATGTCCATTCAACCAGCTCCTAACCCTCTCTGCCTTCCAATCTTACCTCCAGACAGAAGCTGCCCGTTTAGTCTCTTGTATCTACTTCAGCTAAGAGGCACACTCCTCACGAGTATCACTTTATGTCCCACAGTCCAGTCCAATCCCTGTCTGAAGATCCGGCCTC
>NW_004443987.1:2408793-2410173 GCF_000243295.1 Trichechus manatus latirostris
ATATCTCATTGTAGTTTTGATCTGCATTTCTCTAATGGCTAATGATCGTGAGCATTTCCTCATGTGTCTGTTAGCCGCCTGAATATCTTCTTTGGTGAAGTACCTGTTCATATAATTTGCCCATTTTTTAATTGGGTTATTTGCCTGTTGGTTGTTGAGATTTTGCAGCATCTTGTAGATCTTAGAGATTAGACGCCGATCGGGTTTATAGTAGCCAAAATTTTTCCCAGTCTGTAGGTTGTCTTTTGACTCTGTTGGTGAAGTCTTTTGATGAGCATAAGTGTTTGATTTTTAGGAGCTCCCATTTATCTCGTCTCTCTTCTGTTGCTTGTGCATTGTTACTTATGGTTCGTATTATGTTTATGCCATGTATTAGGGCTCCTAGCGTTATCCCTATTTTTCCTTTCATGATCTTTACTGTTTTCGATTTTATATTTAAGTCTATGATCCATTTTGAGTTAGTTTTTGTGCATCGTGTGAGGAATGGGTCTTGTTTCAGTTTTTTGCTGATATCCAGTTATGCCAGCACCATTTGTTAAAGAGACTGTCTTTTCCCCAATTAATGAACTTTGGGACTTTGTCAAATATCAGCTTCTCATAGGTGGATGAATTTATGTCTGGATTCTCAATTCTATCCCATTGGTCTACGTATCTGTTGTTGTACCAGTACCAGGCTGTTTTGACTACTGTGGCAGTATAATAGGTTCTAAAATCAGGTAGTGTGAGGCTCCCACTTTGTTCTTCTTTTTGAGTAATGCTTTACTTATTCAGGGATTTTTCCCTTTCCATATGAAGTTGGTGATTTGTTTCTCCATCTCATTAAAAAATTCCAGTGGAATCTGGATCGGGATTGCATTGTATCTGTAGATCGCTTTGGGTAGAATTGACATTTTCACTATGTTGTCTCTACCTATCCATGAGCAAGGTATGTTTTTCCACTTATGCAGGTCTTTTTTGGTTTCTTGAAGTAGTGTCTTGTAGTTTTCACTGTATAGATCTTTTACATCTCCGGTTAGATTTATTCCTAAGTGTTTTATCTTCTTTGGGGCTATTGTAAATGGTATTGATTTGGTGATTTCCTCTTCAAGGTTCTCTTTGTTGGTGTAAAGGAATCCAACTGATTTCTGTATGTGTAGCTTGTATCCTGAAACTTTGCTGCAGTCTTCTATTAGTTCTAGTAGTTTTCTTGTGGATTCTTTGGGGTTTTCTGTGTATAAGATCATATCATCTGCAAATAGAGATACCTTGACTTCTTCCCTGCCAATTTGGATGCCCTTTATTTCTTTTTCTAGCCTAATTGCTCTGGCTAGAACTTCCAGCACAATGTTGAATAAGAGTGGTAATAGAGGGCTTCCTTGTCTGGTTCCTGTTCTCAAGGGG
>NW_004443987.1:2410959-2439317 GCF_000243295.1 Trichechus manatus latirostris
TAATATTTCAATGCTTTGGATTTTGTTAAGGCTTTCTTTATGGCCTAATATGTGGTCTATTCTGGAGAATGTTCCATGTGTGTTGGAAAAGAAAGTATACTTGGCTGCTGTTGGGGGGAGTGTTCGGTATATGTCTATGAGATCAATTTGGCTAATTGTAGCATTTAGCTCTTCCATGTCTTTGTTGAGCTTCTTTCTGAATGTTCTGTCCTTCACCAAAAGTGGTGTGCTAAAGTCTCCTACTATTAGTGTAGAGTTTCCTATCTCTCTTTTTAGTGCTGTTAGAGTTCATTTTATGTATTTTGGAGCCCTGCCGTTAGGTGCATAAATATTTATTATGGTTATGTCCTCCTGGTGTATTGACCCTTTGATCATTATATGGTGTCCTTCATTATCCTTTGTGGTGGATTTTACTTTACAGTCTATTTTGTCAGAGACTAATATTGCCACTCCTGCTCTTTTTTGATTGTTGTTTGCTTGATACATTTTTTCCATCTTTTGAGTTTTAGTTTGTTTGTGTCAGTATTTTCTTTTCATCTTTTTCATTGTTGTTAATTTTTTGTTTGCTGAGTCTTTATATTTTTCTAGCTTTTATTTTGACTGGTAGGATTGTTAGTTTCCTTTGTATTTACCTTAATATTTACCCCTATTTTTCTGAGTTTATACCAGTCTTTTATTTATTTATATCGCCTTGACTTCCTCTCCATATGAAGGATCTATGTCTACATTTTTAAGTCCCTCTTTTTTGTTTTAATGTTGTCATCTTTTGTATATTGACATCTGTTTCCCTATTTTCAGTGTTTTAGCTTTGATTTACTTTTGTGACTTCCCTATCTGGGTTGATATCTGGTTGCTCAGTCCTGTGTTCTAATCTTGGTTGTTATCTGATGTTACTGATTTCCTAACTGGAGGACTCCCTTTAGTATTTCTTGTAATTTTGATTTGGTTTTTGCAACCCTAAACTTCTGTTTATCTGGAAGTTCCCTAATTCTGCCATCATATTTGAGAGACAACTTTGCTGGATATATAATTCTTGGCTGGCAGTTTTTTTTTCCTTCAATACTTTATATGTGTCATTCCATTGCCTTCTTGCCAGTACGGTTTCTGCTGAGTAGTCCGAGCTAATTCTTATTGACTCTCCTTTGTAGATGACTTTTTGTTTATCCCTAGCCACTCTTAAAATTCTGCCTTTATCTTTGGTTTTGGCAAGTTTGATTATAATATGTCTTGGTGACTTTTTTGGGGATCTACCTTATGTGAGGTTCAATGAGCATGTTGGATAGATATCTTCTCATCTTTCACGATATCAGGGAAGTTTTCCGCCAAAAAATCTTCAACAATTCTCTCTATATTTTTTGTTATCCCCCCCTTCTGGTACTCCAGTCACTCGTAAGTTATTCCTCTTGATAGAGTCCCACATAATTTTTAGGGTTTCTTCATTTTTTTAAATCCTTTTATCTGATTTTTCCTCAAATAAGTTGGTATCAAGTGTTTTATCTTCAGTCTCACTAATTCTGGCTTCCTTTGCCTCAATTCTGCTCCTGTGACTTTCTACTGAGTTGTCTATTTCCAAAATTTTATTGTTAATCTTCTGGATTTCTGATTGCTGTCCCTCTATGGTTTCTCACAGCCTGTTAAATTTGTCATTGTGCTCTTCTCTTGTCTTTTTAATTTCCTTTATTGCGTGTTCTGCGTTTTGATTAATTTCCTTCCTAATTTCTTGAAGCATTCTGTATATTAATCTGCCTCTAGTAATTCCAAGAAATTTTCCTCCTCTGGAAAATTCCTAGATATTTTATTTTGGGAGCTTGCTGAAGCCGTCATGTATTGCCTCTTTATGTGATTTGATATTGACTGTTGTCTCTGAGCCATCAATAAGTTATTATATTTTTTTTTTTTTTTTTTGATATGCCCAAATAGGCTGCTTGTATGATCTGGTTTGATTATTGGCACCTTTGAAGCTCTAATGTCCTGTCAGCAGGTGGTTAGATCTGTTACTAGGTATGTGAGCTCAGGAGTCTGCCCCCTCCTCCTGTATGGATTCAGCTTAGGTGCCCACTTAGATAGCCACCAAGTGTGTGGTATCAGCTTTCACCTACAGTCCTAGACAGGCATGGGTGATTTGTGTAGTCATAGGCATCTGGCTGTAGCAATGGGATACACTCTGAGCAAGGCAGGAGACTGACAGCTGCCCCCGAGTGTCCAGGAGGAAGGCATGTCCCTGTTCCCTAGAGCGTATAGGTGGGTGAGTTTTGCAGCCGAACTATGAGCACCTAATGTTGTTGGCTGTAAGGACTGGGGGGCACCTTTTATTCATGGGCACCTATCTCAGGTGGCTAGGTGGTGTGGTTGGAGCCAGTAGTTCTCAGGCCCCTGATGTGGGTAGATGAAGACCCTGCTTAATGGGCAGAGTAGTGTCAAATGTCAAAAACCTGCCGCTTCACAGCTGAAACAGTTGAAGTTAGAGTTCTTCCATATACCCTGTTGTACTGGGGTAATGAGGGCCTATGCTGTTGAAATGGGCCCACACAAGTCTATGCAGGGGGAAAGGCACTCAAAGTCCATGGATCCCTTATGCCTGTGCCCTGGCAAAGGAGCTGTGCCTACCCTGGGTTCCTGGCTTAGGGGAGCCAGCAGTTTATTTTTTCCCGTTTGTTAATTAGTTCACTCTCCAAGGCAGGGAGAATGGCTCCGGGCATGTGACTAATGCTACTTCCAGCCCAGGGGACTTGGCAATTGCTGAAGCTGGCCCAGGACCCAGTGCAGAGCAGGGAGTGGGGAGGTAAATGGGAGAGAGGTTTATCTCTAAGGGTGGGTGTTTTTGATCCTCGTGGTAGGCTGTACGCAATTACTTATCTTTTGCTGGCTCGAGGGCTGCTTCTCACTGGTTCTGCACGGCCATGTAGACTCTGGCGCTGGGTCTCTCCCAGTGTGGAAAATGTGCCTCCCGAGGACCGCTGCTTGCGTGCCTCACCACTCACCCATAAGCTGATCAGGCCTGAAGGGCTCGGGCTCTCTGTGTGTCAGGACTGGCAACTCCTCGCTGCTTCTGAACCATCTCTCTCTCCCCCTGCCACTCATTCCAGTTCCTCAACTCTGCCTTTGATGTTCAGGGCTCCCAGATTGCCATATGTAATCAAATCACTTGTTTTTGCAAGTCTTTGTTGTAAAAGTGTCCACCGTAAGCTTCTGACTACTCTAACATCCTGGCCCCGCCTCGGAGTTTTCTTTTTAAATAACTCATGAATGAAAACAGCAGATGGGTTTGATGATGTGGTTAGCATGGTAGTATTTGAAAGGAGATGATAAAGGTACATTCTTTCTATACTTAAAGGGTCTCATTGTAACATGCTTTGCAAAACTAACATTGTTTATGGAATTGGATAGTAAATGAATAGCAAATATTCATTGTTTGCTGTGCACAATGATGATAGCCATTTGTCAGCTTAGGTGCCTGACTTTTCCCACTAGACCATGTTAAATAATCAGCTACCAGGGACATACCAGGATTTGTGTTTTGTTTTGGATCTCCAGATATGTGAGGCAAGCAGTTGCGCTATTTTTAATGCCTGACTAGTCAAGTGAGAGACAACTGAATATGACAAACAATGGAATAGAATGCAGAAAAAGACTAAAAATGAAGGGTCCTACACAAGGAAGCAGATTTAGTAGTGCTGTCTAATGGAAATCTGTATGTCCTGTTGATATTCACAGGTGAAAAGAATGGTTTGTGTAACTAAAGAAAGACTGTTTTGGATTATCTAAAGACCATCCCCCATCTCCTGACTGAGGATAAGTATAAATTGTTTCAATTTTGGAGACCCCGGTGGCATAGTAGTTAAGAGTTCGGCTGCTAACGAAAAGGTCGGCAGTTCGAATCCACCAGATGCTCCTGGGAAACCCAGTGGGGCAGTTCTACTCTGTCCTATAGTGTTGCTATGAGTTGGAATCAACTCAACGGCAATGGGTTTAGTTTTTGTTATTTTTTTTTTTAGTTTCAGTTTTAATTATTGGCGGAATTTTTCACCTCATATCTTTCTGAGGGATAGGCATAAGTGATGAGTAGATTTGGACATAAACATTGAATTTTGTACAAGCACCTATGAAATAAAAAGTGAAGCTTGCCAAGGTGTGTGATTTAACAAGACATCTACCTTGATTTAATTGGAAGAAGAAACAATTTATTAATTAAATTGTAATGTCCGGTAAAGCAAAGGAGTAAAATACAACAAGATCAACTGACTACTTCAGATCAGATATTAGGTAATAATAGTAACAAAAACAATATTGGTACTTAACATTTATTTAACAATTCCTATGCTAGGCATTTTGTCAGGTGTATCATCCATTGTTGTCAGAATCATGCCACATTTTATCTCATTAAATCCCTACGACATCACGGTGAGGTAGCTATGACCATTATCAGTATTTTACAGGCAAGGAAACTGAGGTACAGAGAATATGGAGGTTAAGTGTCTTGCCTATGGTTGCACAGATATTAGGTGGCAGAATCATGAGAAAAGGCCTGGAAATGGCAGTGTGGTTATTTGCTAGGATTATAAATTAGAGCAATGACAGTGAGCCAGCTGATCTAGTTTCTTCCCAATGCTAGTCAGGCCACAGATGGCTTACCAATCTGTCTTTCTTTCAATTAACCATTTGTTATAATTTTCAGGCAACTCCCCCTTCCTAATTCCATGAATATCCCCTAGCAGCACATTGGCAACAGACAAAAGTCCAATTGTGCATAACTTCTGACAATTTCTGGGCATCTTAGTGATGGGCTTTTTTATCTAAAAGTCCCTATGACAAAGGTAGTGTTTTTTTTTTTTCTTTTCCTTCATTTCTGAATCTTTCTCGAAGCATAAGGCCAAATTATTAAATACAGCCTGTTGATCATGGCTAGAATATGCCTTACATAATAACAAACAGTAAGGCCAATACTATGCTAAGCAGAGAGTTAATGAAGAATGAAAAATAAACTGGCTTTAGAGTAGAAAGAGTTTGCATTATGAAAGGATTTTTGGGAAGAGAAACTTGTTAAAATTAAAATAACAAAGGATGGAAATAAAAGAGCCATATTCTAAACGTTAAAAACAGCCTTTTACAAATTCCAAACAATCAAATTTCTGATTTGAAGTTAAAATATTATTTCCTTCTGATGAACCTCTGCGAATACCATTCTCCTGGTCCCTCCAAACTATTCTTCCACTACTAGTGATTGAATACAACCTATTTAATATATTTTTTTACTAAAGTAATTTTCTGGAGGGTAAATGATGAATTGAAAGTTCATTATTGTTACTGCAAATAAAGATTTAACCAAGGTCATAGATTATGTTACCAGGGCTCAAGAATTCTAATCAGGCTATTGCTGTGTTTTTATACAGTGAGTAACAGAGACAAGAGGTGGCTCTGGTCACAACTTTATCCCAGGGTGGTTTAAATTAACAGCTGCCCTCAGTTTGACATCCTTGGTCTGGACTATTTCAACAATAGCACTTTCATTTGAAACTTCTTGATAATAAAATTACTTCAACCACTTCTCCTATTTCCCTTTCTCCCACCCTCAAGAAATTCTTTGTTAACCACTAACCTTCAGAAGTCACACCTAGAAGGAAGAAAATGGACACTAGTTCATGATAGAGACAACATTTTCAATTAGATGCACCTGAAAATGGTTCATTATCTTTGTAAAGTTAAAGGAACAGTCAGACTTCCAGGAATTTCCAATTTGACTAGAAATTTCTTAAATCCTTTGGGGGTATCCCAGTGTAATTTCTACAAAGGGGACTAGGTTAGTTCAATAATAATGATGATAACAACAATAGCAGCAGCAACAGCAAACTGTTACTAGAACTCACTATGTGCCAAACAGTATTAAAAGCATTTTATTTACGTCAACTTATTTAACTGCTAACAGGAAGTAGAAACAACAGCTATGGCATCGGATTACAATCTTTCACCAATTCCTGGATGCAGGTGGTTTTCAATATTAGTTGCCTTTGCAGAAAGATCTGGATTATTTTCATTTGTTCCACTCAGAAAGGAACTCTGTTTGGTATACTATGACACCAGCCCTCATAGAAATGGATAGGTCAAACAGGTATACTATGCAGGGATAATGTGGGCCAAATGAGCCCTCAACTGCAAACAGGGAAGTCTTCCATGGCTTTTGTTAAGGCTTTTATTACTCCTTTTTTTCTCTTATGTGGTTAGAAATGAAATAGCAACTACCTGATGATAAAAAAAGAATAAAATAGACAGATATAATTTCAAAAACAAGCCAGAGTATTCATTTGTCAGCAATTGGTTTACTCAAATAAAAACCTCTTTGGTAGTTAACTTTCCTCAGCTAAATCTTTTCTGTTTATGCCTGGCTGAGAGTTGAAAGAGTACACAAGGTTAAAACAATGCTGTCCCATGCTTCAAGGCTCATGACTTTTTGTCAATCACAGTAGAATTTATTTAACCATAATTTTGTCAAAGCGAGTTCCTAGGTGGCACAAAAGGTTAAGCACTTGACTACTAGCCAAAAGATTTTTGGTTCGAACTCTCCCAGAGGTGCCTTGGAAGACAGATCTGGCGATCTGCTTCTGAGAGGTCACAATCTTGAAAACCCTAAAGAGCAGTTCTACTCTGCACACATTACGGTGGCCATGAGTTGGAGTCAACTTGCCTGGAACTAACAACAATTTTTTCAAGCCTATAATTATGCAACCCTGATATTTCTCATAAGAATTCTCTACTCTAAATTGTATTCCTCGAAAGAGAAAATGAGAAGAGGATAGAAGGTGATTCATTTTTTCAGCATGTCCTTGAAAAAAAATCCCAGGACGTCTCCCTGCCCCCATTTAAAACAATAAACTAACTGGAAACTAAAATCTTACTTAAATTGAAATTTTATAGAACATCGAACCCTTTTGATGAATTTGTAGAGCATGAAACCCATTTCGTGCTAAAAAATAATCATCACATTGAAGGTAAATTAACAAATAGCACTAGGCTTTTTTCCTCTATGGTGTTCCTGTAATACCCTTGTAAAGATTCATTAACAACTTTCCATCTGCAGATGACACAACCTTGCTTGATGAAAGTGAAAAGGACTTGAAACACCAGTGAAGATCAAAGACTATAGCCTTCATTATGGATTACACCTCAACATAAAGAAAGCAAAAATCCTCACAACTGGACCAATAAGCGACATCACGATAAAGGGAGAAAGTATTGAAATTGTCAAGGATTTCCTTTTACTTGAATCCACAAACAATGCCCATGGAAGCAGCAGTCAAGGAATCCAAAGACACATTGCATTGGGCAAATACGTTGCAAAAGACCTCCCTAAAGTGTTGAAAAGCAAAGATGTCACCTTGAAGACTAAGGTGTGCCTGACCCAAGCCATGGTGTTTTCAATTGCCTCATATGCATGTGAAAGCTGGATGATGAATACGGAAGACCGAAGAAGAATTGATGCCTTTGAATTATGGTGTTGGCAAAGAATATCGAATACACCATGGACTGCCAGAAGAATGAACAAATCTGTCTTGGAAGAAGTACACTCAGAATGCTCATTAGAAGCAAGGATGGCAAGACTTTGTCTCACATACTTTGAACATGTTATCAGGAGGGACTAGTCCCTGGAGAAGGACATCATGCTTGGTAAAGCAGAGGGTCAGCGAAACAGAGGAAGACCCTCATGAGATAGATTGACACAGTGGCTGCAACAATGGGCTCAAGCATAACAATGATTGTGAGAATGGCACAGGACCGGGCAGTGTTTCATTCTGTCATACATAGGGTCGCTATGACTTGGAACCAACTTGACAACCTGTTAAGGCAAACCTACTAGCACACTGCTTGAAAGTGTCAGATCTGACAGCCACACTCAGCTCAGAGAGAGTCTCTTCCTCTTGCATAACATCTCTTCTCTCCAAGCTCCTTGAGTATGAGCCACTGCAATACTACTAGATACTTCATCCAAGTATAGAATTTGTCAGTATTAGAGGAGAGCCCATGTAAATGTGGGAAGAGAAATGGACTAGAGAGAAGGATGCATTAAGGAGCAAAGGACCAGAATGTCTAGGTTTTCTACAAAAATATCCTTATATTCTTCATGTGCAGGGTGCAGGATATTGTTACATGGTTATAAATGTTAACTATCTTCTAAGTGAATTTAATTTAAGCTTCCAGATTCTTCATGGGAAAATATTTTTCTTTTGCATAATAGAACAATTTGCTCAAGATGAAAAGTCGTGGAATATGAGAGAAATACATATGACATGTTTTGATAGAGGTGAGTGATCAAAAGCAGAACCTGGTTTTAAGTAGATATATGACTGGTATGGCATATTATTTCAGAGCAAGCTTTTAGAGGCAAAAGACTATGAAACGTACAACTTGGATGGAGGAATCATTACATCAAGTATGCTGATGAAAAGAGAAAGTAGAAAGACCAGTGGTCCTGAAAACTCACGGTAATGAGCAATAAAATGATAATAGATCATTATCTGTTTGTATTAAGTTCAGGAAAGTCATAAAATGATATAATACCCCCCCCCAAAAAAAGAGTAGTAAGCACCAATTCACTCTATGTATAGGAGTTAAAGAGTTGTTATTACTGAAAACCTGAATGTGCAGTGGGGTAAACAATAAATTAAAAATCTGCTGACACAAGAATGAGATCCTGTCTTCCTATCAAGGAAAAGCAAATAGGTGACTGAAGGGAGGGGTGGTGCAATTTTATATGATAGTCCTAGGAATGTAAAATTGAGGGACTCTATATGAATGGAGGTGACAGATTGCTATGTACAGGAATTAAATTATAGCAGTAGCCCAGAAATTGAGGCTATTTTTAGTCAGATACAGCAAAAGGCTGCCGTGCACCTGCAACATTTCTGGGAGAAAATATTTGCACACAACAAACCCACGTGTGCAAGTGCATAGTGAGTAATCAGTATAGCATATTATCATCTTAGCAATTTTTTAGGGGCCAAGCAAGCATTTTGAAGAGTCCTTTGAAACCTCTGCTCTGTATTCCTCATGGGGCAAAATCAGCATTCTTAAACTGCCTCATTGCTCCAGTTTGCAGCTTTTCCTCCTCCCCCAGTAAGGGACTTGGATTTCATGCTCAGAGAGAGCCAAGACAGATGGGAATTATTCAGAATTTGGAAAAACAAGGAAGCTTCAATTAATGTGCTGCTGGCAGGCAACCTCTGCAGTGCACATTTTACTCCCACATACATTTTGTTTGCGTGTACACACTCATGTATATGATTTCTTTTACCTTTTAAAGAGATGATCCCACTTTAATAATGACAGAATGTCTCTGAACAGAATTCAATATGTGTTATGTCTTAGTTTAATTTAGAGGTAACAAAGGGGGGGTTACGCAAATCCAATTTCAGAAACAAAGAAGATCTACTGACATATTTGGTAAAGGAAAGTCCAGTCTGAAAACCAAAGTCTTTTCCTCAATGTGTGGCAGGCCTAATTAAACTGAATTTTATTATCATGGAAGACAGGAAAAGAGCTACTCTTGCTTGATAGATGTGTGTGGGAGGGGGAGGGAGCTGCATGAGGAATACATTCTTATTCTCACTATGGGGGCACTACTGAATAGGTAATAGTAACGGGAGTTTAAACTTTTGTTCCATTTCCTTTGATGGTGGGATTACATTAGTTCTTGGTCCTTAGCCAGATTTCAGGACAACTACTGGATAAAGAATTAGAGTACATAATCATTTAGCAATGTTAGAATTCATAGATTTTTCCTGTAAAATTGTTTTATTATTTCACTTGCTTACCAACAGCATAATATGGAGGTACAAATTTCCAGGAAATAGATTTAGAAAAAAAATTTCTAATTAGATAATATATTTTATTATGATAAAATTAAGCAAACAACAAGATTTTACAACCATTTGTGCCTTTAAAGACAATTAGGAAGTTTTGAGAATTAGTTTGAGAAGTGAAAAGAGACTGCCTTTCCAATGCCATATTTTTTGTAGTAAAGTCTTGTGAGCTATTTTTCTGCTAGACATGTCAATTTTATACTGCACCCATCTTTACATATATAAACTCTGCCCTAAATGCCATGCAATGGTTAAAGCCATATTTCAGAAGAGAAAACTGTAGAAATTATTAAAATTCATTTCTATGTGTAGAAAATTAATACTCCAGAATTTACCAGGTGAAAATGTATAAATCATAGCCTTCAAGAATATCTGTTCTTAAAGTGTTGCTGCCTTTAATTTGAAATCTGAAGGTGGCTATATTTTTCAAAGAAGAAAATGTTTGCAGTGTTGAACAAGCCACAGGACTGGAGAATATGGCAAAGGCAACGAGTTGCCGCAGCAGCAACAAAGTGATAAGCAGGAGGCGAGTTCTAGGAAAATTGAATATTAAAATAATAGAAATATTAAGCTCAAAAAAATAAAAACCCATTGCTTTCGAGTCAATTCCAACTCATAGAGACCAGCAAAAATCAATGAAAACAATCAGCATTTTGTTTTGTTTTTGTATCAGAGTCTTTATTAAAAATGAAAAAAGTAAATCCACCAAGAAGCTCTAAATCTGATAAAGAGAGAGATGCAACTTGGAGCAACTGAAATTTCCAAGTCAATTAGCAGCCTAATATCAAGACAAATTGGTCCAATTTTTGATGACTATAAAACCTGTTGAGATTGACAAGTCACTGTTGGGGGCAATGTTCACTGAGCAATATTTGTTATAAATTTATGGGCTTTGATGCTTCTTTTTAAGATGCTTCCTTACTGAAGTATCATCTATGCACAGTGATCATCTATTTTACATTAGCTGTTGTGGCTTTTTTGTTGTTTCAGTCTTTGAAATCACATAGCTTTTCATGAGATAGGGAATGCTCCAAATAGGCAACTAGCAGGATGATTGCTGTATAAAAGGGCTAATCTTGAAATAACGCCTATTAATGCCACTGATTTAGCAGGAATATCTCCACTTTGTTCACTACACATTTGCTTTCTGAATTTTTTACACTAGAAATTTTGTCTCTGACTTTGGTGTTATAATCTTCTCTTCTCCTCTATTCTGTTATCAATTTGACAAAGAGTGTTGCTAACTTTCACAGAAAAACCCAAAGTTGGGGGAAAATCTGTCTTTTTGGCTGCCTTAATGGGACTGTGGTCTGCCAGTTAGTGGGAGGAATGATTACATTGGGAAAATGGATGATAATATTTTAATGGGTTAAATACAATTGTTGAAGAAAAATGAGATTTTACATGAACCAGAATAACCAGAAGCTGATTGCTATTCTTTCAATTTCACAAAATACATTCACCATATTTTCCTCTATTTTCTGATATATTGTAAATGTCTTCTCTCACTGGCAGAAGCAACACAAGGAGTACTTGTAGACGTAGTTTTAATGATTTATAAACATTTCATATGCAAAAGCAGTCCACCAAATAAATTTCCACAATCATATATAGATAACAGGCAATTGACTTTTTTATGATTAATTATTGAGCATCTTTAAAAACTGTATGCAGAAAATAGCTTTTCCCTTCTGTCAATATTGTCAGAAAAGGTCTTCTTAATAGCAATTATTCAAAGGTAGAGAGAATGAAACTCAAAAGTTAATGAGAATAGAAACAGTGTAGGAACTCCATTGCTTTGTTTATTATTACACAAAAGCCCACTCACTGCCACGTTTCTTCAGGACCAACGGCTTGGAATGCTTCCAGTCATGATTAACTACATCGAAAGTCAAGGCATCTGCCATTTATGTTCATATCACAATCATGCCGAGTCCAGTCAGAGTATAGACATGCTCACAAATAACGAGGTTTATGTAAAAAGCTGTAAAGCAAGGGCACTTACATTTTAGAGGGGGAGAAACCTCCAATTGAAGTTTTGCAAATATAAAAAAAAATATAAATTCATTTAACTAGCAGATTGATTTTAACCATTAAAATAGCAAATGTTTTAATACATGTGTCAATTGCAATTATAGCAGTACTGTTTATTTGCTGGCGATATGAGAATCATTTACACTTCTTTATTTAACCTCAGCCTCAACAATGGAATCAGATGTTATTAAATATTTCACAATTGTTTATTAGTACTGTTTTGTTGAAATTTCATGAGTTTTGAAAGGGATGGGAATAAAAATAAATTTCTCACGGCACTTTTAGATTATCAGGAGGTTGTGAAAATGTTCAGAGAATGTCTGATCTTGAAAGGATTCCAGCTTACTTTTAAGAGTCATGAAAGGGCTCTTTAGCTGGGAGAAATTTTACATTCTTAGTGAACACCCATTCTCCAAGGTCCTAGACTAAATGGAGTCGATAACTATTCAGAAGTTCTTTTTACCCATAGTCTTTCCTGATCATTGAATTTGAATCATAACAATTTAATATTATGGATTTATGCATGTGCAAATGTCAACATATTCCCTTTTTAAGCCCAGCCAAAAACTATTGCCAATAATGATTTTCTCACTTTCTGGACAGCTCATATATTCTAATTCAATGTTGATTTAAATCTTTTTCAATGTTTTTCCTTGAAGATAAATAACAAAATCACCTAAGTGGGGAATTTTGAGGAACATTTAGCAATTTTAAGTGTATGTTGGAAGTGGACAATATTAGGGATTAAGCAATTCAGTTATATTCTGAGAGACTACGTCAAACTTCCAGAGGGCCTAGAGACCATAAGAGCTTTCCCAGGACATCAGAATATAGACTAGTGTGTAATGTTGAGACAGGGACTTAGACTGCAAGGTGTCTCACAGTCATGTCAATATCACACAGCACTCTTGAACACCATGAATGAGGGGGTGGCTGGGGAGCTGACTACATGTAGTATCACATATTCACTCAACAACATAGCAACATTAGCCAGTCAGTGTGTTAGAATTTTGTTTTACTTTTTGTTTAATAAATATAAGTACATTTGATCTTTTTGAATAAGATATAAATTAGAAAGAAACACATCTTGAAGAGAAGTCAGCTAGGCTATTTATTTTGAAAATATGACAGTAAAAATGATCTGAGAGTCCTCACAATAGATATTTTACTTTGAAGACTAGAAAAGAAAGGATGATTAAATAAATATTAAGAAAATTTAGGGCAGGAAAATCTACAATTAAATCTTCCAGTTGATTATTTTTAAATAACTCATTGGCGTCGAGTTGATTCCGACTCATAGCAACACTATAAGACAGAGTAGAACTGCACCATAGAGTTTCCAGGGAGTGCCTGGTGAATTTGAACTGGCAACCTGTTGGTTAGCAGACGTAGCTCTTAACGACTATGCCACCAGGGTTTCCTGTTTTTAAATATGTCTATTAAAACCACTAACAAAGGAGTGATATCATGCAAAATGGGGGAGTAGGAAGCTCAGAGAGGTCAGTCCCTACAGCAAAACAATTACACTGGAAAGAACAATTGGAACCAACTATTTTGGAACTCTGGCATCTGACTGGACGCTTAAACCAACCAGAGGATGCTAGATGAAAGGACAAGCTGCTGATTTTTCCTAGGTGACTGCATGTGTCAACTGGCTACCATGCCCCATTCCTCATCCCCATCACAGGGATGGGGATGGCAAGCTGTGTTCCTAGAGTGGTTGATTGGCGCCAAGAAAGCAGGGGGACCTTGTCCTCCAATAATTTGGGGTAGCACAGTTCACACAATTGAGTTGGTCTGGCAGTACCCTAAGGGATTGTTGCAGACAATTTTTGTAGTTTCTGCCCTCTTGCAGAATGCCTTCTCCTAGAGGCAGAAATTTAAAGGACCAACACACACTTTCTTTCTCTCTCAGTGTCTCTCTTGGTGAAATTGTTAACCACTGACTGACTGCAGAGAAAACAGAATTGGAATACACACTTTGTAGAAATATCTTGGAAAAGTTATTAAACAAACAATTGACTGCAGCGCCCATAAAGTAACAACAGAAATTCCTGAGGACAGGGAGAATCAGATATTTTATGTTTTTCAATTTTTGTTTTTTCCCTGGAATACCAAGATATCTCTTTTGAAACACTAGCTGGGCATGGGCTGCAGAACAGTGTCCTCAGTGTCCATGCACATCTTGGAGGGCAGTCTTTGCAAAAATAGCTAGGGGATGTTGCTGAGCAGACAGACTACGACAGTTTTCAACAATTAAAAAAAAAATTCAATCCCCGGTGAAGGGGAAGAATCTGAGTTCCAGAGTTACCACATAATAATATTCAAATGTGACAGTTTCAACAATGACAAAATGACAAGGCATACAGAGAAACAAGAAAAGATAGCCCAATCAAAAGAACAAAATGAAGTAACAGAAATTGTCCCTATGGAATCCCAGATAATAGACTTACCAGAAGACTAAAACAACAATATTATATATGCTCAAAGAAGTAATGGAAAATGCAGACAACATATTAAAGGATAAGCAGAAAGTCATACAGGAAAAAACTGAGAATTTCCATAAAGAGATTAAAAACTATAAAAAAAAGAACCAAAGAGATTTATCGGACTCAAAAGCAGATTTAAGCTGGCAGAAGAAATAATAAGTGAACTAGATAATAAAGAAACTAAAATTATTAAGTCTGAATAACAGCAAGAGAAAAGGGTAAAGAAAACTGTGCAAAGCTTAATGGAATTATGGGACACCATCAAGTGAACCAACATATGTATAAGGAGAATCCCTGAAGCAAGAGAGAGAGAGAAATAATAGAAAGAATATTTAAAGGAATAATGATAGAAAACTTTCCAGATTTGATGAAGGATGTAAATCTACAAATCCAAGAAGCTCAATGAACTCCAAATAAGTTAAACCCAAAGAAATTCACACCGAGACACACTATAATCAAACTTTTGAAAACCAAAGATAAGAGAGAATCTTAAAAGAAGCAATACCAAAACAAAAAACAAACAAAAAACCCCATTGCTGTCGGGTCCAGTCTGACTCATAGCGATCCTACAGGACATAGTAGAATTGCCCTACAGTGTTTCGAAGGAGTGGCTGGTGGATTCGAACTGCAGACCAAAAGAAGCAATAGAGAAGAGAGTTGTCAGATACGAGAGATCTTCAGTGAGATTAAGTGCCAATTTCTCCTCAGAAAACTTGGAGGCCAGTAGGAAGTGGAATGATATATTTAAAGTGATGAAAGAAAAACTGTCCACCAAGAATTCTGTAACTGGTGAAACTATACTTCAAAAATGAGGGCAAAATTAAGACATTCACAGATAAACAAAAGCTGAGAGATTTTATTACAACCAGACCTGCCCTACAAGAAATTCTAAAGGGTGTCCTTCAGGTTGAAAGTTAAGAACACTAAGCAGCAGCTCAACATTGTACAAAGAAAAATAAGTAAATAAAAAGATCTCCAGTAGAAGTAATTTCATGAGAAAATATAAAGGCCAGTTTCATGGTATTTTTAGTTAGTAACTCTAGTTGATGTGCCCAATATAATTTAAAGCAAAATTGAATAAAACAGAATTAAAATTTATATTATTGGTCTAATAATATCTAAAGATATACTTTGTGATTAAAAACAAGAGAGGGAGAAAAAGTACAGGAATAGAATTTAACTGAAGTTATATTGGTATCAGTTTAAACTAGATTATTATAATGTTAGGATGTTAAATGTAATCCCCATTGGAACCACAAAGAATATATTCAAAAAATATACAGAAAAGGAAATGGGAAGGGAATAAAAATGGTTCACTATAAAATATCAACTAAACATATAAAAAGGGGAAGAATTCAAGGAAATAAGGGCAAAAAGGTATAAGACACACAGAAAACAAGTAGCAAAATACCAGAAGTAGTCCTTTATTGATAATTAATTTAAACGTGAATGGATTGATTTCACCAATCAAAAGGCAGAGATTGACAGATTAGATTAAAAAAATCTATCTATATTCTGTCTATAAGAGACACACTTTAGACCCAAAGATACAAATAGGTCGAAAGTGAAAGGATGGGAAAAAATATCCATGCAAACCATGAGAGAAACTGTAAGAGAGCTGAAGTGGCTATATGAATATCAGAGAAAACAGATTTTAAGTCAAAAGCTATTACAGGAGACAAAGGAGGGCATTATATAATGATAAAAAGTCAAATCATAACAGTTATAAATATATACATATATATGCATCTAATATGAGAACCCAAAAGTATATGACACAAACACTGACAGAATTCAAAAAAGAAATAGACAATTCTACTATAATAGCTGGAAACTTCAATGCACCACTTTCAATAATGGATAGAACATCTATACAGAAAATCAATATAGAAAAAGAGGATTTGAACAACAGTATATACCAACTGTAGTCATTGGGTTGCACAAATGGTTAAGCACTCAGCAACTAATTGAAAGGTTGGTTGTTTGAGTTCACCCAGTGGCACTTTAGAAGAAAGGCCTGGTGTTCTACTTCCAAAAATGTCAGCCATTGAAAACCTTATGGAGCACATTTCTACTTTGACACACATAGGGTCACCATGAGTTGGAATCTACTTGAGAGCAACTGGTTACTAGTTATAAACCGACTAGACCTAGCAGACTTATATAGAACATTCCACCCAACATCAACACAATACACATTCTTCTCCAGTGCACGCGGATCATTCTCCAGAATAGAACAGATGCTAGGTCACAACACAAGTCTCAATTCATTTTAAAAGACTGAAATCATGCAAAGTACCTTCTCTGACCACATTGGAATGAAACTGGAAATCAATAACAGAAGGAAAACGAGATTACTAAATACGTAGAAATTAAATAATACACTATCAAACTACCAATGGTTCAAAGAAGAAATCAAAAAGGAAATTAGAAAATACTTATAGAGGAATAAAAATAAAAGAACAATAACAAAACTTATGTGATACAGCAAAGGCAGTCCATAGAGTGATATTTATATCACTAAATCCCTACATTAAAAAGGAAGAAAGATCTCAAATCAATAACCTAACTTTAAACTTGAGGAACTAGAAAAAGAAGAGTAAACCAAGCCAAAAGCTACTGGAAGGAAGGAAATAACAATGATCAGAGCAAGATAAATGAACTAGAGACTAGAAAAACAGTAGAGAGAATAAAAGAAACCCGAAGTTGGTTCTTTGAAAAGATCAATACAATTATCAAACCTTTAGCTAAACTGACAAATTAAAAAAGAGAAGATGCAAATAACTAAAACCAGGAATGAAACTGAAGACATTACTTCCAACCTTACAGAAATAAAAAAGATCATAAGATAATACTATGAACAATCGTATGCTCACAAATTATATAACCTAGAAAAAAATGGACAAATCCCTAGAGACATATAAACTATCTAAACTGACTCAAAAAGAAATTGAAAGTCTCAACAGATCCAAAACAAGTGAAAAGATTGGGCCAGTTAACAAAAATCTCCCAACAAAGAAAAATCAAAGACCAGATGGTGTCACTGGGGAATTCTACAAAACATTTAAATAATTGATACCAATTTCAAACTCTTCCAAAAAATAGAAGAAGAGTGAACACGAGACTACCAGCACTTGGATCCCAAAGCCAGACCACAAGACCACAGAAAATAAAACTACAGACCAATGTTCATTATGGACATAGATGTAAATATCCTCAACAAAATATTAGCAAACTGAATCCAACAGCATATTAAAGGAATTTTACACCATGGCCAATTGGTGTCTATCCCAGAAATGCAATGGTGGTTCAACATAAGAAAATCAACTGATGGAACAACGTAATATACCACATTAATAGAATAAAGGAAAAGAACTACATAATTATCTCACTTGATGTAGAAAAGTCATTTTATAAAATTCAATACCCTTTCATGATAAAAAAACTCAACAAACTAGGAATAGAAGAGAAATTACTTAATATGATAAAGGACATTTATGGAAAATCCACAGCTAACGTCATACTCAATGGAGAGAGACTGAAGGCTTTCCATCTAAGGACAGGAACAAGACAAGGATACCTGCTTTCATCACTCTTTTTCAACAGCGCTTGAAGTTCTAGACTAGCAAGTAGGCAAGAAAAAGAAATAAAAGATATGCAAATTAAAAAGAAGTAAAACTATCCCTATTTGCAGATGACATGATCCTATATATAGAAAATCTCATCGAATCCAGAAGAAAGTTACTAGAGCCAATAAGTGAATTCAGCAAAGTCACAAGATACAAGATCAACCCACAAAAATCAGTTGTTTTTGATACATCAGCAATGAACAATCTGAAAAAGGAAATTAAGAAAAAAATCCCATTTACAGTAGCATCAAAAATAATCAAATAACTAGGAATAAATTTGACCAGGTATGTGAAAGACTTGAACACTGAAAACTATAAAACATTGCTGAAAGAAAGTAAGGAAAAGTTAAGTAAATGGAAAGATGTCTGCGTTCAGGGATTGGAAGACTCAATATTGTTAAGATGTCAATAATACCCAAAGTGATCTACAGATTCAACACAATCCCTATCATAATTCCAACAGCTTTCTTTTCAGAAATGGAAAAGCCCGTCCTCAAATTCATATGGAACTGGAGGGGCCCTGGACAGTCAAAATAACCACGAAAAAGAACAAAGTAGAAGGACTTACACTTTCCAATTTAAAAATGTTCAATAAAGCTACAGTAGTCAAAACAGTGTGGTACTGGTAGACCTACAGACCAATGAAATAGAATTGCAAATCCAGAAATAAACCCATACATTTATGGTCGATTGATTTTTTACAAGGGTGCCAAGTTCTTTTAATATGAAAAAAAAAGTCATTTCAAAAAATGGTGCTGAAACAACTGGATTTCCACATGCAAAAGAATAAAGTTGGACCTGTACCTCACACTATATAGGTAAATTTAACTCAAAATGGGTAAAGAATCTAAATATAAGTATTAAAACTATAAAAATCTTAGAAGAAAACATAGGAATAATGCTTCAGGATCTAGTTTTTTACAATTAATTCTTGCATATGACACCAAAAGCATGAGCAACAAAAGACAAAATAGATAAAATGGACTTCACCAAAATTAAGAACTTCTATGCACCAAAGGATTTTTTCAAGAAAGTGAAGGGGCAACCTACAGAATGGGAGAAAATATTTGTGAATCATATACCTGATAAGAGTTTAATATGTACAACACATAAGGAACTTATATATTATAATGACAATGTCATTTAGTCATTGTTGTTGTTGTGTGCCCTCGAGTCAATTCCCACTCAGAGAGACCCTATAGGAAAGAGTAAAACCATCCCATAGGGTTTCCTAGGCTGTAATCTTTGAGGGAGCAGATCACCAGGTCTTTCCTCCCCTGGAGCTGCTGGTGGGTTCTAACTGCTGACCTTTCGGTTAGTAGCTGAATACTTAACCATTGTGCAACCAGGGCTCCTTCATTAGTCATTAGAGAAATGCAAATAAAATCCACAATGAGCTATCATTTCACCCCCACTAGGATTACCATTATAAGAAAAAAGGTAAAATAACAAGTGTTGGAGAGAATGTGGAGAAATTGGAACCTTCATCCATTGCTGATAGGAATGAAAAATGGTTCAGATGCTGTAGAAAACAGTTTAGCAGTTCCCCAAAAAATTAAATATAGAATTATCAGATGACTCAGCAATTCCACTCGTAGGTATACATCAAAAGACTTGAAAGCAGGGATACAAACAGAAACTTGTATACCAATGTTTATTGTAGCATTATTCACAATAGCCAAAATGTGGAAACAGCTTAAATGTCCATCAACACACACAAATAAATGGATAAACAAAATATGGTATATGCATATAGTGAAATATTAGCAGTAAAGAGAAATGAAGATCCAATACATGCTAAGATATGCATGAACGTTGAAAACATTATTCTAAATTAATTAAGTCATACTCCAAAGGACAAATACTGCATGATTCCAATTATATGAAATATCTAGACTAGGAAAATGCATAGAGACAAAAGTTTATCAGTGGTTACTAGGGGGTAAGGGGAGGGGAAAATGAGGATATTGTTTAAAGGGTGTTGGGTTTCTGTTTGGGTAACAAAGTTTTTTGTTTGATTTTGAAATGGATAGTGGTAACGGTGGCACAGCATGGTGAATGTGATTAATGTCACTGAATTATACGCTTAAGAATGGTTGAAACAGTAAACTTTTTGTGATATATATTTTGCCACAATTAAAAAAAACAGAAACACCAATACATTTGATCAACCCCTGACCTGATAATATTAATCTTTATAGTGTGTTTTCCATTCAATCTCCAGGTACTTTTAGAGCTTTATTTTCTTAATTGATGGGTAACAGTGGTAGTGGCTCTCTCAGAGGGAATCTTGAGTGGTGTTACCTTCCCTGTGAAACGTCTGGAAAGTATTTTGATATGTTTCAGATTTTTTGGCGATTGCTGACATCAATTTTGGTTAAGAGTCCAACATGCTGTGAACATTCTCATTTTGTCTGATTAGTTTCTCTGAAATCCTGCGCCAGCTGTCGTCACACGTGTTAGGCTCCTTAGAGGTAAAACTAAAGTAGGGTTTTAAGCACGAAGAGACTCTAAATGTTCAAAGTAGTGCTTTAAAGGACCTTATGTTAAGTTTATCTTAATAAACTCTATGCTTTTAATGGAAGCCTTTGATCAGTACTCATTGAATAAACTTAAATGGCACTCTAGTCTTACCGACTACAACTCTCCTGAAATGTATCAGTTTCATCATCATTATTATTATCATCATCATCATTGTCATTATGAAGATATATTTATTGAGCACCTACTGTGTGCCTGATACTAGGAACTTCGAGAACGTATGTTGATTCCAAACACTATTGAATAGTTAAAGTTGTGATAAAATGTAGTTTTACTGCATGAATTTTGATATTTAAGAATTTTTAAGTAGTCTCTGAATTAATCACTTAAATGTTTATACATACAACGTGGTATTGCTTTCTACACTTTGGTTTCTGTTGTGAATGAAAATTTACTTATAATTTTAAAAACCCTGGATGTTAAGAGGATTATATTTGGTATTAATTCTGGTGATTTTTTTTTTCCTGGGGGCAAATCAGAGAGGATGAGATAAAAATATCATTGAATATTTTGTATCACCAAAAAGATCAACAAACTGAAAAAAAATTGACTTGCACTCTATTAGAAGGTCATACCCCAAAATAAATTTACAGATTTGCATTTCTATTCTTGGTGCTATACTATAGGAATAAAGAAACTCTCTTCAAAATGGAATTACATCAAAATCAAAAGCCTAATCAATTCAAATGTTTGTGGAATACCTCTCTACATCCATGCAAGATAATATACAAAATTTGAAGATCATCATTGACTTTAAATACAGTTCTAAAGGCTTTGGAAATATTTATGAGATAGGCACAGAATGTACTCATCTGTGTACCAGGTCAATACTGAACTTCTACTATGGACATTAACATACTGTTTCAGATCTACATTGCATTGCAAACATGATCTGAGAAACTGTCTACTCTTCCTGTTGTTTTGAATTTTTTTTATTAAATATTATTTAGAATGGTTGGTCTGTTGGTTAGACTTGGAACTATTTTCTTATGATGGCTTTTGTTGATATTTATTTACTTTTATTTATTATAAATGTTTCAGAATTCTGCTTTTTTTCTGTGGCTTTGGGAAAGTTATTTCAACCTTCCTAGGCCTTACTTTCTTCCTATGTCAAATGAGGGATTCAGATTAAAAATCTTCCATGTTTGTCATTTCATAATTTGATAATGTTAAGTGTAATATTGCAGTTGCCTCAGAATAATATTTTGTCAGAATAAAAGAATAGACAAAACATGTTGAAAATAATTCAAAGTGTAATGTATGTTTTTTAAAAGTCCTTTGAAAATTATAAAGGGATATAGCAACATAAGATATTATT
The DNA here is from genome assembly GCF_000243295.1 of Trichechus manatus latirostris. Lineage (NCBI taxonomy): Eukaryota > Metazoa > Chordata > Mammalia > Sirenia > Trichechidae > Trichechus > Trichechus manatus. Next base: position 2,432,822 of record NW_004443987.1, read on the forward strand.
AAATTTTAATTAGTTTAAATAGATAAATAAACTAAGGGATTAAGCACGAGGATTGAACTTGCCTAGATCCAAATTTAATTGCCCCTTTTGGGCATACCGGCATTTGCTTTCCATACAACTTGCTCTCTGCCAGGTATAACAGGCTGTTGTAATAATGATAATCATAGTAATAATAGTAGTAATGATAATGATAATGTTAATAATAGATTAATTGAACATCTGCTGTGTAACAATCACTGTGAGATATAGATGGATAGATAGATAATCTTAAATTCTTACAATTATCTTGCAAGGTGGGTATCACTGTCCCCAGCTCACTGATGGAGAGGAAACTCAAGGGGCATAGAGATACCTTGCTTCTGTTTTGAATCTAGTCAATGTCAGATCTGAGATTCTGGCCAGGGCCTGTTTTACTTCAGGCATGCTTCTAATCACTCCGCCTTGAGGCCATTGAATGTCTCATTTCACTTTCCTTATTTATTATTTCTCCACTTTCCCTCCTGCCCTTGCAACTTTTTTTTTTTTAATTACTGGTTTTAAAAACTACTGACATAAAGCAAAGCTTGAGGCTAAAAAAACTACCAGGTGTCTTGCTCTGAACAAATGCTGAGTTATGAAAACATGGTTTGCAGCAAAATCGTAGTTTAAGGTCTTTTATATATTTGTATTGCATGCTGCTTTTCTTACCCTGGTACACTAACAGTCTTAAATATACTTAATATATTTATAAAAAAAATGGCTAACTATAGTGTTAGTAGGTATAATTCAAAAGGATGTATATTTAATTCTAAACGTGAGCGCATAGACACATTCACTTTTTTTTTTTTTTTTTTGCTTCTGGGAAGGTCTGGGCTGGATTAACTGATTGAAGTTTTATATTCCCCAATTTATAAAATATTTACCAAAGGCATATGGGCTTTTTACAGAGGATGTGTCAGGTGAGTTGAGACATTAGTTCATGACAGATAGCTACTGCCTGTCAGAACTGGGGTAGTGGTCAGTGAGCTTTGTTTACTGGCAAAAGTCTAAATTCCAATTTCAGTTTAAAAAGTTCTATTGGAAATGCAGATTATCATTCTGACACTGAAGTTAATCTTTAAGAGTAACACATGATGGAAGATTGGAGATTTTGCTGGATTAATCCATAAATTCTAAACAGTAAATATTTATTGTAACTGGATAAAAACTAATATTTTATGGAGTAATTAATTACAATATCTTTTGAATACTCTAGGAACTGTTTGTATATGTTAAGGGAAGGGAAACTGTCAGATTTTTAGTAAAAATTTGCATTATTTGGGGACTTGAAATAGTGAAAGCTCTGATGGTGTCCTGGAAATGAGGGGGTCCATGTGGTTGCTTTCATTCTTCTTTGATGGCTTCTCTGTTTGCTTCTCTCCCTTTTCCATATCTCTTTCCATCATCGTTGATTTCCTTTTCCTTTCTTCTCACGTATCCACTCAACAAAGTTTTTTGAGTACCGACTATGGCTCAGTCACCAAATTAGTATTGGGGATTCTGAAATGAAAACAAGACAAAATAAACAAAAAGTCTGTCTCATGCCATCATCTCATTTATTCATTAACAAATATGCCAATCATAAATGTGCACATTTTGCTAACAAATTTTAAGTTTTACTTTTAAACATTTGCTAACCTGTAAACTTAAAATATATCATACTGATCTGGGTCAAAAAAAGACAAGTATTTATTTCTCTAAAAAATTCTTTGTTGGAAATTGTGTAAGTTGCTTTTTATTACTTCATCTCCGCCTCTTTCTCTTTCCCAGTCCTTGAATTACTGATGCTCTTTTCCTCCCTCTCCTTACCTTTAGTCACTAAAAGTCCAAGCATCATAGGAGGACACTGTGATCAAGGAAGGAAATACAATTGGTGCTGGAATAGTATGTATTTTTGTGGGAGTGTATTTCAGCTTCTTGTATTGCTTTCAGCCATGACCATCTCAGTGTCTAATTTAAGGAGAACAGCTGATATATTTTCCTTGCTGTTAAATAACAAGCTGGTTCTCATTTAGATGGAAAGCTGTGATTATAGGACTGTGTCCTTTTTTAACATAGTGCTGACCACCATATTGGCTGCTAATAGATAAGTATAGTTAAATCCCATTAATTTGAAACACAGGGGACTATAAAGGACTATAAAAGATGGACTCTGAATTAAGTAGAGTATCTGTTATTTTATTTAAGAATAGGGCAATCTAGTTAGCTAGGAAAAGCAGTTGCTCAGCAGAGACTATTGACTGAACTTAAATATGTTAATAAATGGTTAAACTATGTAACCATTCATAGAATTAATACACTAAACATCTTGCAGTTTTGAATGTAGCTGAACTATAGTCATGCACTATTTCTACAGAAATGGATAGCCCTGAAGATGAAGAAAGTTTATGGAAATTTGAAAGCAACTTAAAATCCATGAAAAACATCTTATTCCAGTACACATTGGGGTAGTAATAAGAAGGTAGTATGTTTTGTTGAATTTGGAATCACTAAACCAGCTTTTCATTTAACACAAATATGGGCATTATATTTAGCAGCTCAGAAATATGACTCAGGGATGAAATTTCATGATAGAATTTGATGGTCGAAAGGATGCATAGCTAGGAATTGTGCCGTTGGTTGCATGGCCCTCCAGATTTTCTCATTTAAGGGCTAGTCTTTCAAGGTCAAGAGAAATGCCAAAATATGCCAGTTTCTTACTTGGTCACAGATGGTGCAGCGGAAAGACCTCAGAGGTGTGAGTGTATTGTACTTTCTCTCTCAACAACAGTGTTTAACACAGTTTTGAAAGGATAGATTATTTTCCTTTCTACTTAATTTGATCCATAAATACCATGAGCTGTTATTTATTAGAGTATTTGTTGTTCAGAGGATTCAAACAAAAGCTGTTTATTGAAAATTTAAAAATATTAAGTTAAGCTTTTTGAATATGCAAGACCTCTCTGTTTAACAGATGGCTCACCAGTTATAAGAAAATTATTCACCACCCAAAAGCAGCACAATCGCTTTAAAACACTGTTTGTTCTCAATCTGCATATTTTTAAAAGAGACAGTTAATTTGTGCTGTCTCCCTCTCTTACTGTGCCTTTGACCAGACAGAACATTTTGAAACTGACAGTAGATAAACCTTACCTCCTGATGGGCGCTGGATTGATGCTACTCTTATTAGCTTTTTATGCAATTGCTATTTGTGTCAGCATTGTACCTAAGCTAGCCATGCTCAGCAAAATGAAAGCATATTTTTCTGCCAAATCAATGCCAGGCATTGTTTTACATCTTCCCCAAACTGGTTCTTTGGGAGAAGAGTTATAGTGGCTATCAATCTCTAGCAGCAGCCACCAGATCAGATTGATTCTGATAGTTAAAACTGCCTCACCGATTGCAGGCCTATGAACATTGTGCTGTTTTCCAAAGTGTCCACAGTTTAGATATTAACTCACCTCTATTCCCAGGCTAAGATGCTACAGTAACCTATTGATTTTCCTAGAAAGCACGTTCCTTTGCTACACTATCTCCTGTGCTTTTGTTAATTGGTGCATGCGCTGTCAATCATAAATCATAGAGATAAAGGAGTAGTGCTCTAAATACTTATGCAAGAACTTGAAGCCTACATAATTTCCCTCTGATACCATTAAGGAGGTAAAAAGCTCTATTCTTCTGTCTGTTTTCCTCTGTTTTTTCATTTTATGGTGTTTTAGGTGAAAGCTTACAGCACAAATTAGTTTCTCATTCAAAAATTTATACACAAATTGTTTTTTGACATTGATTGCAATCCCCACAATGTGTCAGCACACTTTCCCTTTCCCTTTCCATCTTGGGTTTTCCATGCCCATTCCTTCAGTTTTCCTATCCCTTCCTGCCTTCTCATCCTTGCTTTTGGGCAGGTATTGCCCATTTGGCCTCATATACTTGATTGAACTAAGAAGCACATTCCTCACTTGTGTTATTGTTTGTTTTATAGGCCTGTCTAATCTTTGACTGAAAGATGGACTTTGGGAGTGGCTTCAGTTCTGAGTTAGCAGGATGTCCAGAGGCCATAGTCTCGGGGGTTCCTCCAGTCTCTGTTAGACCAGTAAGTCTGGTCCTTTTTTGTGAATTTGAAATTTAGTCTACATTTTTCTCCTACTCTGCCAGGACCCTCTATTGTGATTCCTGTCAGAACGGTCAGTGGTGGTATCTGGACATCACTTAGTTCTTCTGGTCTCAGGCTGGTGTAGGCTGTGTTTCATGTGGTCAGTTAGTCCTTTGGACTGATATTTTCCTTGTGTCTTTAGTTTTCTTCATTCTTCTTTGCTCTGAACATGATGGAACCAATAGATGTATCTTACAAGGCTGCTCACAAGCTTTTAAGACCTCAGACACTACTCAACAAAGTAGGAAATAGAACATTTTCTTTATGCACTATGTTATGCGATTGACCTAGATGTCTCCCAAAACCATGGTCCCCAGCCCTCAGCTCTAGTAACTCAGTCCCTCATGGTGTTTGGATGTGTTTAGGAAGCTTCTATGACTTTGCCTTGGTCAAGTTGTGTTGACTTCCCCTATATTGTATGTTATCTTTTCCTTCACCAAAGTTAACACTTGTCTACTACTTGGTTAGTGATTTTCCCTCCCAGTCCCTCCTCTTCCTCATAACAATCAAAGATTGTTGTTTTCCTTTCTTTTCTTTTTTTCTGTGTGTAAACCTTTTCTTGGGTTTTTATAATAGTGGTCTCATACAATATTTGTCCTTTTGTTATTGGATTGACTTATTTCACTTAGCATAATGCCCTCCAGATTCATCCATGTTATGAGATGTTTGGCGGATTCATCATTGTTCTATATCATTGCTTAGTATTCCATTATATGTACTGAAATTTGTTTATCCATTCATCTGTTGATGGGTACTTAGATTTTTTCCCATCTTTTTGCTATTGTGAGTAATGCTGCAATGAACTTCAGTGTGCATATGTCTTTTTGAGTGATGGTTCTTATTTCTCTAGAAGTGGGATTACTGGATCATATGGTATTTCTATTTCTAGCTTTTAAAGGAGGCATCATATCATTTTCCATAGCAGTTGTACAATTTCACATTCCCACTAGCAGTGCGTAAGAGTTCCAATCTCCATGCAACCTCTCCAGCGTTTGTTATTTTCTGTTTTCATTTGTGCCAGTAATGTCGGGGTGAGGTAGTATCTCGTTGTAGTTTTGATTTGCATTTCTCTAATGACTAATGATTGCAAGATTTCCTCATGTGTCTGTTAGTCGCCTGAATGTCTTCTTTGGTGAGGTGTCTGTCAATATTCTTTGCCCATTTTTTAATTGGATTATTTGTCATTTTGTTATTGAGGTGTTGAAGTATTCTATAGATTTTAGAGATTAGACCCTTGTCAGATACGTTGTAGCCAAAATTTTTTTCCCAGTCTGTAGGTTCTGTTTTTACTCTTCTGGTGAAATCTTTTGATGAACATAAACTGTTTAATTTTTAGGAGTTCCCAGTTATCTAATTTCTCTTTTGGTGTTGTGCCTTGTTAGTTATGGTTTCTGTTGTATTTATGCCATGTATTAAGACCCCTAGCATTGTCTACATTTTTTCTTCCATGTTCTTTATTGCTTTGTGTTTTACATTTAAGTCTGTGATCCATTTTGAGTTTGTTTTTGTGTATGGCGTAAAGTATGGGTCCTGTTTCTCTTTTTTACAGATGGACATCCAGTTTTGTCAGCACCATTTGTTAAAAAGACTGTCTTTTCCACATTTAATGGACTTTGGTCCTTTGTCGAAGATCATCTGACCATAGGTGGATGGATTTACATCTGAGTTCTAATTTTGTTCCACTGGTCTATGCGTATGTCCTTGTACCAGTACCAGGCTATTTTGACTACCATGGCTGTATAGCAGGTTCTGAGATCAGGTAGTGAGAGGCCTTCTACTTTGTTCTGTTTTTAAAATAGTACTTTGCTTATCCAGGGCCTCCTTCCTTCCCGTATAAAGCTGGTAATTAGTTTGTCCGTCTCGTTAAAGAGTGCTGTTGGTATTTAGAACAGTATTGCATTATATCTGTAGATCACTTTGGGTAGAATTGACATTTTCACAATGTTGAATATTCCTATTCATGAGCATGGTATATTTTTCCATTTATGTAGGTCTCTTTTGGTTTCTTGCAATAGTGTTTTATAGTTTTATTTATATAGCTCTTTTATGTCCCTGGTTATATTTATGCCTAAGTATTTTATCTTTGCAAGGGATATTATAAACAGTATTGTTGTCCTGATTTCCTTTTCAAAGTTATCTTTGTTGGTGTATGGGAATCCAACTGATTTTTTTTTTTTAAATATTTTATTGTACTTCAGGTGAAGCCTTACAGAACAAATAGTTTCTCAGGAAACAGTAGTACACATGTTGTTTTATGACATTGGTTAACAACCCCACAACATATTAACCCTCTAACTTCTCAACCATTTTTTTTTTGGTGAAAATACACATAGCCAAAGATACACC
>NW_004443987.1:2442010-2468618 GCF_000243295.1 Trichechus manatus latirostris
GCCTTATTGCTCTATCTAGAACTTCCAGCACAATGTTAAATAGGAGTGGTGATAAAGGGCATCCTTGTCTTGTTCCTGTTTTCAAGGGGAATGTTTTCAGACTCTCTCCATTAACCAGCTGATTTTTATATGTTGATCTTGTATCCTACTACTCTGCCTAATCTATTAGTTCCAGTAATTTTCTTGTGGAATCTTTAGGGTTTCTATGTATAGAATCATATCATTTGCAAATAGGGATGGTTTTACTTCTTCTTTTCAAATTTGGATACCCTTTATTTCTTTTTCTTGCCTTATTTCTGTAGCTAGGACTTCCAGTACAATGTTAAATTGGAGTAGTGATAAAGGGCATCCTTGTCTTGTTCCTGTTCTCAGAGGAAATGCTTTCAGTCTCTCTATATTGAGAATTATGTTGGCTGTTGGTTTTTGTATAGATATTGTTATGGATTGTATTGTATCCTCCAAAAATGTGTGTCAACTTGGCTAGGCTATGATTCCCAGTATTGTGTGGTTGTCCACCATTTTGTGATCTGATATGATTTTACTATGTGTTGCAAATCCTACCTCTGTGATGTTAATAAGGCAGGACTCAATCTACAAATTAGGCTGTATATGGTGTCAATCTCTTTTGGGATATAAAAGAGAAAATTTAGTAGAGAGGGGAGGGACCTCATGCCACCAAGAATAAAGAACCAGGAGGGGAGTTCGTCTTTGGATTTGGGGTCCCTGCACTGAGAAGCTCCTAGACCAGTGGAAGATTGATGACAAGGACCTTTCCCCAGAGCAAACAGAGAAAGAATGCCTTCCCCTGGAGTTGGCACCCTGAAATTGGACTTTCAGACACTTAGACTGTGAGAAAATAAATTTCTCTTTGTTAAAGTCATCCACTTGTGGTATTTCTGTTATAGCAGTACTAGATAATGAAGACAGATGTCCTTTTTATGTTGAGGAATTTCTCATCTTTTCCTATTTTATTGAGAGTTTTTTATCAGGAATAGGTGTTAGACTTTATCAAATGCCTTTTCTGTGTCAGTTGAGATGATCATGTGATTCTTTTCTTTCACTCTATTTATGTAGTAGATTACTTTGAATGATTTTCTAATGTTGAACCATCCTTGCATACCTGGTATGAATCCCACTTGGAAGTAGTGTATTATTTTTTTGATATGATACTGAATTTTAATGGCTAGAATTTTGTTGAGAATTTTTGCATCTATATTGTGGTGTGTTTAATTACTTTTGTGTGTGGCCTTTCTAGCCACGGTCTTGTGACTCTGATCCGGGTGATTGGGTGGAGATAATAATTGTGGCCCATTGAGGGGATTGGTCAGTTTTGCCTTAAAACAGAGCCAATTCCAGAGCAGAGAGAAGAGCCCGCCATCACCAAAGAAGGAGAAACCCGCAGCAGAGATCCACAGGAGATGGCGTAGTGGGCTTCCTGGACCATGGAGTGAGAAAGCTGAGTGTGTTTGGGCAGAGACTGAGGGCCAGGGAGAAGTCTATGCCTGACCCACGAATTTGGGACTTACCAGCCTCCCCAACCACATGAGCCATTTCCGTTATATGGTTTGTGAGTTCTGTGAGACATTGCAGAGAATTCGGGAATCCAAAGACAGGAAAGAGAGCACTGAAGTGAGAGGGAGTAGTTGATGTTAGAGATGATGAAGGGGTACAGCAGCTTGGAAAAGTTAGACATTAGGGACATCTTTAACCTCTGCCTCATAGGAACCAGCTTTGTGCTGATCCTTATAAAAGAAATTATTCATTTAGTTGGTGTCAGAATGGTGGGTTTCGCTGCAACGGCCCAGACTCAGTGGAATATGTGGTTCTGGGGAAAAAGGAGGTAAAGGGAAATTAAGAAACCTTTTGTTTCTAGATGGGATAAAAAAAAAAATCTGTGTATTGAAGCAGCTGTTGTGTTGCAGTCATTTACTCAAAGCAAAAGCTATTCATGGGATTTAGGAAGGGTGGATCTAACGCCTGAGGAATTGGCTAATTGGATGCATGTGGAAATACAGAGTGATAAAGAAAGGGCCAGACATACAATTCCTTGGTTTCTATTATCTGTAATAGCTGCAATAGCAGGGAAAAAGAATGTAGGGGCTGATTTTAGCATTGAACCAAGCCCAGATCTGGCCCAGTCAGAGCTATGACCACTAGTCTCAGGTCCTACCTGGAAAGGAAAAATCAGGTCAGAACTACAGGTAGTTCCTTTATGACCCTTGACCACCAAGAAGGTAGTCTGGGGGAAAATGGCAAAGCCAAGAAACTATAGAAACCGGAGAGTATAGTGTAAAGGAGTTTCTTCAATTTGTAGACTGGTATCATCAGCTTCCTGAGGAACTATTACTAAAATGGATTGTGAGAGTGACTAATTTAGGGGCAATGTTTTTAGTTTTGAATGCTGCAGAATGGAAAAGTATGTTTGGATTGATGCAAGATGCACAACTCACTATGGAACAGTCACGAATGATAATACAAGATCCATTTACACAGCAGGTTAACCCAGAGGTGAAGGTCAGTCTAGTAGACTAGATAAAATTTGCGGTGAGATTTGTTTACCCTGAGAAGGGAAACTACTCCCCTCCCCTTCTAAATACCCAGTGGAACACTCCAGAGGAAGCAGCTCATGTGCTGCTTATGCAAGCCATGCTAGAATGTCTTTATGTTGATCAGGGTATTCATCCAATGAGTATGCCGCTTACACAGGTCCTGATAGATATGGTAATCAAGGGAGCCCCTTCTACATGGCCACCCCATATAACCTTGCTACTGTGAAACAAAGCAACAATCTGAGAAGCCTTGTCGGATCTGTTGGCACAGCTCCCCCGCATGGGTCTTACAGATGCAAGAAACATAAGGGTGATTTATAGAATGGGAAGAGGCAATGGGGAAAAAACTTACCCCAGAAGAACAGAGATTTTTAGATGGTTAAGAAGAAAAGGGATGAATACAGCGGGCATTGATGGAGTTGAGACAAATGTTCTAAGGCAGCACTACAGGAAGTTGGGTGGACCAACGGAAATTCCTGCTGGTCCCCCAGTGTTAAAGAGACCTAAATAAGTCTGTCCTATTTACCCCAGCTGGGAGGTATTTAATGATGGGGCCATTTGAAGCAGAGGCTCAGCTAGTTGATCAAGATAAGGATTGAAGAGGGGGCCAGGGTCTTCTGGTCCAGCCCTCAGCAGGGGACCCAAAGCCATATGCGCATGTGTGGGTGAAATGGCCCTGGGGTGGGAAAGAGATCTTCTTGGGGATCCTGGACACAGGAGCTCAAGGTACTGTAATCCAAAACATGTCAATAAAATCTTGAAGGGGCCTAAGGTTAAACTGGGGGGATATGGGGATGCGATGGTTGATGAGACTACGGTGAAAATTTGGATGAGAACTGGAAGATTTAAACAGATCTTGTATGAAGTGGTTGTATCTCCCTTACCTGAATATATTATTGGCATGAATGTTATGTCTTATTGGGGAACACGCCCTCTACTTGATATTGTGAAACTGAAGGCAATTAAGACGTGCTAAATGGGAACCGTTAGAATTGCCCGAACCGACTCAGGTTATTAATTTGAAATAGTATAGGATACCTAAAGGAGATTACTGCCTTGATTAAAGATATACTAAAGGCTGGAGTATAGGCACCAACAAATTCTCTGTATAACATCCCTGTATGGCCCGTGAAAAAAGACAGATGGCTCATGAAGGCTGACAGTAGACTATCAAGGCCTAAGTAAAGTCGTGCCACCTGTGGCTTCAGCTGTTCCAGATGTGGTATCAACGGTGGAGAAAATACAGCAGGCTAGAGGAGACTGGTACTCATTGATGATCATGAAAATGCTTTTTTCTCCATACCAATCTCAGAAAAGAGTTAGCCGCAGTTTGCTTTCACGTGGGAAGGATTTCAGCTTAGTTCCACTACATCTCCACAGGTTACCTGAATTCACCAGCTTACAGTTATAGTTTTGTTAGAAGAGACTCGGATTGGTGTGGATCTCGAGTATAATGATACATTATATTGATGATATTATGTTAATATCAAGCACTGAAGAACAGGCTAGGGCTGATTTGAATACAGTGGTGGTCCACATGGCCAAAAGAGGCTGGTTAATAAATCCAGCAAAAATCCAGGGCTCTGCCCAAACAGTGAAATATTAGGGAATAACTTGGGCAGGAGCCACCCGTGACATTCCACAGGTGACTAAGAATAAGTTGTTGCTGCCTACACCCAAGACTAAACAGGATGTCCAACATTTGGTTGGTTTACTTAGATTTTGGAGAACGCATATTCCACATCTGGGAATATTACTGGCCCCCACCCGTAAAACCACTCTGAAGAAAACTTCATTCAAATGGGGGGCAGAGCAACAGCAGGCTATGTCTGAATTACAAAAAGCAGTTTCGCTTTTCCTGCCTTTAGGCCCTTATGATTCACATTGAGACATGATTTTGGAGATGTCTACTACACACACTTATGCAGGCTGGAGCTTATGGCAAAAACCTGAGAATGCTGCCCTACGGCGACCACTGGGATTCTGTATTAGAATATTTCCAGATACTGCAGCACAATACCTGCCATTTGAAAGAAAATTGCTTGCCTGCTATTGGGCATTGACTGAAACTACCTCAATGACAGAAGGACATAAAATCATTATGAGACCTGAAATACCTATAATGTCTTGGTTGATATCAGAGAAACACTCTAATAAGGAAGATGGTGCCCCAAATAGTTCCATAATAAAATGGAAATGGTTCATACAGAACAAGCTACTGAGGGAATGCAGGAAGGCACCCACTGTATTCACGAGCAGGTAGCCTCTTTTCCCATAGGTCCTACCATGGAACCACCTGAGAAGCTGCCAGAGCCCATTACTACATGGACAGAGTCCTATGAACAACTTTCTACAAACCAGCAGAAGGCTGCTTGGTTTACAGATGGCAGTTCCTAGGTACATGGACAACATGTGATGTGGAAAGCCGCTGCGTTAAGACCAGCAGATGGAAAGAGTATGATTGAAGAAGGTAAGAACAGGTCAGCTCATGCTGTTTTCCTAGCTGTGATGGAAGGATTGCACAATGGTGAGAGCCCGTATGTCTGGATTTTTACCGATTCATGGGAGTTGGCCAACAGCCTGGCTATATGGTCAGGCAAATGGGCAATGGAAAATTGGACTATTAAGGGGACATCCATGTGGGGCATGAACCTATAGAAAGCACTCTGGGAACTTAGAGGGCTCATCAGAGTAGGGCATGTCGATGCCCATCAGAAAAACCCCCTTCCTGTATCTGATGGCAATTGGAATCAGCAAGTGGACCTGTTGGTACGCTCACTTGAGGTGGCCAATTGGGTCCATGAAATGAGCGGACATGGGGGTGCTGCAGCAATGCAGAGATGGGCTGAATCTAGACACATTCCCCTTGCACCCTCTGAGGCACAAAATGCCAATAAGGACTGCTCTGTCTGCCAGCAAGAAGTTGCAGACAGCAATGAGGACAGATTCCCCAGGGGGAGGTCCTTGCACATAGCTGGCAAGTTGACTATATTGGTTGACTATATTGGACCAATGACGCCAGTGACACCAGGGTCCTCACAGGAATAGATACTTACTCTAGACTGGGCTTTGCATATCCCGTGACAGATGCAAATGCCAAAAATAGCATTAAGGGATTGGAACAAAAGATACTAATTTGAGCCACCGAGTTATATTTCATCAGACCAAGGAACACACTTTACAGCCCACAGGGTGCAGCAATGGGCCAAGAACATCATATTAAATGGACATACTATGTTGCATACCACCCTTAGAGTAATGGTTTGATAGAGAATTAGAATGGGCAATTGAAACATTTGTTATCCAAAATGGGGGGAGATAAAGGCATGAAGAGCTGGCTCACACACTCAACATGAGGGAGACAAAGGGAGGATCACCACCGGACAGATTCCTCTGCTTTGCTGGGGGATCTGGGGAAGGGGGGTGGGGGAGGATGCTGGTGCCACTGCACAGTTCTTCCCCACATCACCTAAAATTGTTTTTTCTTTCCTGCCGGATGTTGCCATTCCAGGACCAGGGATGCAGCTGTGGGTGTCAGAAGCAGGGGTGATCCTTAAGCAAGAGACTGTAACTATATCCCTGAGCATGTATGCCAGAATTCCCAGTGGCCTGATGGGATGGATTTTACCATCCCCCCATCTGGCAATATTGGGGTCGACAGTTAATAATGCCATATTGCCTAGTGTGCGAGATAGCCCACTAGTGTTGTTCCTATGTAACCCTACCCAACATGAATGGGAGTCGACTGAGGGGGAACCACTTGCTAGACTGGTCCTGCTACCAGCAATATGGACTAGCATAGCAGCTGAACCTGATGTTCCTTCCCAAGTTGGAAAAGTTTGGGTAAAAGTAAATGACAAATGGAAGGAAGGAGAAATAATAGCTGAAGGTAAAGGAATGAATAAATGGCTTATGCAGCAGGGGAAACTTAACATTATGTTGATACCTCAAGAGAGGCTCAGAGCAAGGGAACAATCTTCTCTCAGTTGAATTTTGTCAGAGGCCAGAAAGGGTGAAGATAAGATGATTTTTGGAGAACCTGACCAGATAAGATGGAAATCCCCAGCAGACTTGAATGGCTGGTACCTGAGTAAACTCACTCATTGGTCTCTTTGCTGTATTGAAGGACTAATTGTTAACGACTGTTTTAGACAGGTAAAGTGATTGGAGGGGGAAGTTATCTTCCAAATATGGAAGAACCATGGCTAGAAAAGCCAGGGGGTAGCCTGCTGTGTGATTATTATTTTTGTGTGTGGCCTTTCTAGCCATGGTCTTGTGATTCCACCCAGGTGATTGGGTGGGGCTGTGTAAATATAATTGTGGCCCACTGAGGGGATTGGTCAGTTTTGCCTTAAAAGAGAGCCAATTCCAGAGCAGAGAGGAGAGCCCATCACCACCAAAGAAAGAGAGACCCACAGCAGAGACCTGCAGAAGATGTTGTAGTGGGCTTCCCCACCCACAGAGCAAGAAAGCTGAGTGCGTTTGGGCAGAGACTGAAGGCCAGGGAGAAGCCTATGCCTGACTCACGAATTTGGGGCTTACCAGCCTCCACAACCACCTGAGCTATTTCCTTTATATGGTTTGTCAGTTCTGTGAGATGTTGCAGTAAAATAGGGAACCCAAAGACTGGAGGAAGAGTACTGAGGCGAGAGGGAGTAGTTGATGTTAGAAATGATGGAGTGGTACAGCAGCTTGGAAAAGTTAGACATTTGGGACATCTTTAACCTCTGCCTCATAGGAACCAGCTTTGTGCTGATCCTTATAAAAGAAATTATGTATCTATATATTCATGAGAGATATTGGTCTGTAATTTTATTTTTTTGTGGTGTCTTTGCCTGGCTTTGATATCAGGGTTATGACGGCTTCATAGAATGAATTTGGGAGTATTCCTTCCTTTTCTATGCTCTGAAACAGTTTGAATAGTACTGGTGTGAGCTCTTCTCTGATTGTTTGGTAGAATTCTCCAGTGAAGCTGTCTGGGCCAGGGCTTTTTTTTTGTTGGGAGGTTTTTTTTTTTTTTTTTAATTACCTCTTCAATCTCTTCTGTTGTTATGGGTTGCTCAGATTTTCTATTTCAGTTTGTTGTAGTTTAGGCAGGTAGTGTGTTTCTGTAAATTTGTCCATTTCCTCTAGGTTTTCAAATTTGTTGGAGTACAGTTTTCCTTACTATTTTGTTACGATCCTTTTTATTTCTCATTTCTTATTTGGGTTAATCACTTCCTCTCCTGTTTTTCTTTTGTCCATTTGGACAGTTGTTTGTCAATCTTGTTGATCTTTTCAAAGAACCAACTTTTGGTCTTGTTGATTCTTCCTATTGTTTTTCTGTTCTCTTTTTCATTTATTTCTGCTCTAATCTTTATTATTTCCATTCTTCTGGTGCCTATGGGCTTCTTTTGCTGTTCTCTATTTTTTCTAGTTGTAGGACTAATGTCTTGATTTTGGCCCTTTCTTCTTTTTTGATGTGTGAGTTTATTGCTATAAATTGACCTCTGAGCACTGCCTTTGCTGTGTCCAGAGGTTTTGGTATGATGTGTTTTCATTCTCCTTTGATTCTAGAAATATTTTTATTCCCTCTTTGATTTGTTTTATTACCCAGTTGTTTTTAAGCAAGGTTTTATTCAGGTTCCATGTATTTTATTTTTTCCCCTTGCTTTGCTTTTATTGATTTCTACTTTTATGGCATTGTGATCAGAGAGAATTCTTTGTAATATTTCAATATTTTGGTTTTTATTGAGTGTTTCTTTATGGCCTAAAATGTGGTCTATTCTGGAGAATGTTCCATGTGTATTGGAAAAGAATGTATACTTTGCTACTGTTGGGTGGAGTGTTCTATATATGTCTATGAGGTCAAAATGGTTGATTTTGGCCTTTAGAGCTTCTGTATCTTTGTTGAGTTTCTTTCTAGATGTTCTGTCCTTTACGGAGAGTGGTGTGTTAAAGTCTCCTACTATTATCGTGGAACCGTCTATTTCTCTTTTCAGTGCTGTTAGCATTTGTTTTATGCATTTTGGAGCCCTGTCGTTGGGTGTGTAGATATTTATTAAGTTTATGTCTTCTAGGTGGATTGTCCCTTTAATCATTATATGATGTCCTTCCTTGTCTTTTATGCTGGATTTTGCTTTAAAGTCTATTTTATCTGAGATTACTGTTGCCACTCCTGCTCTATTTTCATTAATGTTTGATTGAGATATTTTTTCCATTCTTTGATTTTAATTTATTGATATCTTTGTGTCTAGGGTGTGTCTCTTGTAGACAGCATATTGATGGGTTGTGCTTTTCTATCCATTCTGCCACTCTCTGTCTTTTTACAGGTGCATTTAAGCCATTTACATTCCTTGTGATTATCTATAGGTATGAGTTTATTGCTGTCATATTGTGCTTTTTTTAATAGTACTGACGTTTTCTTTGTTTCTCTTACTATCCTGTGCTGAGTTCCTTTTGTTTATGGATTTTCTTTTCTTTCATTCTAATGAGTAGGTTTTTTAACTTTCTTTGTGATTCTCTTGAAATTTACCGTTGTCTTCCTACATTTAAACCAGTCTTTTATTATTTGATATCGTCTTGACTTCCTCTCCATTTGAAAGTTCTACACCTGCACCATTTATTCCCCCTTTTATTTTTTTTGACGTTTTTGTAATTTACTGATTGCCATCTCTGTTTTCCTGTTTCTACTCTTTTAGCTTTATTTTATTGAGAGTTCTTTACCTACGCTGGTATCTGGCTGATGCTGTCCTGTGTCCTATACTCTGGTTGTCTTTTTTTGATGGTGTTGATTCTCTAGCTGAAGGAATCTTTTTAACATTTCTTTTAAGTTTGGTTTGGTTTTTACAAATTATCTTCATTTCTGTTTATCTGGAAATTCCTAATTTCACCATCACATTTGAGAGAGAGTTTTGCAGGATGTATTATTCTTTGTTGGCGGTTTTTTTTCTTTCAAGGTTTTAAATATGTTGCCCCATTGCCTTCTTTCCTGCATAGTTTCTGTCAAGTAATCAGTGCTTAAACTTATTGTTTCCCCTTTGTAAGCAAAGTTTCATTTTTTCTGAGCTGCTCTGAGTATTCTTTTTTTATCTCTGTTTTTGGCAAGTGTGACTATGATGTTTCATGGTGACTTTCTTTTTGGGTAAATCCTATATGGAGTTTCTTTGAGCTTCTTGGGTGGTCAGCTTTTCATCTTTCATGATATTTGAGAAGTTTTTGCCAGTAAATCTTCCATAGACTTCTCTGTGTTTTCCATTTTCTCCCCCTGTTCTGGAATTCAGGTCTGGTGCAAATTTTTACTCTTGATTGTGTCCCACATAATTCTTAGGTTTTCTTCATTCTTTAATCTGATTTTTCCTCAAAGTGGTGTCCATGGATTTGTCTTCAATCCCACTGATTCTGTCTTCCATTTAGCCAATTTGCTCCTAAGACCTATTGAGTTGTCCCTTTCAGAAATTTTGTTTATCTTTTGGATTTTTAGTTTCTGTTTTTGTATGATTTCTAATTATTTATTTTGACATTTTGTTCTTGTATTATTTTCCTGAATTCTTCTATTGTTTTGTCTGGGTTTTCCTTGTTTTTGCTATGTTTTCATTGGTTTTGTCTGTGTTTTCTATTATTTTTTGTCTATTTTTTCCATGGTTTTGTCTGTGTTTTCATTGATCTCTTTCCTAATCTCTTGGAGGGTCCTAATTCTTTTGAATTCCATATCAGGTAGTTCCACTGACTTTTCTTCTACTGGAAGGTCATCTGATTTTTTTATTTTGGTCACTAGCTAGAGCCATTTTTCCTGCTTTTTTATATGTTTTGATATTGTCTGCTGTCTCCAAGACATTAAAGTACCATTGTCTTTATTCGTTGATTGTATGTTCATTTGTTTTGTCTTGATTCTGTTTTTTTTTTTTTTTTTGTTTCGATATGCTAGAGTAGGTGGGCCAGGCATGCTTTGTTGCCTGCTCGCCTATGGGCATGATAGCTCTCACCACCTTGTCCAGGTGAGTAACACAGCAGCAGGCAGGGTGAACCCACTTTGCTGTACACAGGTTTGGAGAGGTGGCTGAGGACAGACTGGGTGGATGCAGTCTACCTCCTGATATTGGTCCAGCACTGTGGGAACATTCATAGCCCCTTGCCAGATAGATGGGGGTGTCAGATGGGGAGTGGTGCAGACTCACTTCCCACTGTTCATCAGCTGGTCAAGTTGCATTAGGGGAGTGGTATTGTGGGCCCAGAGTGGCAGCAGGCCTGAGCACCAGAGATGCTCTAGCTGTGGCTGCATGGCTAGGGCCGTGGTAAGGGGGAGTGTTGTATGGGGCTAGGTGAGGGGAGAAAGAAAAAAAAGAGAGAAATAAAAAATAAAATTAAAAAGAGTAGCTGGCGAGTGGGGGCTGGGCAGACCTGGGAGGCTGGTGGGAAGGGGAGATGTGACATATGGGGCTAGGTGGGAGGTAGAAAGAAAAGAAAGAAAGAAAAATAGAAAAGAATAAAATAAATGTTAGTGCAGTAGGGGCTGGCAGGTGGGGGGGCATGGACCCAGAGCTATGGAGGGCTGGCATGTCAGGGGCACTGTCTCCACAGTGGTACAGTAGGGGCCAGTAGGAAGAAGAGAGGTGGTATATGGGGCTAGGTGGGAGGGATAACGAAAAGTAAGAAAGAAAAAAATAAAAAATTTGACATTGCTGCCAGTTTGGCAAGTGGGGGTGAGGAGGGCCCAGGGGCTGGTGGTAAGTGAGGGGAGGTGATGTACTGAGCTAGGTGGTGGGTAGAAAATAAAGAAAAAAATGACAGCATGATGATGGCTGTGGGTAAGGGTGAGGTAGACCCAGGGCAGTGGCAGGCTGGTGTGTTGATGGCTTTTTAGCTGTGGTGGCATGGCAGGGTCTGGCAGGAAGGGGGTAAGTGCTGTACAGGGCTAAGTGAGAAGAAGAAAGAAAAATAAGTGAGAGAATAAATGAATGAATGAATAAATAAAAACTGGCTGTGCAATGGGGGCTGGCAAGCAGGGGCAGGGCTGGCCCAGGGGCCAGTGGGAAGGGAGGGAAGGTGACATATGGGCTAAGCAGGGGGGAGAAAGAAAGAGAAGAGAAAGAAAGAAAAGCCAAAAAATGGCAGCACTGCAGGAGTGGGCAGGGCAGACTTGGGGTGGCAGCAGGCTGGTGGCTTTCTAGCTGGGGTGGTGTGGTGGATTCTGGTGGTAAGGTGGTGTGGTGGCCTACGGGGTTAGGTGGGAAGGAGAAAGAAAAGGAAGAAAGACAAAAGAAAAAAAGTAATAAAAAAAAACTGGCGGCAAGGTGGGGGCCGGCAAGAGGGGGCGGGGCAGACTGAGGGCCGGTTGGGAGGGGAAGTGATGTATGGGGCTCAATGGGAGGGAGAAAGAAGAGAAAGAAAAACAAACAAACAAAATATTGTGTCCTGGCAGGAGTTGGTGAGTGAGAGTGGGGCAATAGCTGGCTAGTCAAGGCAACATGGCATGGCCCAGCAGAAAGGGGTAGAGGTGTCATTTGGGTCTAGGTGGGAGAGAGAAAGAAAAGGAAGAAAGGGGAAAAAATGGTGTGGCAGGTGCCGATGGGTGGGATCATGGCAGACCTGGGGTGTTGGCAGGTCAGTTCTCTCTAGCCAAGGCAGCGTGTTGTGGCCTGGTGGGAAGGAGTAGAAGTAGGGTATGGGACTAGGTGGGAAGGAGAAAGAAAGGGAAAAAAATGGCATGGTGGGAGCTGGCAGGTAGGGGCAGGGCAGACCTGGGGTGGCAATGGGTCAGTGGTTTTCTAGACAAGGTAGTGCGGCATTGCCTGGTGGGAAGGGGTAGATGTGGGGTACAGGGCTAGGTGGGAGGGAGAAAGAGAAGAAAGGGGGGAAATGGCACAGCAAGAAGCACCGGGTGGGGATAGGGTGGACCCAGGGTGGCTACAGGCCAGTGGCTCTTTAGCCAAGGTAGTGAGGCATGGCCCAGTGGGAAGGGGTAGGGGTGGCATATGGGGCAGAAGGGTGAGAAGTGGGAAAGCATGTTTCTCTGGTTATCCGGTGCTCTGTCTCCTGTTGGGAGCTCTGTAAAGTTGTCTTCCCGTACTCCCTGTCCACAGTTGTTGCTGGCTGTGTTCCAAGATGGCGACACTGTGCCATTTTAGTTAGCAGTAGACCTCCGTTCTGTATCTCTCCTCATTCTCTGTTTTCTGTCAGTTTCTCCTTCCATTCAGTGTTTGATCTAATTCTTCATCCCTTCATTTAATGCTTAGGGTTCAGGATTGACGCTTGTATCTATTTTACTTACTTTTTTTGGTCTTTACTGCAGAGGAATGGCATGATGCATCTCTCTGGGGCACCATGTTGGCTCTGCCTCTCCTCCTCATTTTTTTTATTTCAAAAATGGAAAGGCAACATTGATATAGTAGGAAAAAAAACAAAAAAAAAAAACAAAACCCTTAAACATTAATTTTAAGGTTTATATTAAATTATAGTCCTGGAGCCCTGGTGGCGCAGTGGTTAAGAACTGTATCCTCTAACCAAAAGGTCAGCAGTTTGGATTCACTAGCTGCTCCTTGGAAATCCTACAGGGCAGATCTACTCTGTCCTACAGGGTCACTATGGGTCAGACTCGACCTGACAGCAATGGCTTTGGTTTGGTTATTATAGTCCTGCCTGTGTCACTAACTAGTTGAATGACCTTAACCGGAAGAGTCACCTAACTTCTAAGAGTCTCAGTTTCCTCTTCTTTCAGATAATGCCATAATGGCAAAAGCTATTTGAAAGAGCAGTAAATTATATTCAATAGAAGTTAAAATTGTTAACATTACTTTGAAAACCCTATGCATAATTATGTTGTTGTTGTTAGGTGCCACTGAGTTGGCTATGATTCATAGCAATGCTATGTGTAACAGAACAAAACATTGCCTAGTCCTGTGCCATCCTCACAGTCATTGTTATGCTTGAGCCCATTGTTGCAGCCACTGTGTCAATGCATCTCCTTGAGGGTCTTCCTCTTTTTCAATGACCCTTTACTTTACCAAGAATGATGTCCTTCTCCCAGAACTGGTCCCTCCTGATAACTTGTCCAAGGTAAGAGAGATGAAGTCTCATCATCCTCACTTCTAAGAAACATTTGAGCTGTACTTCGTCCAAGAGAGATTTGTTTGTTCTGTCAATCCATAGTATATTCAGTATTCTTTGCCAAGACCACAATTTAAATGCATCAATTCTTCTTTGGTCTGCCTTTTTCATTGTCCAGTTTTTGCATGCATGAGGCAATTGAAAATACCATGACTTGGGTCAGGTGCACCTTAGTCATCAAAGTGACATCTTTGCTTCTTAACACTTTAAAGAGCTCTGTTATGGATTGAATTGTGTCCCCCCAAAATGTGTGTCAACTTGGATAGGCCATGATTCCCAGTGTTGTGTGATTGTCCACCATTTTGTCATCTGATGTGATTTTCCTATGTGTTGTAAATCCTACCTGATATTAATGAGGCAGGATTAGAGGCAGTTATGTTAATGAAGCAGGACTCAATCTACAAGATTGGATTGTGTCTTGAGTCAATCTCTTTTGAGATATAAAAGAGAGAAGCAAGCAGAGAGATAGGGGGACCTCATACCACCAACAAAGTAGTGCCAGGAGCAGAGTGCATCCTTTGGGCCCTGGGTCGTTGCACTGAGAAGCTCCTATACCAGGGGAAGATTGATGACAAAGACCTTCCTCCAGAGTCGACAGAGAGAAAAAGCCTTCCCCTGAGCTGGCACTCTGAATATGGACTTCCAACCTCCTAGACCATGAGACAATAAACTTCTGTTTGTTAAAGTCATCGACTTGTGGTATTTCTGTTATAGCAACACTAGATAACTAAGACAAGGTGTTTTGCAGTAGATTTACCCAATACGACACATCATTTGATATCTTCACTGTTGCTTCCGTGGGTGCTGATTGTCAAAGTCCTTGACCTCAATTTCTCCATTGTTTATCATGATTTTTATTAGGCTAGTTGTAAGAATTTTCATTTTCTTTATGTTAAGGTGTAATCCATACTGAAGGCTATTGACCATCATCAGTAAGTGCTTGAAGTCGTCTTCACTTTCGGCAAGCAAGGTTGTGTCATGTACATGTCACTGGTTGTTAATGAGTCTTCCTCCAATCCTGATGTAATGTTCTTCATATAATATAGTCCAGCTTCCAGATTATTTGGTCAGCCTACAGATTGAGTAAGAATGACAAAATGATATAACCCTGATGCACACCTTTTTCGATGTTAAACCACTCAGTATCCCTTCACTCTGTTCGAACGACTGCTACTTAATCTATGTACAAGTTCCCGGTGAGTACAATTAAGTGTGCTGGAATTCCCATTCTTTGCCACGATACATTTACGTTTTCTGAAAGAACAGTAAACGCTGCTTTCATTTTCCCTTTTATTTCTCTTTTTTTCCCCTATTATGAAGGAACTGATAATATAACGTTATGAATTCTCTTAATTCCTCTTTCCAAGGAAGCTTACAATTCCATAAATTTTGCATTTGGGGGAAGTTTATTATTATACTTAGAATTGAAACACAGATATTCTCTAAACATTCTCTGAGACTCCTGTCTTGTCAAATAGATCTTATGAAATAAAACAATGGAAGGGACTACATTCTGGTTCTTTCACTAGACTGGAATATAATTTTCTGAAAAGTAGAAACGTTTTTCGTCTGTGGTTTCTATTTTACTCAGAGCGGCAAATGCCTGAGTAGAACACAGAGACATAGCATTTCTGACTCTTTTTGTGCTTCACTGCTTGTCTTGCTCCATGGTCTCTCATGGAAAATCAGGAAGCATCAGCAGTAGGAGGTATTTGCAATGTAAGCAGTTGTGGCAGACTCATCAGTTTGGTGATGCCAGGTTTACAACACTTTGAAACCTTTGCTTAATTGAGACGTTGAATATCTCAGATTGTTCTAATTAATGATGACGTCTAATTGATGGTTTCTCTCTTTCACTCATACCCTATATCCAATCCGTGGGTAAATGGCACTGATTTAAATCTGACCATTTCTCACCATATCCAAGGTTTCACCTCGCATCCAAACCACCTTAATTTCTCATCTGTTTTAATGAAATAGACTTTAACTTGTCTCTGTGCTTCTAACCTTGGTCCTCCAGTATATTGTCAACACAGCCACTACAGTGATCCTTTAAAAACTTAAGATAAATGATATCATTCCTTCGATCAGCACTCTTCAATGGCTACATATTTCACTTGGGATTTAAGCTGAAGTTCTAACAATGAGCTACAAGGCCCGATATAATCTCTAAACCCCTCCTGTTGTGTCTCTAACTTCATCTCCTACTATTCTCCTACTCCAGCCACATGAACATCTTTGTTATTCTTTGAATAGTCAAAGTGCACTCCTGAATTTAGGCCTTCGTATTGATTTTTTGCATCTGTATGAAAGCTCCAGAGGGCTAACTCCTTCCCCTCTTTCAAGTCTTTATTCAAATGTCACCTTATTCAGTTTCTTAGTTTTCTAGGGCTGCCATTACAAACTACTACAAAGTGGGTGGCTTTAAAGAACAGAAATTTATTATTTCACAGTTCTAGAATCCAGAAGTCCAAATCAAGTTATTGGTCAGGTTGATTTCCTTCTGAGGGTTGTGAAAGGGAGGACCTGTTTCATACTACTTTCCTAGCTTCTGGTGGCTCTCAGCAATCTTTGGCATTCCTTGGTTTATAACTACATCTTCACATGGCGTCTCCCCCCTGTGTGTATCTGTGTGTGCTCTTCAGTTTTATAAGACTCCACTCAGATGGGATTAGGACCCACTCTACTCCATCTTAAAAATACCCTATTTCAAACAAGATCATGTTCAAAGGTACCAGGGGTTAAGACTTCAACATATCTTTGGGGGGGGGCATAATTCAATTCTTAACACTCAGCAACCCATCTACCCAACCCTCATTCCACACTCTCAGTCTCCTTTACCCTTATTTACCTTTCCTTCTTTTTCCATAGTAATTATAACCTTCTGTCCTAATTATAATTTACTTATAATGTTTATTGTTTGTTGTCTATGTCCCACCACTAGAATATAAACTTCATGAGGGCAAGAACCTTTGTTTTATTCACCAATATATTTCTGAGGCTTGGAAAAATTCCTGGAATATAGTAGGCATTCATCAAATATTTGGTACATGAATGAAATAATTAATGGATGGAAAGATGTGTAATTCAAAGGATAGGAAATAGAACAGAGTGAGCCTGTGGAGAACTCTAGCAACTTTCCTATCTCTCATGGGAACTTCTTTAACCTGATAAAGGATATCTATGAAAAACCCACAGCTAACATCATGCTTAATGGTGAAAAAATAAAGATTTCCCCCATAATCAGAAAAAAGACAAGGATGTCTACTCTTGCCATTCTATTCAAAATTGGATCTTCTCTTCCCTGCTTCTGTCTGTATAATCTCTCTATCATCCTACTGATATTTGCTTTTCAGCTTCCTTTCTTCATCACTTTTCCGATCCTCTCTACTGTATGTTTCATGTGGGTTTGTCTTGTTGTAGTTCTGACTTCATCACCAACTGCACGTGATTTTCTGTACAAACATTATTATCTACCTGACTACAACTCTTGTCCCAGTTTTAAACTCATGGGAGAGAGAATCTGATCAGTCCAGCTTTGGTCAGTTTACTCCTTATACAATCACTGTGACTAGGGAATTTTTCTTTTAATTAAGAAATAATTTGTATATGATAAACTTTACTTTTTCAAAGTATACAAATTTGGTGATTTTTAGTATATTCACAAAATTATACAACCATCACTACCATTTCCAGATAATTTTCATCACCCCCAAAAGAAAACTCATACCCTCTAAATAGTTACTCCCCATTTCTCCTCTCCCTAGCCCTGGAAACTAGATTCCACTCTGTCTCAATGGATTGGCCTATTGAGGACATTACCTGTAAATGGAATCATGAAATAAGTGATCTGGATTCTTTCACTTAGCATTGGGTTTTTAAGGTTCTTCCATGTTATAGCATGTACCAGAACTTCACTCCTTTTTATGGTCAAATAATATTCTGCTATGAATATACCACATTTTGTTTATCCATTTACCAGTTTTGACTCTTATAAATAATGCTGCTATAGGGATTTGTGTACAAGTTTTTTTGTGTGGAAATATGTTTGCATTTCTCTTGGATATATATGTAGGAGTGGAATTGATGAGTCATCTGGTAACTCTCTGATTAACACTTTGAGAAAATACCAAACTGTTTTCTAAAGTGGCTGCTCCATTTTACATTCCCACCAGCAGTGTATGAGGGTTCCAATTTTTCCACATGCTTTTCTCTTTTTTTAATTGTAGACATCCTGTTGTTATACTTGTTCTATGCCGTCAAGTCTATTCTGACTCTTAACGGCTCTATAGGACGGAGTAGAACGGCCCCATAGGGTTTCCTATGCTATAGTCTCTATGAGAGCAGATAGCCACATCTTTTCTCCTGTGGAGTGGCTGGTGGGTTCAAACCACAGATCTTTTGGTTAGCAGCCCAGCGCTTAACCATTGCATCACCAGGACTCCTTATAGTCATCCTTGTGGATGTGAAATGTCTCATTTTGGTTTTGATTTGCATTTTCTAATGACTAATGATGTCAACTTCCCTTTATGTGTTTATTGGCTATATGTATATTTTCTTTGGAGAAATGTCTATTCAAATACTTTGCCTATTTTTTAATTGGGTTTATTTGTCTTTTTATTGTTCAATTGTAAGAGCTCTTTATATATTCTGAATACTACTAGTCCATTATCACATATATGATTTGCAAATATTTTCCTCACTGTATGAGTTGTCTTTTCACTTTCTTGATAGTGATTTTGATGTACAAATGTTTTTAAGTTTAATGAAGTCCAATTTATCTATTTTTTCTTTGGTTGTGCCCTTGGTGTCATATCTAAGAAACCATTGCCTAATCCAAGGTTAAGAAAATTTATACCTATGTTTCCTTCTGAGAGTTTTATGGTTTTAGCTCATACATGTAGATTTTTTTAATCTTTTTTGCATTAATTTTCCATATGGTGTGAGGTAGGGGTCCAACTTCATTCTTTTGCATGTGACTATCTAGTTTTCCTACCAGTATTTCTTGAAAAGACTGTTCCTTCTTTATTGAATTGTCTTGGCACCATTTTTGAAGATTAATCAACCATAAATGTGGGGTTTATTTCTAGACTCTCAGTTCTACTCCATTGATCTATATGTCTATTCTTATGCCAGTACCACACAATCTTGATTACTGTATCTTTGTAGTAAGTTTTAAAATCAGGAGGTGTAGACCTTCCAACTTTTTTTTTTTCTCCCTCTTCAAGATTATTTTGACTATTCTGGGTCCCTTGCATTTCCATATGAATTTTAGGATAAGTTTATCAATTTCTACAAAAAAGGTAAACTGGGATTTTGATAAAGATTATGTTGAATCTGTAAATCAATTTGGGGAGTATTGTCATCTTAACAAAATTAAGTTTTCTTTCAGTCTTCTTTATTTCAATTATGTTTTATAGTTTTTAGTGTAGAAGTCTTGAATTTCTTCTGTTAAGTTTATTCCTAAGTATTTTATTTTTATGCTATTATAAATTGACTTGTTTGCTTACTTTTATTTTTGGATCGTTCATTGGTACTGTATAGCAATACAATTGATTTTTTATATTCATCCTGTTTCCTGCAGCCATGCTGGACTCATTTGTTACCTCTAACAAATTTTTATGAATTCCTTAAAATTTTCTATATACTATAGAAGATCATGTTATCTATGAATAGAATTAGTTTTATTTCTTTTCCAATCTGGATGTCTTTTATTTTATTGCCTAATTTCTCTGGCTAGAACCTCCAGTACAATTTTGAATAAAATGGCAACAGTGGACATCCTTGTCTTGTTCCTGATTATGGGGGAAACTTTTAGTTTTTTACCATTAAGTATGATGTTAGCTGTGGGTTTTTCATAGATATCCTTTGTCAGGTTAAGGGAGCTCCTTTCTATCCTTGCTTTTTGAGTAATTTTTAAAATGAAAGTGTTGGATTTTGTCACATGCCTTTTCTGCATCAATCGAGATTATCGTGGTTTTTGCTCTTTTATATTAATATTATGTATTATATTGATTTATTTCTGAATGTTATACCAACCTTGCATTGCTGGCATAAATCTCACTTGATCACAGTGAATGATCTTTTTTTATATATTGCTGGATTCAGCTTTCTAGTATTTTGTAGAGAAATATTATATCTATATTCACAAGGAATATTGATCTGTAGTTTTCTTTTCTTGTAGTATATTTGTCTGGTTTTGGCCTCACAAAATGGGTAGAGAATTATTCCCTCTTCTAATTTTAAGAAAAGTTTGAGAAGGATTTGTACTAATTCTTCTTTAAATATTTGGAAACTATACAAGTGATCCCATCTGTGCCTGGGCTTTATCTGGTGGTAGTTTTTTGTTTTGATTACTAATTCAATCTCTTTATTTTATATAGGTCTGTTCAGACTTTCTTTTTCTTCATGAGTCGGTTTCAATAGTTTGTGTCTTTCTAGGAATTTGTCCATTTCATCGAAGTCATCTAATTTGTTGGAATAGAGTTGCTTATAGTATTATTTTATAATCCTTTTTATATCTCTAAGTTTGCTGCTAATGCCCCCACTTTTCTTTCTGTTTCTAGTTATTTGTATCTTCTCTTTTTTTTTCTCTTGCCAATTTTGTTAGAGCTTTTCAAAAAAAAAAAAAACTTTGGTTTTGTTAATTTTCTCTCTCTCTCTTATTTATTTAGTTCCACTCTAGTGTTGATTATATTATTCCTGCTGCTTCCTTTGGGTTTAGTTTGTTCTTCTTTTTCTCATTCTCAAGGTGGAAGGTTAGGTTATTGATTTGAGACCTCTCTTGGGATATTTTTTGTGTCTTGTGATATAATGTGACTTCTAGAGATTCTTGATACTGCCAATCGTCTAAGAAGATGGTGAGATAATGACGGGCATGTCTATTCTGTCTACCAGTGTACTTGGAGGGGATTTTAACTCAGTATTTTATAAAGAAAATAAAAGAGTAATTTGAAAATGACTAAATCCACAATACAGCATTGTTGTTGGTGTTGTTAATTGCTGTCGAGTGGGCTCCCACTCACGGCAACCTTATATGTAGCTGAATGGAACATTGCCTGGTCCTGTGCCATCTGCATAATCGCTGACATGTTTGAGCCCATTGTTGTGGTTATTTTGTCAATCCACCTCATTGAGGGTTTCCCTCATTTTAATTCGCCCTCAACTTTACCGAACATAATATCCTTTTCTAACAATTGATTGTTCCTGATTACATGTCTGTTATGGATTGAATTATGTTCCCCCAAAATATCTGTCAACTTGGCTAGGCCATGATTCCCAGTATTGTGTGATTGTCCACCATTTTGTCATCTGGTGTGATTTTCCTATGTATTGTAAATTCTATCTCTATGATGTTAAAGAGGTGGGATTAGCAGCAGTTATGGTAATCAGGCAGGACTCAATCAACAAGATTAGGGTTTTTTTCTTGAATTAATGTTTTTTCAAATATAAAAGAGAGAAGCAAGCAGACAGACAATGGGACCTCATACCACTAAGAAACAAGAGCCAGGAGAATAGCACGTCCTTTGGGCCCAGAGTCCCTGTGCTGAGAAGCTCCTCAACTGGGGAAGATTGATGACAAGGACCTTCACCCAGAGCTGATAGAGAAATTCTTCTTCCCCTGAAGCTGGCACCCTGAATTCAGACTTCTAGCCTCCTGGACTGCGAGAGAATAAATTTCTCTTTGTTAAAGCCATCCACTTGTGGTACTTCTGTTATAGCAGCACTAGATAACTGAGCCAGAATTTGGTACTGGTAGTGGGGTGCTGCTGTAACAGATACCTAAAATGTGGAAGCAGTTTTGAAACTGTAAATTGATAGAGGCTGGAAAAGTTTTAAAGTGCCTAATAGTAAAAGCCTAGATAGCCTTGAAGAAACTGTTGGTGGAATTATAGACATGGAAGACAAATCTGGTGAGGACTCAGAAGGAAGTGAGGAGAGCTGTTAAACTGGAGACGGCGCAGACAGTAAGAAGCAACAGCAGAGGAATGGCAGCAGAAGAGAAACAGTAGCAGAACCAGAAGACCAGAGCAAGACAGCGTTGGATCTGAAACACAAAGCAAGAGAGCTGAGTGTCTTTGCACAGGCTTCCTGGTGGAGTGGGGTGCCTCCAGGTACTTATTGGTGGAGCTAGGCTTGCTGACCCACAGGAGCAAAAGAGCTGAGTGCCTTCCAGTCAAAGTTTACTAGAGGAGTGGAGTGCCTCCAGGCACTTATCAGTGGAGCTAAAGAGGTTTGGAACACTTGCCCCAGCAGGGCAGACACAGACAGTGAGACCCGAGGGACCGAGAGGCCAAGGAACTAGGAAGCAGAAGCTGAAGAGACAAGGAACACAGGAAGCCGAGCTGCCTTGGTCTCAGAGAGTGGAGTTGCCACTCAGATGGACTAGGAGAATGGGGCTGCTCAATTTTGAGGGAGCAGAGTTGCCATTCCAGTGGGCCTGGAAGACAGAGCTGAAGCCCAGCACCAAGGGGCTTCCAGTCAGAATCCAGAGAGCTTGACTAATACCTAGAGTCTGGAGGGCCGGACCATTGTATAAATGGTCTCAGAGAACAGATGATTATTTTCAAGCCTTGAGGGCTAACGTAATGTGTTCTGCTGACTTGCTTGGTGCCTGTTATGCCTCCTTTCCCTCCAATTTCTCCAATTTGTAATGGAAATGTCTAGTTTGTACCTTTTCCACCATTTTACTTTGGAAGCAGATAACTTATATTCTAGATTTCACAGATGGAGAGGAATTTTTGGATTTTTGACTTAGAGTTGATTTAAGACTTTTGCTACGATATGATGGGATAAATGTGTTTTGCATGTAGCAAGGACTTGAATTTTGGGAGACCAAAGGGTGGAATATTATGGATTGAATTGTGTCCCCCAAAATTATCTGTCAACTTGGCTAGTCCGTGATTCCTTGTATTGTGTGATTGTCCACCATTTTGTCATCTGGTGTGATTTTCCTATGTGTTGTAACTCCTATCTCTATGACATCGATGAGATGGGATTAGCAGCAGTTATGTTAATGAGACAGGACTCAACCAACAGGATTAGATTTTGTCTTGAGTCAATCTCTTTTGAGATATAGAAGTGAGAAGTGAGCAGAGAGATGGGGACCTCATACCACCAAGAAACAAGAGCCAGGAGAATAGTGTGTCTTTTGGACCCAGAGGCCCTGTGCTGAGAAGCTCCTTGACCAGGGAAAATTGATGACAAGGACCTTCCCCCGGAGCGGACAGAGAGAGAAAGCCTTCCCCTGGAGCGGCACCCTGAATTTGGACTTCTAGCCTCCTGGACTGTAAGAGAATAAATTTCTCTTTGTTAAAGCTATCCACTTGTGATATTTCTGTTATAGCAGCACTAGATAACTAAGACAGTAAGCAAGTTGAAGTCTCAACATTCTTGTTTCTAAGGAACATTCTACTTGTATTTCTTCTAAGATTGATTTCTCTGTTCTTTTGGCAGTCCACGGTATACTCAATATTCTTTTCCAATACCCAGTTCAAATGCATCAATTCTTCTGTCTTCCTTTTTCATTGTCCAGCTTTTGCAGGCATATGAGCCAATTAAAGAAACCATGGCTTGGGGGAGACACATCATACTCATCAAAATGATATCATTGCTTTTTAAAACTTTTAAGAGGTCTTTTGCAGCAGATTTGCCAAATGCAATATGTTATTTGATTTCTTGACTGAAGATTCCATGAACAATATAGCATTAGCCTTGATATTATTTATTAAACTCAAGTTAAACATGAATGTTTAAATACATATACCATCACATACATGTGAAAACTTAAAATATTATATAATATTATTTTGGTATGAACTAACATGTACTCAGTAGGAATTGGGCCAATTCTTAGCCATGTGAGAACCAAACAAATGTGTATGTCTAAGATCAATTTTATATGTCTTATTTCATAATATTAGAATACATTACTTTGTTCCTTTCCAGTTTGTGTTCCTTGCTAGGTTCATTGAGTGGCCTCTTCCCTGTAACTAGGT
The DNA here is from genome assembly GCF_000243295.1 of Trichechus manatus latirostris. Lineage (NCBI taxonomy): Eukaryota > Metazoa > Chordata > Mammalia > Sirenia > Trichechidae > Trichechus > Trichechus manatus. The sequence continues at coordinate 2,465,643 of NW_004443987.1, forward strand.
ATTTAATATGAATCACAGAGAATTCTGTCTTTCTCTCTGCAATTGCACAAGCTCTCACTTTAAATGTTGTGTGTTCATTAACTCTATTTCTAAGGAGTTTATTTTCCTCCAAGGCATTCTAAACTTTCAGATGTAGCTGCTTAATACCTGAACAATAGTTTTCCTGCTTCTGTGCTATGATTCTGTGTGCTGCCTGCTATGGTCACTGTCTTTAGTGCTGCATATCTTCTTATCTGCCCTATGTATATCTCAGCTGCTCTATAGACATAGGAAGAGGTTTACTCTACTCTGATATTTGATGTAGAGAGCAATTTCAGGATGAGCCTGACCTAAAATATCTCCCACATTTCACAGGGTCATGGACACTTTTTTACTTGCACTGTAAGCCTATTAAAGAGCTCCGTGGTTATAGCACTGCAGGGCTTTACTTTTAGCCCTTTAACAAACATCAAGTGAGACTACACCACAATTCATTGAAATGGAATTCTCTTGCTGAAGAGAGCTTAGATATTATCTGGTGTAGTGATTAATTATCAGGGGGCAGTTGGGGTAGATTCCAATTTACATATTTCTCCAAGGTATTCTTTTATTTCTATTTTTGAAGTATTTTATGAAACATATCATATGCAATAATATATGTCCATATCACAGTATTCATGTATGTACACTTTAAAGAATAATGATTAAGAAAAAATTCACTACTCAGAAAAAGAAAATTATGAAAATTATTGAAGGCTTCTGTGTATTCCTACCTAACTACATTTCAAAACTACTAGTCTTTCAAATATAAGGTAATCACTGTCCTCAATTTGATGTTCATAATTTCCTTGCTTTTCTATACAGTTTTGACACACTTGCATTTACGTAAACAATATATTGTGTAGTTGTACTTGTTTTTTAACTTTATATAAATTGAACCATCCAGTTTATATTATTGTGTGTCTTATTTCTTTTTCTTACCTTTGTTTTATATAATCCATCCATGTTGTTAGTGTTTTTTCCTATTTGAAAAATCTTTTCAAGTTTGTTGATAAATTTTCTATTTTTTTGTTATTTGTCTTTTAATTTAATTTGCAGGAATACTTTATGTGTGTTGTAATCCCATAATTAATAATCATATAATTTACAAATAGATTATTACAGCTCATGGCTGTCTTTACCCCTTTATCTTTGTTGTCTTTTGATTAATGAAAGTTTTAATTTTGGTTGAATTTATCAATCTTTTTTTTTTTTAGTTTGTTTTTTGTTCTTGTTAAAAAATTCCCCCATATTTTCATCTAATGGCTCAATACTTTTGCCTCTATATTTAAGTTTTTAATGTATATGGAATTAATTTTGTATATCATGTGAAGTAGGTATCTATTTTTGTTTATTTTTCTAATATGAATTACCAGTTATCCCAAAACATTTTTTTATTATTGTGCTTTAGGTGAAAGTTTACAGCTCAAGTTAGTTTCTCATTCAAAAATTTATACATATATTGTTTTGTGACATTGGTTGCAATCCTCACAATGTGACAGCACTCTCTCCCTTTCCAGCCCAGTTTTCCCATGTCCATTTGTCCAGCTTTCCTCTCCTTTCCTGTGTTATCATCTTGCTTTTGGGCAAGAGTTGCCCATTTGGTCTCGTATATTTGATTGAACTAAGAAGAACTTTCCTCACATGTGTTATTGTTTGTTTTATAGGCCTGTCTAATCTTTGTCTGAGAAGTGGGCTTCAGGAGTGGTTTCAGTTCTGAGTTAGCAGAGTGACCAGGGGCCTTATTATTGGGGGCTCTTCCAATCTCTGTCAGACCAGTAAGTCTGGTCTCTATTTTTGTGTGTGAAGTTGAATTTTGTTCTACATTTTTCTCCCATTCTATCTGGGACTCTTTGTTTTGATCCCTGTTAGAACATTCAGTGGTGGTAGCTGAGCACCATCTAGTTCTTCTGGGCTCAGGCTGGTGGAGTCTCTGGTTCATGTCCTTTAGTCCTTTGGGTTAATATTTTCCTTGTGTCACTGGTTTTCTTCATTCTCCTTTGCTCCGGATGGGATGGGACCAATAGATGGATCTTAGATGGCAACTCACAAGCTTTTAATACCCCAGACGCTACTCACCAAAGTAGGATACAAAACATTTTCTTTGTGAACTGTATTGTGCCAATTGACCTATATGTCTCCTGAGACTTGGTCCTTAGCCCTCAGCCCTAGCAACTTGGTCCCCCAAGGTGTTTGGTTGTGTCTAGGAAACTTCTATGCCTTTTCCTTGGTCAAGTTGTGCTGACTTCCCCCTATATTGTCTGCTGTCTTTCCTTCCACCAAAGTTGACAGTTGTTTATTATCTAGTTAGTGGTTTCCCCTCCCCCTACCCAAACATCCTTGTAACCATCAAAGAATGTTTTTCCTGTGTGTAAAGCTTTTCTTGAGTTCTTTTATTATTGTTGTAATTAAATGAAGTTTACATTTCAAGTTAGTCTCCCATACAATTTTTTTTACATGCATTGTTATGAGACCCCAACAGCTCACCCCATTCTGCAACAGCACACTCCTCCCCTCCACCCCTGATTCCCCATGAACATTCAGTCAGCTCCTAACTCTCTCTACCTTCCCAACTCACCTCTGGACAGAAGCTGCCCTTTGGTCTCTTGTATCTACTTGACTAAGAGGCACATTATTCACAAGAATCACTTTTTGTCCCACAGTCCAGTCCAATCCCTGTCTGAAGAGTTGGCCTCGGAAATTGTTTTAGTTCTGGGGTGATAGAGAGTCCAGGGGCCATGCTTTCCAGGGCGCCTCCAGTCTCATTCAGACCATTAAGTCTGGTCTTCTTAATAGAATTTGAGTTCCGCATCCCATCGTTCTGCTCCATCAGGGACTCTCTGTTGTGTTCCCTGTCAGGACGTTCATTGGTGGTAGCTGGGCACCATCTAGTTCTTCTGGTCTCAGCCTGATGAAGTCTCTGGTTTATGTGGCCCATTCTGTCTCTTGGGCTAATAC